>NC_065506.1:43423566-43455700 GCF_006386435.1 Epinephelus moara | reverse complement strand
AAGTAGTTGTTCTTGTTAGAGTAATATTGCTTGATCAAACCTTTTCTAACATGACTGACAACAAAATAAGTGAATATGTATAATACGCGCTTGGATCGGAACAGTATCGGTATCAGCCAAAACTCAAGGCTGTAATATCGGTATCGGATCAGAAGTGAAAAAGCTGGATCGGGACATCCCTAAAATGTGACTCACAGTGTAAAAGGCCCTTTGAGTGGTCAGAAGACTAGAAAGGCACTTTACAAGGGCAATTAATTTAGTTGCTTTTAAGAAATCGCCTTTTTTAAGACACAACAGGGGGATTTATTGACGTTATTTTATTTCGTAGAACAAAAGGTGAATGAATGAGGCGTGTTCTCTCTCCGACTTCGTCACATGTCGATGTTCGGTCATGCCCTTTCCATGTCCAGATACCATGTGCAGCGTACCCTGGGTGTGTTGGTTATTGATGTGCTAGGACGCTGTATCAAGTTCTGCCTGTTACATGCATTGTCATTTTTCAAAATACACTTTCGTTTTCACAGGAAATTGACCATTTACATACAGTGCCGTACTACGTTGGTACACTACCATGAATTGATGTTTTTTTTCCTTCAACAACTAACACAGGTGGTTGGGTTTAGGTACCAAAGGCATTTGGTTGTGTTTGGGAAAAAAGAACAGGGTTTGACTTTATGATCTCACAGGGCGCAAACAAGGCTCTCCAAGGTTAAAGTCAGTGTTTGTTAGAGCAGTCGTCCACCCCTCCCGCTCACCTTAGTCGGACTTACGCCATCTTAGATTTACATATTCTTGCCTTGATGTGCATTAAAATTTAATCTATATTCAAAGATGCAACTTTTCCCACCATAATTAACATATATTAAATAAAACACATAGTTAATAAGGTAATCAATAAAACTACTACATGCATTAATTATCTAATATATCTATGTCAACACCTAATGCTCATATAAATACTGTATGATAAAGCATTAAGGAGTAAGATTAAGTATTCTCACTTTTCACTTCATTAATATAGAAACACATGTGGCATGGTAGTTTATCTACTCCAGGTGGGGCTGGGTGTCATTACTGTCTTCTGGAGTTCCAATTCACCAGAATGACATACAGCCAGCACCGTGACACCAATAAAGTTTTATTGGCTTTTATGTGAATATCAGAGTACACTGGTGCCGACAGGCGACATGCCACTGTAGCTGACTGTGTCCAGTGTGCAGACATGTAGGAATGTTTTTCAAATGTTACAGCTTTAGACCACTCTTGGAAAATGATCTATAATTTCATTGTGTCTAGATGACTGGCACATTTGTCTTAGCAAATTTCTGCCCATGAAATGCTTACATATGGCCCCTAGATAATTAATCTCAGGATTTCATGAAACACTTTATGTTTAACTGCATGTCTTTGCTTTTGTTTTTCTCACCTGTGTTTTTTTTATTTCCTGTGATAATATAAACCATGTCATTTTACACCAATGTATCAGTACTGCATATGCTAACTGCTCGGTCATGTTATAATTAAGCCCTACCTTAAATATTTTTGCCATCAAAATTATTTATCATGCATAACTTGTGATTGCTGTGATTTCAAACACACAAACTCTTTGATAAAACTGAGTTCTGCTCTGCTATACATCAAGCCTTTCAAAGAAAAGTATATGCTTTTGGCACACAGAGAACACTTACTGAGGAAAGTCAAGAGGCCTTCAAAGACATCAAGTGAAGTTGAAGAAAATTGCAAGTTAATGAATCACAGCCACAGCAAATTAATGGCCTGTGAGTGAGATGGTAGTTTTCTTTATAATGATTGCTGGTATTGTAATTTCAAATATTATGAATATTTTTGTACAACTGCATTACTTTTAGAAATAAATGTGGTAACTTCTACCAGAAAAAGACCACTCGACAACTTAATGTCCTCAGAAACAACTTCCCTGAGGGCTGGTAAAATCAAAATTGTCATACACAACGGCTTACACTGCTCATGTCTAATCGCAGAAAAGGCTATACAAGCAAGCCCAGGAAAACTCCTCAAAACAGTTATCGCTTGACATACAGTGACCAATTCAATTCAATCTTATGAACAGTGGTTACACACTAACCCTCCAGTACCCAAACAAATAGTATTACACCCCTGGCTATGTTTCCATCATCCTCATTAACTAATTTAGGTCAGGACCACTTTAGTCAAAGAAAACTTTATTTCCATTTCCAGTATTATATTTGGCGGTATGGCTCTGTTCTGGGGCCTCTTTGCTTTTCCTAGGCCTACACAGAAAGCCTAAGGCGGAGAGGGCATACCTCTCCGGCGGTCCACGCACAAACAAGGAAAGTCTGAAGCAGAGAGAGCAAACTCCCTGCCCTTCCATGCGCCTACATGGAAAGCCTAAGGCAGTAGCAGCAAAGACCTCCCAGGAACAGAAGCAGCATCAATGACAAACAGAAATGACATTGATAAGTCAGACACAACATAAAAGGAGGAGCTGGGGTGGAGGCAGGTTGCAAAGCAGCTTGTAGAAGAAGCAGCAACAGTAGGCAGGCCAGAGCAATTTAAATAGGATACCCTGAATGAGATTTGCAAATTGGTTGCACAGAAAGGAATCATGTGATCTGTCAGCTGACTCCATTCTATCAATCAGCTGCTCCATCAGTTGATTGGGCTGTTTGAGGTCAGCTGATGTAGCTGGGAGCTTGACATCGCGGCCTGCCTGAACTTACGCTATGCTCAATTTTTAAACGTTTATAATGCTCACATTTCAACATTCCACCCCTTTCAATTCCTAAATTCTCACATTTAGATGAAGTCAGTGACAGTGACAGTAACAGATTACTTTGGCCTACATGTACCTAAAACATATACTAGTGTCTCTGCAACAGTTCACCAATACAAACACTTGAAAGCATGGCAGATTCAACATTCAGTGTAGCAGCAATTTTCCTGTTCAACTAGGGCTAATTGATGATGCCTTTACTGACCTTTTAAAAAACGGTTCAGTGTATTGTCTTGAATAATTCAAAGGAGAAACAGGCTTAATGTGAAGTAAACATGCCAAAGACTGGCTGAGAGTCAGTTTGGACTCCACTGTGGCCCACTCCATTGCTTGTTGCAGCTGGAAAACTGGATTCATTGGTTTGAAGTCCACAACCCCGGCAAAATGACTTGTTTCACTATCAGAATTTGATCAGTTCAGTCTGATAACATTTGGAGAGTCTAAAAGGGGCTGCACAATTGAACTATTTTATCCCCATTCAAGCACAGGGCTAAAGTTAGACAGCTCGACTGGCAGAATTCTCTGGTGCGCATTCTCTGCCCATTCTGACAGATAATAAAAGACTGCATATGTAATCAGCCCTCACTGACCCGACCTCAATATTGTCGTCACAGAGGCTTACACTGCTCATGTTGTGGGGTGGAAGAGGCTACACACACAAGCTCAGAAAAACTCTTTGTAAACAGCATTGCTTCACAAACTGCCACCCCTAGCGGAAGGATGGCTATATTACCATCAACATGATCAGTTTTAACTCATTTTTAAATGTTTATAATGCTCACATTACAACAGTTACTATAAATGCCAATGAAGTACAGTGAAAACCATAACAGAAACACCAGTGGAGAAACAAAATGCCTCCATTTACCAACGTGTTACTCCCATTATCAAGTTGTTGGAGAAACAATTGAGTCTAAAATTATTCTGAATTATCAGAGTTGGGCCTATAAAGACATTTGGAGCAGAACTGTATGAGGAAATTGTTTTTCTGTTTTCAAATTATAATACAATAATTTATGAACACAACATTGGCATCACAGATGAGGTAATTACCAACAATTTTCCCACTTGGGCCAATAACTACACAATGGAACTTTGTGTGTGTGTGTGTGTGTGTGTGTGTGTGTGTGTGTGTGTGTGTGTGTGTGTGGGTGAAAGAGAGGAGGCGAGATCGGTGTTTGTGGCATTAAGTGAGAGGTGTTAACAGCATTTCAGCTCACCAGTGATTGAATAAATGACTTTTTAACCAATTACACAAATGTAGGTCTCCACTTACCTGACTAGCTGTCGCAATAAAGTAATACTCCAGCCACAAATGTTCACACAGTATGTAACACCTGTGGGTTTAAAGGGTTACTGTCCTTCATAGGGAACAGCAACTGTGGTTACCTTGAATTCATATCAATTACAGTGGACAGGCAGTGTGTTTTGGCATATTTTGGTGACATGGTTTGATTGACTCTATAAAACGTTTTCATGTGCTGATATGGTTGGGCAATATATGGCTGTAATTATTATCACAGTATTTAAACCCGCACTAACCTTTTTTCTGGCCACTTGGGGTCAGCAGGAGCTCTATACACAATATTGACATATGACTTATGTAGACAAAGTAGAAATTATGTCGGTTCCGAATAAGTTTATCTCTGTGTAAGATGTCTAAAGTTTGGTTCCCACGACTAACAAGGCTTGTGTGTCAATAGTATGATGATGTTGGTATCACATGTTGTCTCAGCGTTGTCAGCAATCAAGAGTCTTAGTAGTTCCCAGTTAGTGTGAAAAACAAAAGACAAATGGCTGAGTTTGAGGTTAAGCATCCAGTTTCACTCCAATACCAATCCAAAGAGCTCAGTGACATGAGGAAGAGGAGCAAGACCAGGGTGACTTTGATTCAGCTCTTGCTCATTGGAGTCAGCTAAAAGAGTTTCAAGGGCTGAAAAGCCAAACCGAGGTGCCCATTTTTCTTCTTGACCTGTAAGCTAAAGCTAAGGTTTGCAAAGGTTTTCAGCTAACATCCAGAACTGAATCTTATCCCATGCCTTCCCAGTTCCTTCCCAATTCCCTCCCAATTCAAAAAGTTTGTATTGTTGCTAGTATTATACAGGTAAGATTCAGTGCTGCAGGACTGTCTTTGAAGCCATCCTCCTCCCGGACAAATGGTTGGTTTTCCTGATTAGCACAAGCTAACATGGCAGCAGTGACATCCAACTCTGCACAATTAAACCGACCCAACAAACTCTTACTGTCACTAACTCTGTCATTAAACCTCTTTAGGTAATGTTAAATGTGTGATGCTAACAGTTAGACCTGTCATTGTGTGTGTGTGTGTGTGTGTGTGTGTGTGTGTGTGTGTGTGTGTGTGTGTGTGTGTGTGGGCTGACGCTTACCCACTGTCCCCATGTGCAAAGTTGACACTCCTGCAGCTGTAGGCTCCTAGCAGGTACACGGAAATCTAATGATAGAAAGAGAGAGAACCCGGCAAGTCATGAGAATAATGCTATTATGGGCTAGGACCAGAAATCAAGGGTGAAAAATGAAAAGCACTGTAGCCTATTGATATGAAACAGCATTTTCTTTCTTGGCCTGCAGTTTAAATCCCTCCCGCACATGAGGGGCAACTGTGGCTCACAGGTAGAGCAGGTCTTCCACTAATCGGAAGAATGGCGCTAGTACCCGGCTCCTCAGTCCACATGTCGAAGTATTCTTGGGCAAGACACCGAACCCCAAATTGCTCCCAATGGCTGTTCTATCAGTGTGTGAGTGCGAGTGAATGGTTACTGAATAGCAGGTGGCACCATGTATGGTTGCCTCGTCCACTAATGTGTGAATGTGTGTGTGAGTGGGTGAATGTGACATGGAGTGTAAAAGCGCTTAGAGCAGTTGGAAGAATAAAAAAGCACTATACAAGTGCAGTCCATGTTTAACATTTACCATAAAACCAAGGTCGGGCGGGTGAACCTTTTTGTTATGACATGGTGTGAGCTAAAGCCAGCTAGCCATATCCTAATGCTGGAATTCCACTGGATGCGTGTCCATTGCGAAACGGCTGCACTGGTTATCTGCTGCGTGCTCCGCCGTCCGTCAACACCCAGCAGCTGGGTTTGCTGTGTGGAGCGGTGCAGCTCCACTGGACAACGGGAGTCACGAGGACCCACGAGATCTCGCAAATTCACGCATAATCGCGCGATATAACAAGATGTAGTGTCTATAAACAGAACCACAAAACCAGAGGAGTAGTAGGAAGACATCTGGGTGCACCTCCAGGATTAACAACTCCTCGTCCATGGTGTCAAGGGTGAAATGACGTCTGAAACCTTTGATCTGTTGACTTCAGGCCTGCCTCTGCCCATTTTGACGTGATCAAGGTGTAGTGCAGGGAAATATGATCCGCCATGAACACTGTGTATTTTACTTTGAAAATTAACCAGATGTTTTATGTTGTTTCTCTGCACGACTTCCTGCCCCGCACGATCTGCTCTGTGCTGAATTGCTGCGTTGTGCTCCGGTGTCCGGCAAAAATAGAAGTCCTGTGGATCTGTTGCGGAGGGCTCCGGAGCGCCGCAGCTGTGACAGAGCCGGAACACAGCACAGCTGCAGCCGGTGGAAGCACACACATTGACTAGAACTGAAACGTATTGGCTCCGCTGCCATTACGGAGTACAGACGCAACCAACACACATCTGGTGGAATTTGGGGGTAAGATTATGTTATACGAATCTTAAAACACCCCCGCACAAAGTAACCTAGCATTGAATCTATAGCTTATGTACATGTTGCAAAATCAATTCGAGACTTTACCTTGCAAAATTCCTTACTTGACATGACTGAGTCTGTCTGAGTCTCACTCCACTCGACCATGAAATATGTAGGTTGTGGAACAAACTGGCAACCACTTGTGCTTCGAGAAACAACAGCATTGTGACTTGAGTGCAATGGAAGGGGGGAGGGGGAGTGCAACATCTAGTGGCTAATGTTATCAATAGCACCTTTAAGCTGATATAGCAACTGAACATGTCAACAGACACGGAGCAACATAAACATTGATTTGGAGTTGTGGTTCTGACCACCTGATGAATGCAAGTCCAATATTTGCTTTTCTTTGGATGCTGTATGGTCTCCACTCATTTCTGAGGAATATAACCATCTCTTTAGCTGCTCAATGCTCCACTATGTTCACTGGCTAGTCACTAACTATGTCTAGTGTTTTGTGCTGGGTAGATGCACAGTGCACAGTCGCTTTATCAAAGCTTTTACACTGTAAACAGCTTCCTGCTGCTGGTAACGACAGAGAGAGCAGCAAGGGTGAATCAAAACAGTACAGTTGTGGGCCAGAAACCAAAACAATGAGCTGAAGTGCATAGTAAGACTAAAGAGAACTGCAGAGCTGCGATTTCACTGTTTGCCACAAGCAACATCTTTCACACACTCTTTTGATATCAAACATATTGATATAAAAGTACTGATAAAAGCAGCTGGTTTACATTCATATGTAACATGGCATCACAAAATCTCTGGAATATGACATAAAAAATGTTGTGCATTACATCAGAAAAAAAGTCTTTACATGTGTAAAACAAAAAGTTTTAACTAGTAATTTTAGGTCTATAAGTTTTTACTTAAAGTTTATACATAATGAATTTAAACATCATAATTTGATACTCATTTATGAGCCTACGGGAGGCATTTATTACTGAAGAGATTAGAACTATCGAGATCTGTGTTTAAAAATGAAACAGTCAGAGTAAAGCAAATTCATTTTTCAACCACCATCAAAATTAAATGAACACAGCGATTCAAAACATTAGGCTAATCGTGTCATTATTGCAATTTACTCTCTGCTCTCCCCTTCTTGTACTTACTTACACAGTGCATTGGCATTATTTAAGAATGAGCAGTTACCACAATCAAGCTTGAAGCATTGAAGCATCTGTATTCATATCTTTGACCCACAGGTCGTGCAAATTGTAATTCCAACTATTTCCTTTAGCACAAATAAGTTTGGGTGCATATCTTCCATAAAAAACACATCACGAAACTGACACTGGAGCTGTGGGATGATACAGAGCTTGAATGGTCAGACAAAAGGAGATAATCAAACTATCAACCTATGACACCTTTGGGTCCTCTGCCACTGAGATAAGCATTTAATGCTTTGATCTAGACATAAAGTAATACTGTATTTTATTATTACAAAGATATACTGGTAAACTGAGAGTTTACTTTTCAGGTTTGAGTCAATTTATGAAATTCTGATTAAAGTTTATATTCCCATCTTGCACGAACAAATTACATCTCTTAGACTGCAGTGATTTCTTTGGATCTGTTTTTAGCACAGTAAATCTATTTCTCTTGGTGAATGTTCTGGCCTTGAGGTGCTCATGCGTAAAATTATCACTGCTGAACCCGCTCTTTGTGGTTATCTTCCAACCCATCCAAATTCCCTTAGATATTATTCACACTAAATTCCTCAACAAGGTTATAGGGGCTGTGGGCTCTTACTTGCTCTCTATTGTTAAAGTCTTCCTCTCCACTGATGGCATTACTGATTATTTGAAGAAGACAAGTGTTCAGCCTCTCCAGCAAAAAAAAATAAAAAATAAAAAATAAATCAGCCTCCCTTGATCCATGACCTTATGATAAGTATACATGTTTTCCAAAGCTACGTGTTTTATCTTAAAAGCTTTGGACAAAGGCAATGGCAAATGTATTTATACTGCACATTTCACTACACATAAAGTGCTTTAAAATGAAAGTCAAAATAAAAAAATAAAAAACAGACATGACCATGTGAATATAGCTAGTATATACAACAACACCTGCATCACCACAATACCCAACACATGCTCACTCCCAACTCGTAAAATACGGGCACTTGATCAGTGGCCCTAAACATCAAACTACAGAACTTTTTACACAGAGATCGAGCTATAAGGCCATTAAGAAGTCCCTTCTTCATGCTGCCTTTGCATTTTTACACAGAACCAAACAAAGGTGGCATCATGCCACTCCAGTGTGTGATTTCAGACAGCATCCCAGCATTGCAGAATCAAAAGAGGCGTGATGGCCTCTAGTGTGACATAACATACATGTTGGCAGCTCTTTAAAACAATAACAATGGCATACCATGGCAATAACAATTATTTAGAGTCTCTCTGTTATATACTGTAGCGGCCGATCTCGTCCTCTGCTCAGAGGTTAAGGAGCTCACGGACCTCATTGTTCTCCAAATTTGCTGACATTTTCAACCGCTGTTCTTCTTTGACTTAGCCACTAACTGCTAACAGCTACTTCTTAAATCTCCTGCAGTGGGTGGCATGCATAACATGTCATCACAACTTCATACTTGTCCTGCCCTTGATCCCGTCATGTCGGCTGTCCCGTTTATACAGACATCGTTTCAGTACTGTTACCACCTCTGTTCCCGGCTCAGAGGCGAGACAATGCTGTCCCCCATTCCACTACCACCATTTATACAGAACTGTCAGGCAGCAAAACGGCAGGCAATTCCCGCCTTGAAGAGGCAGTGAAAAAGAGGTTATGACACTTTAGGTATCTCTCCAGTGCTTGTTAGGACATTCAGAGACCACATGTCAATTTACGCTCATTACATGCATTGTGTCTTTTCAAAATTAACTTCAGTTGATACAGGAAATGTACAGTTTGAGCTCATTATATACATGCAGTCTCTTTCCAAAATAAACTTCAGAACCACTTTGGGTTTCTGGAGCAAGTACTCCACCACTACCTTCTGTATCATAGCAACCAGATGCAACCAAAGTGTCTAAGCTGAATTAATGCTACATATCTTATAAGTCCCCCTAGGTCAATGGTTTTCAAACTTTTTGTGCCCAAGGCACACCAAAGGGCAAGCCAAATGTTTATTTCCCTAAGTAAGGCAACGCCTTATCCCACAGAGCTATTGTATCTTCATACTCCAGCCATAGCACCAAGGTCGACCAATCAGATACTCCCAGATGTTCCCAGAAGTAGACACAAAAACAGTGGCTGCCCCTGAACTGTGGAACAACTTACCTAATCAGACAAAAACTGCTCAGACTACAGAAACCTTTAAGTCGCTGCTGAAGTCCCACTTCTTCTCGTTAGTAAATGATTGACACCTTAATTAACTTCATCTTCTGTTGGGCCTCATCTGTAGTTGTGCTGCAATTTGTTCTCCATTAAGTTTGGTGTTTTCTTTTGTTCTTACTTTTGTTTGCTTCTGTATTCATCTGTTTTAGCATTTTGTGCCTGTTCAACACTTTGGTCAACTGTGGTTGTTTTTAAATGTGCTCCACAAATAAAATTTGACTTGACTTTGACTTTCAACACTGAAGGCTGCTGTGACACATGCAACAAAGACACACACTGGAGCTGCTCCACTGAGCAAGCAGAGTTGTGGCTATGTGGTGAACCTAATACAGCAGATATTACTGATGTTGTAATACACATCACAATCTCTTACACTGAAGTGGCTTCCGCTGGAAAAATGGACTGCACTTGTATAGCGCTTTTCACTCAAAGTGCTTTCACACTACATGTCGCATTCACCCATTCACACACTGGTGGCCGAGGCTACCATACATGGTGCCATCTGCTGCTCAGTAACCATTAACACACACTCAAGCACAGCCGGAACAGCCGGCGATCGAACCGTCAATCTTCTGATGAGTGGATGACCTGCTCTACCTCCGAGTCACAGCCGCCCCTGGTAATGTTCTGTTGTTAGTAATGTAG
Organism: Epinephelus moara; assembly: GCF_006386435.1. Taxonomy (NCBI): domain Eukaryota; kingdom Metazoa; phylum Chordata; class Actinopteri; order Perciformes; family Serranidae; genus Epinephelus; species Epinephelus moara. Next base: position 43,445,193 of record NC_065506.1, on the reverse strand, counting down.
TTACTGGATGCAACCTCAGTTGTGAGCATGAGAACTGCAAAGACAGGAAGCGGGAGTGAGACCACCCCTGGACGCAGCCACAGATGTGACCACATAATCATATTGTATTTTAAATAATGCAGCGCACTGATAATACAGACATTTCATACACCAGACGCATACATCAAGGACATGCTGATGCATATTCAACCCGCGTTAGCCCGTTCATATGAGTCAGCCGTCCTGTCACTCAGCTGTGAGTGGAGAATCCAGTCTGCAGTGCAGTTCACTGATAAAGCAGAGAATTTCACAGCAACATTCATTCATGATGTTCACGCTCTGTGCGTAGGGCACCAAGTTGCATTTGAAAGTTGTGATGGACCCCAAGTCAGCAGGCAGGTTGTTTCAGAGAGCAGGAACAGGATGTAATTCTGGGTAATTCTGATTGGGTTATAATCAGCGAGCCAGTCAGACATGTAGTGAGGAGCCAAACCATTAAGTGCTTTATAGACTATTAGCAGGATTTTGAAGGTGATTCTGTATTGTAGTGGGGGAATGTATTACAAAGCAATGTCAGGAGGTGATGGAATTAAGTAACTATTGGAGTGACTGTTCACTTCCTTTTCCCTGTCAAGAAGATAAAACGTCTCCGTCTTCATTGTAAAATCTGATCAGAATATGTGCTGTCTCTAAAAAATTGCTAAAGATTTCCTTTTCAAAGTGCATATCACCTCTTGGCCAAAGCATTAAACAGTAGCTTCTGGCTCCTGTCTCCTCTGGCTACATTTAAAACTGGATAGTTACCGGATTAAAACAACAAATGCAGCTTTTCCTTCCATGTTATGACTCACCACATTATATTAAGGATGGAAAAGGAGAGGAAGTTGCTCCTGATGAATGTTCAACGCAGCGTATAAAGCTTATTCAAAATATTCTCCTGCACATAGGGATGGGAATGGAGAACTGGTTTATGGATTTCTCCTTGGCCTTCAATTGAATGCAGCCCCACATCTTCTGCACCCAACTGCAAGATTTCCAGCTGGATTCCCACATGATCCTCTGGATACTAGACTTTGCCCTCAAAAGGAAGCAGATTGTCAGGGTCAATTGCTCTACCTCTCTAGTCTCGCACAGCCAGACCTGTCTCACACTGTGCTAGCACTGGAGAAAGGTCTGGCTGAGCCCATTATAATAGCACACTATGGAAAAAACAAAACGCTCTGGGTTGTTTGTATTATTTTACAAAAATCACAGTTGTCTTAGGGAAAGCTAAGCTCAGTATTCGGCAATGGTACTCCATCCCTGGCCTAAAAGTTTCTAAATCCCTGAAAGAAAAACGTTTTAAGGTGTAGGTTGCTAGCTTGGAGCCACAGCACTAAACTCAGGGGTCCACCGGTGCTCCACACAGTGATTTCCCCTGTTTTTACTTTTACTTGACCTGAGGAGCTCGGACATTTTGAGCATGGCCATGAAGTTTGCAGATCACACTGCATTGGTTGACACCTCCAACAGCCCCGCCCATTTTGAGGAGGAAGTGAAGAAGTGGTGCGAATCGAACTTTCTCCAGATTACTGTGAGGAAGACAAAGCAACTCCTCATAGAGTTCAGGAGGTACCTCAGGAACACCACTGACAGCAGGCTGGACTTCAACGACAACACATAAGCCATCTATAAAAAGTGCCGGCAGCAGATCTCCTACATAGACTGAGGCATCTGGATGTTAGAGGTTGGGAAAATACTCATTTCTTAAATGCATTGCGATGCAGATGTGGACAATTTGGCATCGACTCATACGTATCAATAATCAATTACAAAATAGTTATATTTGTGGGGCGAACATGAAGTATTTTGTGAATACTTTTTACACTATCACCCAGAGATGAACGTTACCAGAGAGAAGCAGTCCATTTCACCTCAAAAACAGTGCGCCTGGCCCACTCAGTGTCTTGGCTTTTCCCAGAGCTGAGGGTGCAGGAGAAAGGCTGCACTGCATCGCCAGAGACATTAAAGCATCCCCCTTATTTTTTTATTGTCATACAGGCAGGAGACTGTGAGATGCTTTCATATGAATTAATTCATTAATCAATGCAGTTAACTTCTAAAAAAAAAAATGCTGCAAACCATTTATTAGTCAACAGTATATGAACTGCAAACCCGTGAAATATTGCAGTATGCAAACACCAGACACTACGTTGGCAAAAGTATGCCACAACGGGTCACCATGTCCGACTGCAGATGGATACAATTCAACTGGCACTCCCTGGTTTTACAGCTACAGTATGGAAGCATTTTGAATATAAGACTGAAGGGAAAAGGGACCTGGACGAGAGCCACAAGCCAAGTATATTCATCTGTTAATTTAATCATCACTACAAATACAGTATGCTATATTTTAAGAGTATTAAGTAGTCAAACAATGAGCAATGAGCCCTCTGAATCACAATCGAATTGATTCGTGAGGTGCCTGGACATTCCCAGCATAGCCCCTCTCATCCTACGCAGCTTGTACGTGTACCATATAGACAGCCTCCCTACCTTTTCTTTCTGGTCTGGTATATGTGGGACTCTCAGACACAAACAAGGCAAAGTGAGGAGGGTGATCACCCAGCGGTCCAAGTTTTGCGGGGAGCAGTGCTCAACCTCTCAGTGGCTCTACGACCAGAGGACAGTAAAGCAAGCAAGTAAGATTGCGAGGGACTCAAGCGATAACCTCAGCTCCTGCTTTCCTGCCTTCTGGTAGGAGATATGCTGCCCTTGTATTCAAAACAGGCGGAGGCAGAGCCAGCTTCATCCCCTGTGATATTACAGTAGGCTTCTTAAAAACATCACCCCCCCAGAACCCACTTGCCCCCTCCGCCAGGAAGAACAGGACATGTTGTGCTAACATTCCCCACGCAGGTACACGTGTGCACACACACATTTATAGGATTAGTTGAAGGCTTTTAGTAATCTTGTCTTTTAAATTCATGTTCAGTGTTTATCTTAATTTATTGTACTATCTGTTAATATGGCACTGACCTGAGCATAATGGATTTTCTTTTGAGGACAATAAAGAACAGACGGCTGGCCGGCCATCCATCTATCCTCTTCACTCTGAAAAGGCTCCAGCCATTCATTTCTGCATTTCTGTGCTCTGAATTTGCATGTGCACTATACGAAGCGAAGCACGATGAATCTACTCAACCCTATAGAGTCTGCCCCTATAATAGGATATCAACAATACCGCTCCCCCATCCACTTTTCTATAGCTCAGAACAATGATTGCATAGTCAAGGATGACTTTGTAGAAACTGGCTCATCCTATCCAACCTTCATGGGGTTGACTGGTTCGCCACCGCCTCTGCTTCATGTGGCTCGGCTCTGAGCAATAACATGGTCCACCTAATATTAAGCTTCAAAAGGCTCCGTATTCATTCTTGGATATCTATGCTTACAAAGTAAGGTGAAGAAAATTAGTCTTTAACTTACAGGATCCCCTTCAATACTTTGTTCCTCAGAGAAATCTACCGACTGATATCATTTAAACATTTAAACGCATGTTCAATTAAATATAAGGATTCAGACTGCTCCTTTTGAATACCAAGTGGGTGTTATACCTCAGTGACAGTCATCTGCTGTAGACTCGCCTCCTTAATTACAGTAGCCTTACTGGTCAGTCCACTGTTGCCGCATCTACACAAAGGAATTTATATTGTACTCACAAATGCACTAATGAGCTGGGACAACAAAAGCCTTTAGTTCTTTTGTGATGAAGGAAATAGTAATCTGCTACATACTGAGCTGCGGGATTTCAATGTGGAGAATTCCAGAAATGTTTGTATTGTGGTGAACTATTGTCTATTATAAAAACCACAGTATTTCAGGCTATGGTCTCATTGGGGTCCTCAAGAAAATGCTTTCATATTAGATGCAGATCAATCCATTGGTGGGCTGGCATCAGCTCATCCATTCAAGCATTTGTCACATGAAATCATACAAGGTAAAATTCCAGTGAAATGTGATCCCATCTGCTCCTTCATCTTGCGCATTTTAGTCCTTTTTTTCCTCCTCTTACATTATAGGCTGCTACTTCGTTACTGTCTTTATTTTCAGACGGCAGCCCTAAGTCGTAGGCTGATGTGCCTCTGTTTATGGCATCTTGTATGGTTCTGGTAATCCATTGTTTTGTTGTGGAATGATTTAACTGTAGTTTTGAGCACAGCGGCTTCTGTTTTACAAATTAAATGCACCACAGACTAGGGGTGGCCGATATGGTCTTATAATAATATCACAATATTTCAGGCAGGGGTCGCGTTAACCGGACATTCGCGGTCATTGACCGTTTTTTTACAACAATGACTGGAAAATCTGAAGGCCGTCGGTCATTTTGACCAGTTGCAATTACCACCCCTGCCCACTTGGCAGCAGAGTGCACAGTCAGTGGTTTAAGTGGCTGCCGTTTTCACACTGCAGAGAAAAAGTCATTCATCTGCTTCATGTAGCGTTGTTGACATAACGCCCTGGACACACCGGACGCGGAACCAAAGCGCAGCGCCCAGCAGCGGAGGCAGTTTTCAATCGGCGCCCATGTTAACCTATCTGACTGTCCACACGGGCCCCTGAGCAGAGCGGAGTGCCCGCGGAGGCAGCGCTTCAGTTCGGCATCTGGTCTATTTTTCACGCGAGCGCTTCTGTCAAGCTGGATTGAGTGGAGAAAATACCGTGTTTATAATTTAAAATAACACAACAGTGCATAACCGAATGCATTTTTCAATACCCTAATCACTTCATTACAATTTCAATTTTGTGTCACCGAGCCTACAGGCATAACTACATAACGCCCTGGACACACCAGACGCATTAGTGCCGCATTAGTGCCGTCCGGTGTGTCCAGGGCAAAGCCTAATGGCACGGGTGTGTGGATGTCTGTTCATCTTTTCGTTCGTGTCCTTATTAATGCACACTTTATAACTTACTTGTTGGATTTATTAAAAATGAACGAATGAAAACTAAATGTCTTTGAATATCTTTATTATCATTTAAAAACGAAAATTAAAATGACCAGTAAAAATAGATTATGACCGGATTTTTACGACCCTGTCGGTCAAAATGACCGGCGACGAAAAAGTCTAGCACAACGTCTGAGTTCAGGGTATTTTTTCGATAACGATATTATTGACGATATGAAAAATTAGTTTTAAAAAATGAATTAGAAATTTAAGAACATAGAATTACAACAAAATAAGTGATGTAGTTTTACAGTTTGCTTTAAAATATTCAGTAAAATCTAAACAAAAATGATCTCTCATTTCTTTAGTTTGTGAACAACAACAGTAACAATATTAATAGTTCAACAAAATAAAATCTACCTCAAATTACACATTTAAACGGCTCCCAAATACAACAAATGTCCCCTGGGATCTATATATATAAATCAAAAGGTGATTTCCTTCTTTTAGTAAAATCCTAAATGACCTGTGACAGGCTGTTATGATACCACAACTATCACACATTTACATATATGGAGTTTTTTTGTCGAGCTGCAAGTGCCACGTAAGTTTAAAGTACCAAAGGTTTAATCACTTGACGACCCCGTACGGTGCAGAGGAGAGGGAGAGACGCTGTGCTGCTGCCAGAGGAGCCGCTGAATGAGTTCCCTCTGAGCGGTAAGTCACTAAAAGAGTCTGAGAAGTCCGGGGCTGTTCATAAAACATTCAGGACGCCACAGTTTATTCCACACTACTGAAGCTGCTCCTCTTTTTGGAACCACCGTGGAGTCGGTAATGAACAGCCATGCTTGTTGTTGCTGTGGGTAACAGTATGACATCAATATGTCAACAAGTCCAAATATCGCAAGTATCACAAAATGATTTTTTCATGATATTAAAAATTATACCCGTATTATCGTGATGATATGGCACACCGCTACCATTTCTCTCACTGGGGGTATGCATCGCAGTTCGTTTACATACCTTGATCTCAACAAGATGGCCACATGGTCGCTCCCCTCAAACATGGCCAGCCGCCTCTGAATGGTCTATAGCAGTGATCCAGAGTGTTTATTCCCCTTATGGTGCAGGTTGAGCAGGAACAGGACAGCATCTCACACCAGTCTTTATTCACCATAAGGCACAGGCCTCCTCTCCTTCTCTCACCAGAGTCCTCTGTTCTGTCAGACTGACATATAGAAAAAGAGTTACCAGGCTGAATGGCGTTGTCCAGGATTTAGCTACGTTTCAGTGAAACAAAGGATATTACAGTTCCTGACATCTTGGCTCGCAGCATGCTAGTTCGGCTGGTGCCCAACTTCACCATCTTTTCCTCGATGTTTACATTTGAAACCTCAACCTGGCCAGCTGGCAGACTCAGCAGGAGGAGAGGTTACAGACTGGTGAGTTGATTTCCTCATTGTGATCACAGCTACACACCACCGCCTTTCAACATCAGCCACAAAAAGCACCACCAGCACTTACAAAATCGACATAAGAGCACAAACTTAGCAGAGCTGACAGAGAGGGGAATGGAAACGTCCACGTCTTCAGCATCATAAATACCATAGTGCTGTATCATTATGTAAAAAGAAATGGATGGGAAATGGACTTGCACTCATATAGCTGAGGCTACCGTACAAGGTGCCACCTGCTTCTCAGTTTAAAATGCAATTCCACAGCCATCTGGAGCAATTTGGAATCCAGTATCTTGCCCAAGCATAGTCCGACATGTAGACAGGAGGAGCTGATGATCGAACCAATGATCTTCAAATCAAACTCCTGAGCCGCAGTCGCCCCCAAGATATGAACGATATGTTTGAGGTAACAACACTGCGAATTTTTCCCAAAGGGAAGTTTATATTTCAAGTGTAAAGAATCCCAATCCGGACATAGTGGGCACAGTTCTTTAATAACCACATTTACATATATGTTAAAAAAATTAATACAGAAATGTATGCCCTCAAAGATCAATATTAGGGATGTCCCAAGCTGAAACTAAGGACCTGTATTGGACATATTTTAGAGGATCAGAATCTGCTAAACTAAGGCAGATCAAAATCCAATCCTTTCTTCACTGAACTCACTCAGCCTGCTGGTGTTGCAGCACTGCCCTCGTTAATGACAGCCGGGCTCTACATTGCAGCTTTCTGCTCCATATATAAGCGAAAATTAGAGTGTCTGAAAGTAAGAAATTAGGCTCGGGGCCTTTCTGTGTGAAAGGCTAGAGCCACTCTGTGTGACCTAAGTAAAAAATAAGAACAAACTCAACAAGTCACATAGACCACTCAAGGCAATGGACATGGTGTGATTCTTCTCGGTATTCATTATATGACTCTTGCAGTGTTTATCAATGTGTTATCTTGGTGCTGTAAAATAACCTCATATTCTCTGGCATAATGCACCCATACAGACAGAAATTATTCTACATAATAATGACCTGAGCTGGATGACTGCCCATATAAAAACTATTACATATCCAACCGCATGTTTAATAGCCGGCAAGAGACATCAAAGACTAAATGAATTCTTGGGCATTCTCCCACTGTAAACCCTTTCTTAGTCGCCTCATATGGCACTAAAAGAAAAAGGAGAAAATGAAACGCATAGATGTGGCAATTCTCGAAATGTTTATGGATACTTTTTGACTCAATTTCACTTCTGTTCTCACCCGTACACAAATATCAATTTGTATCAGAACATGCTGTTCTCACTGTGATAAAGATTATGTGGCTGGAGGAAAAGGACCTCAAGTATGACAAATGCTAAAAGTCAGGTGCTCCACAAACTTTTGAGGATGCATGCAGCATCACTTATTAAGAGCATAAGCAGGAGATCATCTTACATTCCATTGCAAGACATAAAAGTAATGTAAAAAGAAACACAGCAAAACTTCAGCCCTCTCAACACAAAACAGAATAACACAAAATAAAACACAAGATGACAAACCAACGTAGTCAAATTGGATTATCGTGATAATTTAACAATATTACAATACTGCGCTATTGACAAGCCAACTGCAACAACTACTATGTTCTTGTTTTTTCTTTTCTTCATAGGAGCGTTGTGCGTTTACGCTATGCCACAAATGCCAGCAGTGTGAGAGCTAGTGAGGCACTGAGCGTCCATAAAAGCGCTGCACCTAAGTCGTGTTTTTTCTGCTCACCAAGAGTTAAAAATGGGTAAAACGATGCACTTGTCAATGTCACTTTTTACCAAGCCGTCCCATCACAGTGGAGGAGGGGTGTGACAAATACCACAAAGACCAACAACGATGGAGTCGACATAAATAGTAAACCCACACAGAATACTGGGTCTGTCCTCTCTCCCTACTATACGTGCTTCGGCCCTCCTTTCATCCAGAGCAAGTACTCTACCGCTACCTTCTGTACCATAGCAACCAGACGCAACCAAAGCGTCAAAGCTGAAAGAATGCTGCACATCTCATCAGTCCCTCTAGGACAGTGGTTTTCAAAATTTTGTGCCCAAGGAATACCAAAGGGCAAGCCAAAATCTCAAGGCACACCTGTATGTATATCTGTGCACAATATCTTCTATAACGTGTGTTATCACTCTTGTGATAAGACAGCTTTTGTGATACTGTCTACTGTCAGTGGTATGTCGTCTGCACTGGTGCTTTGTCGTAATTTGCGCCGGAGAACATGTCATGGCTTTCTCCTTTTAAATGTTATCATCCCTCACACTGGCTGCCAATCAGGGCCTCTGATGTGTCACACACTTATAATTCCCAAGAGCAAACAGCGACAAATAGGTTCCCTGTGAAGGTTTTCTAAATTAAATTAAATTACATTAAATTTTTTTAGCTAGAGTTTGCCTCTTTATTAAGAAATGGGTGTGCACAACATACTGATACGGTCAGTTAAAAATTTGTGCATAACTTTTCGTATAGGCCCACTTGAATATTGCCATATTAATGTATGGTTATTACAAAATCCACAGCACACCTGGATTGGCACCACAGCACCACCAGTGTGCCGCAGCCCACCATTTGAGAACCACTGCTCTAGGATTTCCCGATGTTGCGATCACAACAATTAACACAAATTCAACCAATCCCTGTGAAACCTGCGTGACCGTGCAACTTTGTCCAATTACCTCAACTTTACCACAAATAAGACTGTTTTAAAGTAGTGCAATCTTATTTCATTCCAGAGCTGCATGCAGCATATTGATCCTGGGACAAAGAAAACTTTTGGCATCACATGGCTAATGTTACCCAACATTTATGAACAGGTTAATGACAGGTTAATTTCAGTGTCAATGTGAGCAGCACCATAATGCAAACATGTGAGACCCCCACAGCTAACCATGAGCAGGGCCGTTTCCTGTAACAGCTGAATTTTAACATCTTTCATGGTGAGGAAAAATGTAACTGACCATATTAGAACACGAGACACAGATTATTTAGTAACTGTTGGAGCTTTTTAACTTTACAAACTATTAAGTGTCACAACCACTGTCAAGCTGTCATCTTTATGTTTACAATCAGGTAGGCATGATTCATCCTTGTGGATCTCGCTGTTGCCTTATGAATCCTCCTGACTGGCTCTGACATATTTAACAATGAAAACTTTGGACCAGCAAAGACTAGTTTTTAATATCTGATTTATTTTAGGTCAATATTGGTTCTGAAAATGCACCGGATCATGATGTGCATCCTATGTAACTGTATTTTTCTTACATTTTATTTATTTTTTGTAATCACGATAGAAAAAAGGGGTAAAAACAGAAAAGCTGCCATGAAATCAGACGGGTGCATCAATCACAAAAACAGCACGTGAAATCCTGGAGGGGCTGCCTTATTGCACCTCATTGCCCTTCTGTGCTCTGCATTTAACAATTAACAAGTATTTAATTTGTTTTAACACTGTCATCTGCGTCATTTAAAAAGGAACAATAATAGCCTAACAATAAAGCTTATTTACAAAGCACTACAAGCAGGATAAATAAAGTAATTTGCAAAAACAACAAATTAAAGTGGTAAGACTGCATATCGCGTTGCTTAGCCACCTTTAGTCACTGCAGGGGAAATTCCCTCACTGCGACAGCCCTACGAACGCAGCGCATTTAAGTTTAGTATGACAAAATAAATTGCATAAAATGGCATGTTAGAGAGGTTAAACAGATTTGAAAACCGCCCATGCAGAAAATGAAATCAAAGGATATGTGATATGTGTGTGCGTCTGGGAGTGTGTATTTCTGAGATAGGTGGTTGAGTACATTTATTATAATTTAATCTTCTAGCTAATTCATTTGCATTTTGTGTTCATCGAGAAGTATTTCATTAGTTTTCACATTTTTTCATCATGATGTGCTTTTATAAACCCTCCAGGATTCCATGTACGCTCAGTGGAAACCCAGGCGCTGCAGAAATACTCGCTTCCTTTGTATTCGCAGTTTCGCACCACTGTCATGACAAACAGGTGAATGGAACAACAACAGATGAGTGAGAATGGGCTTTATAAAAGGCATTATCTTGATGGTGGGCATCAGGAGGGTGGCTATGAGCAACGCTAAGACACTGGAGCTGTTTGGTTTTTGAAGGCGGCAGTCTCAGAAGGTGTTCAATCAAAAGGACCAGAACAAAACAAGACATCTCATCAAAACATTTGCTTTGTGGGAGGTGGCCCTTGGTACATGAATGTGGAAAATGTCGGATGGCTCGGGACAAACAAGTAATTGCGAGCCCACAACAAAGACCCACAACTCTGTATTCTTCGGGTTGATGCTCAACATGCTGCAGCCTCGAACAGCACATGCAAACTAAAAAAGAGTCGACCAGGAGTGAATCAGACTGCATGATTCAAGTGGCAAATTATAAAATAAGGATGATTTTTACCCTGATAATTGTTCATTTTAGTAATTATTGCGCACATTTTTCAAAATATTACAGAACGAATCACCCACAGTTGTCATATTACAGCCATTTGTGTATGCCGCACGGGAGGAACTCTTAATGGCAGCACTGTGAAGTTTTGAGTCGAGGGGTGGATAACTGATCAGTCGATCTGATCATCAGCATTAACGGTCTCTGTGCTAGTTAGCACAGCTAGTGTTGAAAACCTGAAATTTAGGGCTGCAGCTAACAATTACTTTTATTATGAATTCATTTGCTTATCATTTTCATGGTTAATCAGGTAATTGTGCTTATTGTACACAAACAGCACACACAAATTCACACTTCCCATCTCATGTGTGGCTTCTTGGAGAGAAATACTCAAACCATAACAGCCTTAAGACTTTAATGTTGATTTTTTTTGTTTTCTTTTTTCTGATATGAACAGATTTCTTTGTTAGTTTTTGTCTTCTTAACCTACAATATTGTCAATATGGACATTTTCCAGAGTCTTCAAAATATTCAAAGGTCAGAGTTTCTGTAGAAATGCACACATTCTCCCAACAGGTTTGTTTCATAATATTCAGTCTCTTGCATTGGAAGGAAAATCATTGTCTGCCTACTTATTTTTGAGAGCACATATTGTTTGAAGCACCTGGCCATTAAAACCCAGATATCTGTCTGTTCCCTTTGGGATGCACTCAAACACAGAAAGGCTGTGTCTTCAGCTTTAACACTTGACCCTACAGGTCCCTTGTGAAGTCGTCGTTACAAGTTGTGCCAGCTGATGTTGGGTGGTCCAACAAGGTCTTCAACAAGCACTGCTTTTTAAAAAAAAAAAAAAAAAAAAAGGTACAAACAAAGAGCTCTGAAACACTAGATTATTTTCTTATTTTGAGTTTAGTTTATTTTTACATATTTAAAACATACAAATAAGCCCCTTTTCCACCGCAGGAACTTTTTCATTTACCCGGGATTTTGAAAAACCTTGGCATGTTTCCACAGAAATTACCCGGGGAAAAAGCTTTCCCTCACCCCCAAACTTTCCCTGAAAAAAGTACCTACTAGAGGGGTAGGTCTTTTCAGATTACCCGGAATTCTTGAGGGGCGGGGCTGTTTGCTGAAGAACGCTGATTGGCGAAACACCCACTTGGAGCGTTCTGCACTTCCTGGCACGGCCAGCCGCTGCAAACTTTATTTCATTTCAACAAGCTTCACTTTGTTTGTGTTTTGATTAAGGACGGGTACCGAAACCCGGTACTAAATTAGCCCTGGAGCTAAATTATCAAAGACAGCGGTACAGTATCTGTTCTTTTGTGCCGGTGTCCTGACAAATAGACCTACCGCTCAGAATGACCTACCAACACGATGTGCTACTCTACTTATAACCACATTTATAGAGGTAATAGTCCATTCTGATAGATATTTCCTACCTGACAGAATGAGCTACTCTACTTATAATTACATTTATGTAGGCTGTATGCCTGCTTCTTACACATATCTGACCTGAGTAGCTACTAAACAATGTTTTTGCCAGGGTAGGTCATTACGAGTGAGAGGCTTAGTTCATCAGACTAGTCTGATGAAATATGAGTGGGTAGTGCAAACTTTCAGAACACCGGCGCTGAACTCCTCCACATACACACACAGACGCCTACACGACACGGTATCTGGTGAATAGCCGAGCGACCCCGGTGACTCAAGTTGACGGCAGCTAAACTCATTACTGTAAGTGAAATTAAACCTTAGCAAGTAAGAAGCCAATACTTTATCAATACATGTGTTCAGCAAGCATGAACATGAAAACATGTAGACAGGGATATTCAATATGCTCCGTCCACAGTATCTCATCCACTGACAGTTCAGCTGTCTGTATGTAGAACTTAGTTTTAAAATACTTTTAAACTTAGCTGCTGGCAGAGACAAACAGCCCCAACTCTCTACACCAGCATGTAACCAGCCATCTACGTCATCACTCTAATTTGAATTAATATCCCGGAACTTTGAGGTGCAGTGGAAACGCAAACCAGGTAAATAAATTCCTGGTGATAAAAGTTCCTGGAAATGTTGGTGGAAAATGGGCTATAGATGTCAAATTTTATAGTGAGTCACAGGATGTAGATTGTGCATAAAGGCCTGCCACTGGCCACCTATTTCAGAGGGCACTCTCCCTTTCCCCTGCCTCCTGACAACATTTTGCAAGGGCACCATTGCTGCATCCTGGACTTGGCACTGCCCTCGACAACTATGACTGATTTAAAGAAATACAAAGAACCCAGAGCCTTTTCCCCCCCATAGTACTGAATTATACCCAGCCAGACCTTTCTCCAGCACTGGCACAGCCCGAAAACAAAGTGTGGAGATAGGTCAGTATACGCAAGACTTTATAGAAATGCCAAAACAACAGTTGATAGTTGTAAACAATATATAGTTTTATCACTAATCAACTATGTAGTGCCTTAATCCCAGCAAATATAATCTAATCCCTTTGAGGAAAATGCTGAATATGAGAGCTGGAGTTAACTGAGGAGGCAACAGTGCATCCGTCACTTCCTCCGTGATAATCCGCTCCCCACATGTTAGAGTGGATTTAAACTCAAATAACATTCACTGCCATTCTCTCTGTCCCTAGTCTGTGCATCACCATTAGGGTAATGGTGTTCGGCTCATATGCACGCTAAAAAATGGATTTAGAATCCATTAGCTTATTAGCCGCAAAATGACATTATCTCCCCTCAATGTGAACCCCCGTAGCAGCCATTCGGAGATAAATTATGCCGTAGTAACACCCCCTGATCTGTCAATCAATCCTCTTATCAGTTTGTCTCCCCCAGGGATTGCAATCACCCCTTCACTGCGTGCTTTAAATGAATGTAAGTGCACTGGCTGATCCATGCAGCATGTTTGTAGAAGGATTAATCTAACTGAGAAAGATATTCTGAAGTATTGGAAATGCTTGAATAGAGATAAAAGCCTTGTAAAGCAGTGCACGGACTAGACTATATTTTTGTCAAGTGCTTATAGAGTTCAGTTTAACCAATCATCAGACACTGACTATGACAACATCATGATTCTTGAGGACAAATAACGGAGCTTCGACTAGTAATTATTTTCATTGTCAGTTAATCTGTTGTGTATTATCGATCCATTAATTAGTCTGAGCCCAACATGCAGTGCATCAGCTGCATCATTTGTCTGACCAACAGTCCAACACTCAACTGTATTTAATTTACAGTGAAAACCTGATATTCAGTTTTAGTCTTCATCTTTTAATGAAAATTTAGTTTGGAATCAAATGTAGATCTGTTGATTTTGTTAGTTTTGTTGAATAAAAGAACATCATTTTTTATTTTTACTGCTGTGTACAGTTACCGTAGCTACAGGTGACATTCTCGTCCATTGCAATGTCAAAGGAAAAGGAACTGTTTACTTGTTCACACACAATGTCCACGTCACTCTGCTCTGCTGAAACAATAAACCGACTCTCCTCAGTAAATTCAGCTGTCATCATTAACTCTGAGCGTTTGAACAGCACTCTGGTGTTCCTGCTCACCTAGCGTTAGCATTAGCACTACCATTACTGCATCTATCTGTTCCCTCCACTGCAAAGCAGCAATTCAGTCAGGAAACTGGATTCACTCACTTGTTCACTAAAATATTCTTCACTGTCTAGGTCTAGCATAAAGGGAAACTTTAGAGTATGGAGTAAAATATCCTGAAAGATCATGATATTATTTTATGGCCATATCACCCACCCCTACTGTCTGGGTTTAGCATGAAGGATAACTTCAGTATTTTTTTGACAAAGACCCATGTTTTTGTGTCTAAGTAACTAATGAAGACAATCCTTAAAATTAGTCCAGTATTGAGAGACAGTGCTACAGCCGGCAGCCTGCAGCCAAGAGAAAGGAACGCAAGTAACCACTCAGGTACTTGTAATGGTTTGAGATTTTCATGGTACAATAACATCTCAGAAAATATTGTGGTTATCATAGTATCAAGGCACAAAACAATTATCATCATCATCATCATCATCAGTAGTAGTAGTCAGAATGACGCTTAAAGGAATGAAACTTAAGTGGTGTTTGTGGATGAACAAACGATTTATCACTATAATTGAAACTTGAAACCATTTATTTTTTTTATAATGGAAGTATGTGTAAAACGTCTCCCTTTTGGAAATAACCAAAATAAATGTCGTACATAATATTATATATTCAATATCCTAGAAGGGCAAATGCAAATGTACATGGTATGATAAACGTCTACTTTCACATTGCAGTATACTTTAAAACCGGTACATCGCTGCAACCGTACACTCAGGGCACGTGCACACCATTGTTATCATACGTTTCTGACAACAGTATATAAAGGACTCTTAAGAGATCTGAAACATTTTTCTTTACCCTTTGCTTGGTCCAGTCTGTTTCTAACCAATTCTCCCTCAAGGGAAGTCTCACTCTGAAATCTTGCTGACTTTTCCATATTGTTTAAATGAGCTAAATATTCAGCCATGACACTGAAAACCTTTCAGATAACACTAAGCTACACTTTCTGCGCTCCAACACAAAAAACAATTCCTGGAAATCTTCTTGTCAAGGCTTGCAGCAACAAGACACGTCTTGCAAGATTTCAAAACAAAACTTCTCCTTGGACGAGATGCAAAAAGATGGAAAAATAGGGTCCAAGGTGAAAAACACCAAAGGCAAAAACATCAGATAATGTAGCGATATTTCTGAGGAAGATATATGTTTAACCTTCAACACTAATCCTCCAAAATTCTTCAGATAGCGACATGAAAGATACTCAATATAACATTAGCGTTACATCCACAGCCCTTGATTATGTTGCATTAGCCTACTTTTTTATAAGTCAGTATGCTGTCTGCATGTTGTCATAGTTTTTCTTGGCCGTTTTATTCTGCCTTTCAAATGTATAAATTGCTTTTCTTCCAAGAACCGGTGGCATCAGTTAACATTACTAACAGAGTGAGAGTGTTATTTAATGTGAGATGCATCTTATTAACAGAAGTGCAACAGGTCAGGAGGTTAGATTGCCTTCTGAACAAGAGATATTTCGGGCTGCAGTGGATACTGTTTTACTAATCAGGAGCTAGAGTTTGTGATTCTGCAGATGCATGCAGGTTGTTGAACAAGCATCTGCACGGAAACAAAAAATTGCTTATTTGTCCATTTGTCTTTCACATTATCATTGTTTTTATCTCTTAACGGAAATGGTAATCCATTTACTTTTTATTTAGTCTAGTCTTTTAGCATCACATCTTCAAATCTGAGAAACTGGAGTCAGTGAATATTTGGGTTTTTTGCAGGTCTTGATTTATTTTCTGTTGCTCAACTAATTGTTTCAGCATTAGCATATTTAATGTGAAAATCTACTGTATATATTTCTTTCCCCATTTAATGACCTTTATAAATATGTTCTTATATGGCTGCAGATATCCGATATAAATGTGTACATTCGGAGGTGGCTAAACTGGAACTTCCAGTGTGGCCTTGGAAGGATAAATTAGGAATGAAATTGTGTGCCTCTGAAGGGTTAGCTGAACTCCAAATTGGAATCTCTCTTCCCCTTGCTTCATTATCACAACTTTCTCTTTGTGTATGCTTGGAGGCTAATTAAGGGGGGACAGAGAGAGCGAGAGAACAAGACCTCACTGATGGAAATCAAATGAGGAGGACAGGAATGGGAGAATAGAGGAATAATCGGCCGCCTGATGAACGCTTACGGTGCCCTTGATGAACAGCGGCAGTGCCTTCCTAAAATGGACGAGAGGCGAGCGAGACAAGTACCAGGGACAAACTAGACCTTGTTCTTGGGGGGGGAAAAAAGAGCAGTAAGCCGAGTGAAAGACGAACCAAGAGTAAAGAGAATCATCTTAATTTATTGGCTTGAGTCATAATTACATGTCAAACCCCTTTCTTTAAATTCACACTGTGGCAGAAGGCAGAACGTCACTGCTGTTCTTTTACAGTGTGCACAAGCAATAACAATCATTTTCATTACTGATTAATCAGATGATTTTTTTCAATGAATCAATAAGTTTCCTTACCCAGACATTCTCAAAACTATTTCTCAGAGCTCAGGTTGACTTGCTGGAGCATTTTTTTTTTTTTGTCCAGAAGTACACTGCACACTGAGTGACTGACAAAGAAAAAAAACTGCACAGCTTGAAGGAATTTCAGTCGATTGAGAGGTCGCTGACTGTTGATTCAAATCTATTAACTCTCAGGAGACAGCCCTACGATTGACAGTAAAATGCAGCAAACCCTAACAATTCAGAGGCTAGAAGTAGGAAATGTTTACATCTCTGGTTTTAAAAATTACTTAAATGAGTAATCAATAGTAAAAAAAAGTAGCTTATGACTAATTCTTTGTTCGTTGACAAATAGCTAATGATTTATTAAGCAGACTAAACATTTCATCTCTGCATGTTTTGACAGTGAGTTCAACCCCAGAAGCAGAGAGCAATGTGTGCCTCTCCTTTATCTACTGGCTCTGGGAGGTCAATCAGTTACTTTGAGAGTTTCTTTAAATCTTTTATGACAAGTGACCTTGCAAAATGGCCTTTGTCAACATCTCTGCATTCTAATTCATGCTAAATGACACAACCATGACTGCGCCAGTGCAGCATCATTCAAATTGGTCATCTAATCTAATACAAAAGTCCACTTTATTAAATAAACTATGTCTCATGCCATGTCTGGATGAAATAAAGTCTCTAAAGCAAAAAAAAGTCAGATCATAAGCAGGAGAGCTCTTTTGTTTGAGGTCACTGCTTGAAATGCACAGCTCGCATCACACAGCTGAGCATTTACCTTCCCTTGGGAGGCTATAAATTTCAGAGCATGCTGCCACTTGATTAACATGTAGATGGATGTGCCTGTTGTCTTTCTTCTTCTGAGCATTCCCAGACACGATAAAAACCCAATCATGCCAAAAGCCCAGAAGTCCATCTCAAAATCTCAATTCACTCAGCCTCCGCTTTGATAATTAAGGGGAAGCACATAAAAGCGCAGAGGCAAAAGGTTGCGTACACGTCTGGGCTCACTGTGATTGACAAGACACAGTGGCCGTGTACTGTGTCGGTTTGATAGCTGGAGTAAACGGTCACATTTACATTTCCTAGCTGAACTGTGGAGAGTAGAAAGGGTTATTTGTCACCGCCGCAGAAAGCGAAAGAGCAAAGGAGGGAAAAACAAAGCAGTGGCTTTTGTCCGTCATCACAAATGTTCCCTCTTCAGAGACAAACCTGGCGAGCCAGGGAGAGTGCTATTTGAATGGCATTACAGTTTGTTTACTGTGCTTGTACAATCACACTATCTGTAGATGTTCTTTGCAGGTATTATTCCAATCTCTCTGAAACACAATTCTACAGAAACACACAATCTCTGATGAATAGACCGCTGTCATGTAGATACAAAGAGCTGTTGCACTCTGTAGGGTAAAAAGTGGGTTTTAAATGAAGGCAAGACAATTTACAGTGTCACATGATGTATAAAGTACCCCGCTGGCTGACAGGAAAATGTGTAAGATGATGCTGAACACACACATCGCATTTAAAATGGTTATGTAATGATGCAGCTAATAAAAATAGCAGCTCTGGTTTGGTGGTTTGGGATCACTCTTTATAGGCATATTTCAGATAAAGTTACAAAAGTAGTTGAAATCAACAGAATATGTGGAGCAGATTAAAATAGAAACGTAATTGCCCCAGAGGGAATGCTTTTTTTTTTTTTTTTAAGACAGCAAACATGAAGAAAATGTGCACACTGTTTGCATCCCATGAAAACAAATAAACTGCTAAAGATAGCTTTACTTCAGGAGGATGGTATACAGGTCGATACCGCTCAAGAAACTGCTTATGTGACTGTCACCATTTTGCTTTTCCAACATAAAGACACGATCATATTATGCAGATCATCTTTGTTGCTATTTTTTTTACCAAATAGGAGATACAAAATAAAACAGCTGTTGTGAAATTTCTTGCCAAGTGTAGAGCTTGAGCATGTTGTGTGATTCATATCAGTTTGGCCGGTGGACAACCATCTACTCTGCAGCATATCGTTACATAATCCCTACAATCGTGGAGAAGGGGTTTGCATAAATGTATATCTGACTGCACCACAATGCTCATAATGGTTTTCTTTCTAGTACATGAAATAAGCTTCTAAGAGGAGTTTGTCCTGAGAAGAAAATTTTCTTCTCATTTCATTTTCTGTTTGTTCCGATGCCGAAAACAACCTGTATATGTTTACCTGACAAGAACCCCTGTGACATTTTGTTACAGCACCGCTCCCGTCCTACCTCCAGTTGTACTGACAGCCCAGTTTCAAAGCAGAGTTCAGAAAAATCCGTCACTTCCAGTCTATGTTAATCCAACAACTGAAGAAGATGTGCTCACAGCCTTAGGGTGGTTGTTGGGGTGGCTGAAGGGGTCAATAAAATGTGCGAGTTGGACATGAGAGGCCGTCATTTGTTTATCGATTCCCACCTACAGCGAGCAGTGCTCTTTCAAAGAAGTATTTCACTGCTGGAAAGATGGTCTTTCCATAAAACTGGGCTGTCTATGCAGTAGAAAGAAATGGTGTGACATAATGCGACCGTGGTCATCTTTCCTCATGAAACAATCTGGCAGCTGGCTGGTCACAAACGATCTCCAATTACAGTTTAAGGGTAAGCTTAAATACGTTTCTGAAAACATTTTGAGTGAGAAATGGGTGACGCAGAAACAGAATTGTGGTCCATATTTTATCAGCACTGCCTAGTTTTACAGTTTGATCTCAGTATTTTCAGCCTCTGTATGTTTACAATACAGGAAACAGAACAGTGCCCATTTCTTGTTCACAAATTCTCTTGTTACAGCTAAACAGTGCACTAAATTATGTTTCTCATTTTAGGTGAGAAATAGGCAATACAGTGACAGAATCTTGATTTATATTTGATTAGCACTGCTTAGTTTTACAGTTTGATCTAAGTTTGGCCTAAGTTTGAGAGAGAGCGATAAAGGGGAAGGTCTCCGCCTCGATCATCTCTCTGTCCGTGGTGACAGATGTACAAAAATGTGTACAATCTGTAGTTTGAGCAACAGCCCTCCAGCCAGCGAAAATCCACTGGCTGAAGCTAAACATGTGGGTTGCCCCCTAATAGTCAACTAAATGTGAGTCAACCAGGAGGGTCATTCGTCTGCAAGATTTCATTGGTCGCTTAGTCGCAGAAAAAAAAAAGTGAAACTCTATTATTAGGAGCTGCGCCTTGTCAAAATAAAACAAAACCTATATGACTGGACCATGTGGGAATTTAATTTGAAAGGACAGACACAGGAAGTGTCCACGCTCAGCAGTCAGACAGGAATCAGGTTAATTTCCAGGGCTGGTACCTGCGGTTATTCCACAGGCTAGTTAATAACATGTCGGGCAGGAAATCCAAAGTGTGGGATCATTTTGAGAAGGTGAAGGACGAACCCAAGGTGATATGTAAACTCATCTTCATTGGTCAACTACAAATATGACGTATCATCTGAAACATGGAAGTAGCTACATGCCCATTAGCCCACAGCGTCATTAACAGGCGGCTCGCTCAGTGTGTGACATGCACTTGTAGATAAAATATAGGCCTATATTAATGAAGGTTCATTAGTACGGTTTATTAGTACGGTTAATCATTTCCTGAGCTTAAGAAAGTATGGTACCTAAATCTATTCTAACCTTAACCATAGCATTTGGCAGATCACAAAAGGGGTCATATAAATCATTAAGTAATAATCATTTGTAACAGTTTTGGAAGGCACTGAAATGCTCACATCCTGCTGAATGGAGCATCAGAACCAAACAACACTGACATGGTTTGCTTTCAAGGCAAAAATAATGTATTTTGTCATTCTGTTTTCAGGTCAAATAGACTCAAGACGGGAGTCAGAGTGTCCCACTTCCAAATGCTTAAAACTAATCAAAGGGCACTTTGTGAATTAACATTTGTCCAACCAATGAGCTGAGACCACTTTGCTGTGGGTGGCCCAATCAGGCGCATGTACTCAAAACAACAATGCTTTTAAGGTCACTGAAGCAGGCAAACCCCTCCACCAGGATGAGATTTCAATTCGTTGCAACATCACTTTGATTTGAACAAAAAGGTACTTTGATGTATAGATCAAAATAAAACATTTCGAAGGGGAGCATACAAAGTTACGAGGGGGTCTTTTTAAACATTACATCAAATTTCATCAAAAAAGTCAGACAGTTGAAACGTACCCAGGTGAAGCGATATACAGGATCAAATACAGGCTGAATTCAAGCTGCAAAATTGGAATAATCAGGGCTCCAGAGTAAGGCTGCACAATTAATCGATACAAAGGCGAAATAACAATACGGCCAAGTGCAGGACCTTCAATTTTTATGATGAAGGTAAAATGTGTCGCAACAAACCGTTATAAATGAAGCACTGTGGTGTTACAGAGGTGTCCCAGCCTACAAATCAGATTTCAAATGTAAGGGAACATGCTTGTTTGGTACTGACTAGGGATGTCACGATTACTTGATTTCACTATTAAAGGGCCAGTGTGTGAAATGGGTTGAAAACAGTGATATCAGTGGTCAAATTCTAGATTGCAGGGCTCACTCGCTCACCCCTCCCGTCGGTTAAATGACGGTGGCCTCGTAGGGACAAAAAGCCTTGCGCACAAGTTTTTCAGGAGTAGGTCTATCTAGCGACGAGGTGAATATTTATTTAGAAATCTAAACCATGTTACGATATTGTAATGAATCCCTCACGAGCAGGAGACCAGAGGAGCGTTCGGGAAAAAGGCCA
>NC_065506.1:43397781-43423089 GCF_006386435.1 Epinephelus moara | reverse complement strand
GATATATATAGATATAGATATAGAAAAGCATAATTATAAGGCTACGAAAACCAAACAAATTTTATTTTATAGCGATTATACACTTATATAAACATATTAATGGGTAGAATATTCAGATTCAGATTCAGATTGACAATAAACCATGCCAAATATTACACACTGGCCCTTTAACCACGATTTTTAACCACGAACATGCCATGCCACAACATTTTTTGATGGATAGTTTTGCAGTTTGTGTGCACACAGCGTGAGGTCAAATCATTTTTTTTGTCGTCAGACTGTTTCAGTGTCAGTGTGCAATGTGGAAGATGTACGTAATGTCTTCTCAAGGTCTTCAGTCAGTGAACATTTAGCATTAGTATTACCCCCTTTTGCTTCCTCCCATCTGTGTTGAGTAAATGTTGGACTTGTCCTTCCAGCACTATGTCTGTTTCATTTATTATTAACACTGCACGAGATATGCTCTCAATTTATTTGTGTAATTGTAATTTAAAGAGAACAAAAAGACACGCACATCCTAGAAAAAACTTAGACTAGGTGATGGACCAGGACCACAAAGAGGCATGTAGTAAAGTGAGTCTGCACACTAGATACTGCTCCAAAGATTTATGTGATTATCACCACATGTACGTTATATAACGTTTCGGGCCCAGGCCCTTCATCAGACATGAAATTGTAATTTAAACAAAAAAAAACCTTTGTTGCTATATTATTTTTGTTATGTTGGCATGGGAATAAATGAAACTTAAAGATCTATGGGATGCACGATATTGGATTTTTTGCTGATGTCCGATATGCCAACATACAACAACTTGTTGGCTGATAACCGATTCCAATGTCGATATATCCACCTTTTTCCCCACCTAATTTTAGTGATCATCAAGTCTCTTCTGTAGTGGAATTACATCATATTATACATACCCTTATCATGATGGCCCACCAGCAGATGGAGACATGAAATACAGTGATTTTCAATATATATAATATTCATTCTCAGTGCAAAATAAGAAAAAGCACGTTGGCCAATTCATTTTATTGACGAAATTGGCTAATATGGATGATGTACCAATATCATCAGCGTGTTGGCTTAATCCAATAATTAAGATACTCTATCGTCATCATTTTCTTTTTACTTTTTCCAGTAATAATGAAATGCAAAAATTACTATTCTCACTGAAATACTCCTAGTACACCCCATCCACCCTGCTTTCTTTCACCTCCATTTCTAGACTCCGCCCATCACTGTCCCAGTCCAGCACTGAAGTCTTGGTCCATACATTCGTCACATCTCGTATAGACTATTGTAACACAGTACTCTCTGGCCTTCCCACCAAACTCATCAGCAGACTTCAAATCATTAAAAACTCTGCTGCCCGGATCCTCACCCGCACCAAATCATCCGACCACATCACCCGCATTCTCATGCAAGTACACTGGCTCCCTGTTCAGTACCGGATTGATTACAAAAACCTTCAAAGCCCTCCACAACCTAGCCCCCACCGATCTCTCTGACCTCCTCCAGGAGTACACCCCCTCCTGCTCCCTGCGCTTTTCCTCTGCTGGTCTCCTGACCATCCCCACCTCACGCCTCTGCACCATGGGTGCCAGGGCTCTCAGCTGCACTGCCCCCAGGCTCTGGAAGTCCCTACCTCCACACATTCGACAGCCTGACAGCATAACATCCTTCAAATCCCGCCTCAGAACCCACCTGTTCAAACTAGCCTATGCACATTGACTGTACCCTCTGCACCCACCCCCCTTTTAGCAGACTGATTTTTAACACAGCAATATATGTTTGTCAGTTGAAGTATCTTGCTCTGTATTTCATTTTAGGCTCTGTACAGTGACTTTGGGTATTTTGAAAGGCGCCTTTTAAATAAAATGTATTTTAGGGAGTCTTTTCACCTGACATTTATAACACTGATGCATGTAATGCAGAACCAAAGTTCACAAGAGCAAGCTCCACTCAAAAACTTTTTGGCTGTGCATTATTAGCAACATGTGCAGAAGTTAGCACAACAAGCGAACTGACGTGCCAGTCAGTCACACTATAGTGAACTCAAATGAAACAGCTGAGCTGGAAGAACCACCTCCAGATTCCTGGACAGTTACAACAGCACCACATTGACAGATGTTTTTAAGACAAGGACAGTGTGTCGGCGTTGCTCCATCATAGAGTATGTGAATGGAAGCACGTCAACATGTTAACACACATTCGATTGCACCACCCACATGTGCCAATCACAAGGACTAGGAAAACACAAACCAGGGACTTCTGTTTCCCGCTGCTTTCAAGTACCCCTTAGACACACAAGCAGAATGGACTGGAAAGAATACTGAAGCAACTGGCATTTACACTGGTATGTAGCCAAGGTGGAAGTAACTGAAACACTCCTCCTAACGCAGAAGTTTTATTTTTGATTGATTATTCTATTAATTTTGTACTTTCAATTTCATAAGAGATGCAAATGCAGGTAGATTTTCCATTTGGCAAGTAAACCTCAGAAGGCTATTCGCCACAATGACGGCTAAATAGTCATGTCATATCTATCACAAACAGTCACTTGCTGCCAGTCTGCTGCTAGCTAGCATCGCACCCATATTTATAAAGCTAATAAAAGGCCTTGTAGTTTGATTCAAGACAGCAAACTCTTTATTGCCTCCCACATTGTCAGCGACAGCATGTTAGCTTCACTCTTTCCGTTCTTACCTTTCACAGTAAAAGCCCTGGACATTCACACCGCATCACTGCTTACCAGAGGGGAATTATACTCATGCTGAGGCTTTGGTGGTGATGTGTTGTTCAATATATTAAAATCATTTTGCCTCAGATTTTTGCTCTGGCAAACATAAAACCTTATTATCACAATGAAATGTGCTGAAACAAAAGTATATGTGACACAAAAAGGCAATTTATTATTTTGTAAAAAATACGCTTGGACGGTCGGTGGATTTTAATACAGAAGAGTTTGAAATATTCTTTATTTTTATAAAGAAAATATTTACCGAAGTTGCCAGTGGGCAAAATGCTCCCTCAGTCCCCAGCAGGAGGATTACGTCTGTCCCTGAATTTACGTGCTGGTGCACCTAAATGAAAAAGTAAGGCGCACCAGTGCAACCAGTGTAAAAAAAAAAAAAAAGTTAGTCTGGAGCTCTGAATAAACAAGATTTTTTACGATACACGCATGACCATCAATTATGTGGGAGGGAATGACAGGGCTGATCAGCATCAATTACGCAACAGTTACTTTGCCAGGAGCTGAGATTTCAGACTTTAAAAGCTCCATTTTCAACCTGTGCTGCATGTAGTTAAGATAAAACTACTGATCTCTGAGGGGGAGTTGCAAAACAAACCTGAATTAGTGTGTAAGGGAACAGAGCCAGGAATCAACTAGTGGGAAATAAAACAATAGACTCTAACGAGGTTAATGAACAAATGCAGCCCACAATTTCAACATGTTACAAAGACTAAAATGGGAAAACAGTCATTAGCGTTTATGTCGCTCTCTCAGGGTGAACACAGTAAAAATACAAATACATAGAATCAATTCAAGGACACCAACAATACAAAGTCACACTGTTTATGCTATGAAGGCAAACAAGGATTACTAGAGGTGAACTGCAGACAGTGTGAATGCATAAATAAACAGGCTGCTCTGTCATTAAGGCGCAGTGGGTATACTTTTTTCATTGATACAGCACTTTGTCATCACATTGAAGCTGTAAAGATTTTCTATTTACAAAGTTGGCTCTGTGCTGAGGTAATGGGAACGTTTACAATCTATTGCTTCAATTTCTCTCGGGAATCCAATGAACAAGTCCCAGCGCACTCAATACACACCACTCACTTTCATTCATTATTGGTAACTATAGTCAACTAATGTGAGTTACCTGCTGTTTGTTTTGAGATCTCTTCTGTGGCAAAAATGTGGAAAGCAGCCCGGGAGCGCTATAAAGATACATAATCTGTCTGATGTAGAAATATATCATTATAGGCCTTTTCATTGCTGTTCTGTTGCCAGGGGAACAGTTTGGCCCCTGTTTATTTCCTGTCAGCTAATGCATTAGCAAACATTATAACAGGAAATACAAAGGGGCCCATTTGGAATGTTTATGTTGTCAAGTTAGAACAGGTCTACGGAAAGCAAAGGGACTCACGGTCTCCAAACACTACTGCACTTCCTCTCTGTGCAGCGTTTGATTCATTTGAGCAAAATGTTTTTGTTTGTGTCAAGACTGAGGTCTTGCAGTGCAGGTTATATTAAGACAGTTCAGCCAAGATATTTCTGTACCTGTACTCACTGTTCTGAGCGCATACATGCGTTCACACTAAGAGGAGTGGCAAATGTAGTGCCAACACATCCTCACTCCGACCCTGTCACATATCGACTCTTGGTCATGGACTTTCCATGTCGAGAGATGACATGCAAGGTACCCTGGGTGCTTTGGATGTTGGCGTTCTGGGACGCAGTGTCAACTTCAGCCAGTTTAATTCATTTCTGTTTTCAAAATACACTTCTGTTTCACATACAGTCTCTGTCAAAATAAACGCACTACGTCAGTAAAACACCGCAAAGTGACGTTTTTTTCCTTCAGCAACAAACACACATGGTTACGTTTAGCATACACACGCACGTGAATGGGTTTAGGAAAAAAGAACAGGATTTGGCTGTACAATCTTACAGGAAGTGAACACCAACCTCCTGGGGGAAAGCTGGTGGTTGCTGGACCCATCCTACGGTGGCCGAGAGAGGTCACAACACCTGCCTGTGTTGTGAGGATGTGCAGCGTATGTGTTGCGAAATCGATGAATGTGTTTTCTGAATTTGGGGGTGTTTTCTTAATGTGGAATGTGTTTTCTGAATTTGGGGGTGTTTTCTTAATGTGCGTGCGTTGTGTGGATTTGCGTGTGTTGTGGAGTTTGCGTGTGTTGTGACCTCTCTCGGCCACCGTACCATACTCCACCACTCCCACCCATCCTACTCTGACTTTGACCACCTTGACTTTCGTTGTTATTGTTGTTGTTTTGTCTGTGTCTGACGCCGGAAGTCACTGACCAAGGGTCGGTTTTAGGTCAGTACTACGAGTGCCAGGATGGTGCACTCAGCTAATGGTCACAAAGTTGAGTGTGGAACGTTGGACACTTCTCACCTTCAATGGGTGCCATGTTGCCTAGCGGAAGGGGTGGGACCACAAACACATCTCAGACTTGTGAAATGGCGGCCAAGGAGACAACCACTGTGAACATGGAAGCATTGCGCAAATGTAATGCAAATTATACATGAGTATTTTTCACTGCCACTATACTGGTGTTAGAAAGAGGCCATGAGTTTGTTTACTGCATGAATAATTGTGCATTAATTTGCTACCACAAACGACAACGCAAATGCTAATGCTAGCTTGCTACCTCACTAACAAAGGAACACTTTATCATTAGGCACTCATGTTACATGTGTTGTGGTCAAAGCTATATGATCCAAGTATGTAAGCCACACATGGAGTTTAGGGAGCTTGGTGCAGGTTCCTGCTCACTCCGCAGCAAAATATGGGGACCAAAACATCACAGTGTACAACACACTGACTAGCAAAAAAAAAAGATTGCTCGACTTGCAATCTCAGTCGATTGAGGGGTCTCCAACTGGACTTCAATCTCCGATTTAAAGGGGACAGCACGGTCAGCATCTCAACAAAAAGCACCCAGTCCACAGAACAACCCAATACAAGGTCATTTTAGCTTCAGCATTAATGTAAATGATACGATTGCTAGTTGAGAAGAAGGCCCACCAGCTGCGGGGTTTGCGCAGACTGAATTCAAGTTGCTCCAGCTGCTGACTAAAGGTTTTGCATATTTACTATTGCTCCTTAATAAAGCAAAAACAAGCACTGCATGACATATTCACAGGAAGAGAATGGTGTTGTTTTGATTAATTGATTATTTAATTTATCCCCCATCATCTCCACCATCATATGCTATATATGCTCGCAGTGGAAGGAGAAAGCTATTGAAACCTCGGGCCCTCATTAGAGATAAAAGTAATGAGCTCACACACAGTTTGTTTACAGTAGTCCCGACAACATGAACTCTTGGTCTGATCACAGTCATGGATGCAGACAACACAGAGCTACAGATATAAATCCAGCTGTGCAATATCTACCATTAAACTAACTTCAACTCAATGCTCTTATCAAACTAAATTTAGCCTGATGTCTGACCGGCAGCACAGCACTGACTTTCCAACTGACTGAGCCTTTTATCTCTATTTTCCCCACTAGTAAAAACTCAAAAGGTTTTTCTTTTTTCTGTCAATGTCACCTGCTGAGCTGAATCAGACGGATCGTGACGCATCTCTTCTCATGATCAATTTAGTTACTAGACGACGATCTAAACAGTCCACTCACTGCTTAAATATGTGCGTGTTTGAACGAGCATCTCTGCCCGTGTTCCCTAAAGCTAAATATATTTCTTTCTTTTTATTCCCCGACATTAGTGGAGCTGCTCTTTATTTCAGGAGAGGCTGAGCATCTGTACTATAAAACGCTGCAGGAAATTTTGTTTTTAAATGGAAGCGTATCCGTCCAGCGAGACAAACAAATGACAGACAACAAAAACAAGTTTAAAGAAATGCTACCAGTGTGAATTATCTCGCGAGCATGGTTTAATGAGACACATCTCTGTGGGCGTTATTTCAACAGCTAATAGGAACATTCTGCAAAAAGATTTTTTTGTATCGTCCTGTTAAGGAGAACTGTGCATTACCTCAGTGTCTTTGGAAATACATGTAGTTTGTGACTATTCAAGCAGAATACAATGTTGCTCCTATCTTATTATCAGGAGAGCATGACTCCATTTTGCATTGCTGACAATTAAAAGAGCAGTGTGTAAGATTTAGGGGGATTTAATGGCATCTAGCCGTGAGGATAGAAGACTGCAACCAGCTGAAACTTCTCCCAGTTAGAATTCCTTCAGTATTCTTTGTTCTGGAGGTTTTAACCAGGCACCAAATTATCTGCAGAGATCTCTTCCTCTCCAAAACAAATGGACCAGGTGATCAAAACCACTAAAAACACTGAATAAAGCAGTTTCACGTTACAAATCAGAGCTTCTCTGATGCTATTCGGCATGTCAGAGATAAGCCCCTGGCCCAACACGTTCAAATGTGTGTTCCTTTTTTCTCTGGTAACTTAAGATCCAGACATTTAGAAGTTTTTTTTACCAGGAGCAAAATGATTAATCATCCTCTAAAAAAACAAACAGACCCAGAGGAAAAACATTGAATAAAACAGTCTCACGTTAAAAATCAGTGTTTCTGTGTGCTCACTTTATTTCTGATTCAGAAATTCAAGACATTTTAACCGTGAGCCAGATTATCCACAGGGGTCTCCTCCTCTCCAAAACAAACAGACCCAGTGATTGAAATCAGTAAAAACACTGAATAAAGCAGTGTTATGTTAGAAATCAGTTTCTCAACACTGTTTGGCATGTCAGAGACAGTCCACTAGCATCCATTAATGTCTGCTCACCTTTTCCCTCTAAGAACTGAAGATCCAGACATTTAGGAGGTTTTAACCAGGAGCCAAATTATCCGCAGAGGTCTCCTCCTCTCCAAAACAAACGGATCTGGTGATTTAAACTGGTTACAACACTGAATAAAGCAGCTTCACGTTATCACATTAAGAAAAAAAAAATCTATGTTTTTCTAATGCTGCTCGTGGCGGAGGGGGTGCTGACTGTGGTGTCCGACACCAAAACACGGAAATCCGTATGGCCCTATCTAGAGTGAGCATTTGATTTGGCAGTTATAGGCTACTGTAGAAACATGGCAGAGTAATATGACGATCTCTGTCGACGACAACCCACTCCCTAAGTAGATATAAACCGCTCAGTCTATTGTAATGAAAACACAATAATTCTCATTTATAAGTAACAATACACAAAAGAAAACATACCTATATTATATTCCATTTCTGCCAATATATCCTACAAAATCCTTCACACTGGACCTTTGACATCTGATGAGAACATTTTGCAAAACAATTTTTTTTTTTTATCAGGGTGTCTACTGATATAACCGAGTCAAATTTAAGACTTTTTAAGACCTTTGAAATACCACCTTATATGAAATTTATGACCGAACCTGTAATGGAAATACACATTATATAGATATGTGTGTGTGTGTATGTGTGTGTGTTGGTGTGTGACACACATGTGAAAGTACTCTTTCCAAGTAAACACACTAATATTAGTTTAAAATGAACAGTGAGGAAAAATAACAATTGGGTAAGTTTAACTTTAATGTGTTTAATGTAAAAAGAAAACAAAATCTCATCACCGTCATAAATGCTATTTATTATTGCAATTCTTCGGCCTGTCCAATGATTGCAAACAATCATTGGGTCTGTCAGGCTGGAGAAATTTTCACGGTGACCAAAAATACTTAAGGCCTCTGTGATTCTGAATTTAAGACTTTTTAAGGTCTTATATTAAGTAAACTTAATTTGAGACATTTTAAGACTTTTTAAAAAGGACCTGTAGACACCCTGTATATCGGGTAACTGTGCATCATTTTCAGGAGATGATAGACAAAAGGAAAACACACCTATATTATATTTTGTTTCTGCCAATATATCCCGTAAATCCTTCACACTGGGCTTTTAACCCCAAATGAGAACATTTTGCAAAACGTGAAAATACACGTTGTTTGTTATGACCATTTGAGCAGAATACAGCTTTGCCCCTGTATCTTATTTCCAGCAGCCATGATTCCATTTTGCATTTCTCACAATTAAAAAAACACATTTTTACTACAAACACCACATGGGACCGCTTAACATTTGAAGCAATGTTTTTTAGAAGTCTGAAACATTGTTAAAACACATGTTCCTTTAAATTCCCTCTTAGTTTTGTTTTCATTCCACTTACAAGCCTTATAGTCCTATTAGATTGCTTGCTTCTCTCCTCTCATCCAACAAAAAAGAATGGCTGATTGCTTTGGGGCAGACAAAGTCCCACAGAGTAGCTCAATTATTGACTTTGCTAAGTCAACCTTTAACGTACAAATCCTGCTCAGACTCTTGTCCTTGTGGTGGCCGAGGGCCCACTGAAGGCACGCATTCAGCTCACAGTCCAGCAGACATTAATTCCTCTCAATCTTCACACTCAATTTAGTCTTGAATGTTCCTGCCAATATGGCTGAGCCTTGGAATTAGAAGTGGTAAATTATACAAATAACCCCTTAATAGCATGCCGTGCCCGAAAGAAGTGAACCCGCCAACGTGGCAGCGATTTGCAGCGTGGCAAGTGAAATGGAAGGGCAAGTCCAATCATGTACGTACATGTGCTCAGTGAGCAGACTATGGTGGGATAATGAGGATCGGTGCCCACAACACCCCAAGTATCCACAGTGTCTGTTTGTTTGTCATTATTTTAGGCTATCCGTCCTCACAAAGCAGCAATCCAGTGTCTGTGGCAAGGAAAAATCAATTCAGCACTTCTGTTTGACCCCATGACTGTGTCAAGACACAAGTGAGAAATATTACAGTACGAGAAGACAGATTTTTTAAAAAGAAAAATAAAATGTGGGTCAGGGTTTTACTATAAATTGCTGCGGATACAGAAGAACAAGTGCATTTCAGCACCAGTCAGGATATCACCAGAATAATCTGCAGGAATCAGGATTTTAAGCAGTGGTTGCTTCAGTAATTTAAAAGTCCAGTGTGTAGGAGTTTGGGTGATATATTGGCAGAAACTGAATTTAATATAAAAAGTTTTCTTTAGCGTATAATCACTTGAAAATAAGACTTAATGTGTTATTGTTACCTGAGAATGAGCCATTTATGTCTACATAGGGAGCGGGTCCTCATCTACGGAGATCACCATGCTGCCATGCCATATTTCGTTTATATTTTGTACCAACACAGAATATAATGTTTTTTGTATTTTTCGCTTTCTTTTTTCCCAACACAGAACATTAATTTCAACTTAAGAATTACAACAATATTTAGCAAGTAGAACAAGATGTGCTTCCAGCTATTTTCACCGTCTTTAGAAATTGGAATTGCTGCTGAGGCTGTCAGACGATG
This sequence comes from Epinephelus moara, assembly GCF_006386435.1. Lineage (NCBI taxonomy): Eukaryota > Metazoa > Chordata > Actinopteri > Perciformes > Serranidae > Epinephelus > Epinephelus moara. The sequence goes on along the minus strand of NC_065506.1, from coordinate 43,413,009 downwards.
GACTTTATTTATTATTTTATCCACTTTGCTTCAGCTGATCACCACCAATTTTATCATCTGTTCCTTGTCCCATTATCCACCTTTCCTGAAAATTTCATCAAAATCCATTCATAAGTTTTTGAGTTATTTTGCAGACAAACAGACCAACGCCGGTGAAAACATAACCTCCTTGGTGGAGGTAATCAGCAGCCCCTTTGCTACAAGCAGCGGTGGAAAAACACATGAAACTGCTTTATTCAGAGTTTTTATCAGTTTAAATCAACTGTGGTCTCATTTATAAAACAGTGCATATAATCCATACTAAAAATGTGTGTACGAACAAAAGCCAAGATTGACGTGCAACAAAAAATATTTGACAATTTCTACAATCAGGCTTCCACCACCATCTGCGTTGCCCAAAAAGGTTTGTAAGCATGGGTCAAAGTTTCTCCCATCAAGTCTGTCTTTATAGATCACAACTTTTGCGTAGGCCTCTTTCAGGCCTCCTTTTGTGCGTACGCAATTTTTATAAATGAGACCTCGGGTCCCCTAAAACCTCCTACATGTCTGGATCTCAGGTTATCAGAAAACAAAGGTGAGTACACATTAGTGGGTGCTGGGCTAGCAGTGATTCCCACAAAATTAGCAAACTTTCCTTTTTTTGTGTGTCTCCCTTTGTGTCATTCTGTGTCCCCTCTCTGGTTTCTGAGTTTGATTATGGAGGTGGATAATTGACTCGTCAATCCGATCAGAGCTGATCAAGTCAGGTCGATGGATGACGGTAACAACTGCTACAGAAGCGAGTTAAAGTGAAAGCAAGAACCACTGCAATGAACGGTGAAGTATAACTACCACTGCGCCTGATGTTCTGCTGCTCCATCTGTGCCGAGAGTACGCTCTGGTCCCCAAGATTTTGGTGTGTTAAATAACCAAATTGTATATATAGTCCAACAGTACATCTAACGAACATTCCAGCTCCAACATAGGAAATCAATGTGGCACCAGATGTTAGTATTGTGTGTGGGAAACCCTGGCTTGCAACTTGCCTCCGACAAGCTTAAGTGTGCCATTAAAAAAACACTAATGGGTGACGTGAAACTGCTTTATTCAGTGTTTATACCAGTTTAAATCAACAGGCCCGTTGTTTATGAGAAGACGGGACCTCTGTGGATAATTCCCCTCACAGTAAAAACCTCCTGAACATCTGGATCAGAAATAAGATGATGTTAAGTTATCAGAAAAAAAGGTGAGCACACATTAGCAGGTGTAACATGAAACTGCCTTATTCAGTGTTTTTAACAGTTTTAATCATCTGGTCCTTTTGTTTTGGAGAGGAGGAGACCTCTGTGGATAATTTGGCTCACGGTAAAAACCTCCTGAACAATAAACACTGAAGAAACTCTACCAGGGAGAAGTTTTAGCTGGTTGCAATCTGCAATCCTCACCTCTAGATGCCACTAATGTCCCCTAAATCATACAAACAGCTTCTTTAAATTGTCCCTTAGAGTTGCTAAAGAAGACAAAATGAGTCATATTATTAATTTTCTAGATGTATAACTATTTTCGGCAGCCAACTCACGTAGAACAGATTTATTATGTGAACGAGGAGTATGTTCGGAGTTGATATGTGGTGTTATACTCTGAGCTTGTCATTCCCAGCCAGCAAACACCAACCTCAGCACAGCAGCAACTGGGGAGTGATGATAATAAACTGCCCCCGGGGGAACTTAGACTCTGAGCCTACAGGTGGATGCTGGGGTGAAGGTGGGGTTTATAAAATGCTACAAGAGAGCGGCGGCAGGAGCAGGTTTCTGCAGCAGCGTTACAGCAGAGTTAGCAAATTGGCCAACGGCGCCAACCACCGTGTTGCCATTCCCCTGCTGGGCACCTGACACCACGAGGGGAATATAGTTTTTAGTGAATTGAGATGGATGAATCTACACCCAGCAATCCACCGGATATGCAGCGGCAGGCTTAGACACATCAGCTACGCAGCAGATAATTAGGAATTTATACATATTAAAATCACAAGACCTGAAGCTTGGAGCAGACAATCTCCTCATATCAAATAAAGCGATAAGCAGATGACCATCAGCACAGATACAAGGTTAACAATGAAGGAAGCAGCAGTGTTCAACACAGGAGCTCAGCAGTTTAGATGTAATTATGATAAGAAGAATAGTATGGAAATACACCACATGAGCCCATTTCACTGAGTTAAAAAGCATCTATACTGGTCACTGAATATGATGTATGTGAAGAAATTAAGCAGGTTCAGTTTTCAATGAAGCTCATATTAATTATGATCATGGACTGTGGCTAAAACAACAGTTATGTTTACATCACTAAAGGCATTAAATTCTAGGTTTCAATGAGTAAACCCTCCCAAAACAACAGCAACAACCAGTTTAGGCTGAAATATGCACAAAACCACTTGTACCCATGGATAGATTACTGAACGAGCCCACCAGGCACAAGCCCAGGGCCACAAAGTGTCAAAGGCTCCCCCGGGCCTTCACCTGTAAAATGTCACCCAAATCACCACATACTGACAGGGAAGAGACTCAAAGTGACCACAAAAAATGCAAATAAGCTGCAGAGACACAACACAGGCAAAACAACCACAAAGAGACACAAACTGCCACAAATACCATGTCAAGCACTAAGCACTACTTCGGTGGAGACAGACGATATTTTGTGGTGGCGTGTCATTGAAGATCACCAGTAAAGGTGCTAAAATTGGCGTGCTCACTCAGGTGTTGTACTTCTATCACTACCAGCCGATAAAGGAGCCAATAAATACCCATAACTGTAGAGTCATTTGACCCCATGTGAAAGACAATTGTAACCATTCCTATTGTATACAAAAGCCAGATGTTGGCAGGTGTTAGTGGGGTTTTGTGCAATGCGAAGGGGCTAAAGAAACACAAAACGTGCTCTTGTGTTGGAAGGGTGGTGGGGCCTTTTGCATATGTGCTCAGGGGTCCACTGTCTCACAATCCGCCCATGTCTCTACCCCTAACATATTTCATTACAGTGTGAGGACATAATGATGCACATTCTAAACAACAAACAAAAGAAAAATAAGCTCAACAAGTTCCACAATAAATAACAATGCAAATGCTGCACAAACAGACAGGAAGCAGAAGGACAGATATTACTGGCAGCCAGCAGATAAAGCAGGTAACTGTGTATTTAATATCTGCAGAAGAAGAAAAACTTACCTTGATGGAGCGATGCAGAAACACAGAGAGGCTCTTTTTGAAGAGTTGCTGCTGTAGTAAACTCCACAGCAGGACATGAAAACTCCCCACGGTGCTGAACTGTCCCAAAAAGCCGACGGCTCCACTGCTGATATCACAAACATAACTCATAACTGAACCTGTGCTGCACCACAAACATCACTGTTCCTCTTCTGCAGGTTAGCCTGTTTATGATATGCTACATGAACCACAGCGGTGCGCACAACACAGCTGCTAATTAGCAACACACCTGCACCTGGTAGAGATTACGTCACGCACTTTAAAAACCCGCCGCCATGATGAAAGGGGTGCGTTTGATATGTGACCCACAGCGGGGTAGGGATCACGTTCCTCATTGACCTCGCAATTAAAACTTAAGTGTAACTTAAGTAAAAACCTGAGGGTCAACGTATTAGCTTTACTGCTGCTTTCAGCCTCACCTCACTGTCTTACTGCGACATCCTCAGGGACTGTTCGTTACTTGTAAGGAGTAGGGATGGTGCAAAAAGGGGGAGGCATGTCAAATCATTTTTTAAGCACTGGGGCTGTTTGTTGTTTTGGCTTAAGGGAGGGGCCTACATGTTTAAATGGTTGCATTTTATATTAATTTTACTGTCAATTTTTTAAGAAGAAGTGACACCATTTGGTAAAAACAGATATTATCATTGGATTTTCAAATTACCAACAGTCCTTGAACACACCATGTGCAACACACTTGCATCAGGAAAAAAACAACCAAATCTAAAGGCCCGTTTACACTGAAGAAGTTCCTGGTACTATTTGGGGGGCAGGAACTATTACAGGAACGTCCTCTCGCTCTGCCCTCTCAACCGCCGTGTCTCCACTGAGAGAGCGGAGTAGGCGGAAGGTTCCTGTAAAGTTACCGGGCTCTGGATGTGACGTAATCGTTGCGCAACCATTTTGACCGGGGCAACGTAGGGACGAAGTTAGCTGTTAGCGGTGTCTGTATTAACTCAATAAACGGTCAGTGAAAAAAATATTTTTTCCAGCGGATGTCTTAGTTACAACATGATTGAGCTAACTGGAGTAGTTTCATGTCGTATCCGACAACAGGAGGCTTTTAACAGATGACGTCCTGATGTTAGCTTTGCTGCTGCTGTTAGCTGTCCCTGTCAGCTGATGCTTTCTAGACATCGTGATTTCCCAAAACTGAATAAATATCACATATAGCAACACAAAACTGCTTTGCTAGCTCAATCATGTTGTAACTAAGATATCTGCTGGAAAAAATATTTTTTTCACGGACCGTATATTGAGTTAATGAGTTAATACAGACACCACTAAAGGCTAACAGCTAACGGTTAGCCCAGCTAATCTACGATAACCATAGTAATTACAAAACGTCACATCCCGCCTTGAGTATATCCAATCAGCACCAAGTAACCCCCAAGCCCAGCCAGGAGTCTCTCGGGACGTTCTGAGTACCTACTTCGAGGCAGGGACTTGTTTAGCCCCTGTAAAAGTTCCGGAACTCTGTCCTTCGGGGGTGGTTCCTGCGGTGGAGACATGCACCAAGGGCCCCGTAAAATTACCCCGAAGTTCCTGCAGTGGAAATGAGCCTTAAATGCTTGTGTGTCCCCTTGTATCATTCTGTGTCCCCTCTTTAAATTCAGAGATTTTCATGTGTCTGTAAATGCAGCGTAGGCGGAGCTCTCCATGACCTCTTTATTTCTGCAGCGGATAATCGATATATCGAACTATTTAGAGCTTATCAGATTAGAGGAGCAGCTGCTGCGAGTGAATGCAAACGTTTTGACTCAGCAGAGTGACCAGGTAAGTTTCAGGTGTGCTCTGTGCTACTACAGTATGGTGTATGATTACATCTTCAACTTTTTAAGTTTTAAATTTCAAACGTCAAAGAGTGAGTTAAACATCTAATAACCAATTTACTGAGTATGGAAAACATTTGTAGCCTCAGTGCGGGTCGAAAAAAAAAAAATTAAAAAGAGAAGTTCTGCCTCAGCCACCCCCGTCGTCTGATGAGTAAAAACAGTCCCTTAATAAACCTTTCAGTCTGTTTTCCTTTTCCCCTAGATTAAAGTGGAGCTCAAGTGGACCTGATTGCTGATTGAAATTTGAATACTGTTACATTAAATGTAAAGACTGCTAAGCACATTGACACAATAATATTATGTATATTTAGTGCAGGGGTACTGAATTTACTTTTGCAAAAATGACATGGCCAGGGGTTAGTTAGAAAACAAACATTAATATTTATCAGTAGCCTATATGATAAATAAATTGCCTGTTTTCAACCTCTGGATGTTTGCTGTCCTCACTCATCTTTGAACCCACATTTTAAAAGTTCTACTAAATAATCTTTTTCTCATATCATGACGACAATATAAAACAAAGTGCATTCAATTTTCTTTACTCGAAAAGCTCAAGGCCTGATTTACAAGTTAATTAAACTGTTAAATGTCTAATTTTTCTACACATATTAAAACACAGAGGCAAAGGTCACACTGTTAAAGTATTTCCTTACTTGTCTTAATGCTTTCCTGCCATGCAAACGACCAATCATCTTAGAAAATGTAGCTATTGTCTTTTTTGTGTTTACATAATGATCTGTTAAAAACGGCACAATCTTTCCACAGAGCTTCACGGCAGGAGGGATATCCTTAATCAAAAAGGAGATTTGAGCAGTTTTCTTACAGTACCCTAATCTAGGACAGAACGCTAAAGAAACCCTGCAGCATGCAGGGTGTCTTCAGCTCTGGTGTGTGTGTGTGTGTGTGTGTGTGTGTGTGTGTGTGTGTGTGTGTGTGTGTGTGTGTGTGTGTGTGTGTGTGTGCATTTAGTCACACAAGCAGAGATTTGGGGTAGCGGGCCATCTCAGGACACTGAACAAAATCTTTTTGAGAAATGCTCCAATAGAATCAATATTAGTTATGTCACCTCCAAACAAGAATGTCCTGAATTTGAAACCAAATTTCTCTCTGTTTACTTTCCTTGTGTACAGTTTATCCTCGCATTTTTAGGTATTTTTTAAAAGTTTTCCTATATTGTCTCTCTGTACCGCTCAGTATGCCTCTGCAAATTGGCCTGCGGCGATGAATAAGCTCTTCTGAATTTAATGAGTGAATTGTCTGTATTTGCGTGGGTTTCTTTCTCCCACGGCCCAAATTCATACAGGTCAGCAACTGCAAATTGCCGATAGATGTCAGTGTAAGTGTGGTTGTCTGTCTGTGTTAGCCCTGTAATAGAGTGGTGACCTGTCCTGGGATACACTCCAGAAACCTCTTGCTCCTGGACAAAATGTGTGCTTGTACAGAGATGGATGTTCAATATGGGTGAAACCATGGCTGTAAATGAAAAGCAAACTTTTTTTTTTAGATGTACAGTTGCAATCTAAGGGTTACTTGAGGACAGCACAGTTGCCAGAATAAAATGTTGGCACCGTAGGTTTCTGCAAACCACGCATATGCTACATTTTCATGTTTCATATGTAGTTCAGATGATATAACATGAGCTGAGTTTGATACCTAGACGACATGGCTGCCAAGCAGCCGACTACTGTTCAAGACCGACATAAGTGGGCATTTTTTTAACAACAGGTTGGGGCATTTCCAGCTGTGTTTGTAGCAACAGAAGCTGGTATCATTTCAACAACAGGCTTGTAGTTACAAGAGTGGGTATTTTTTGAGGAGGGGTTGGGATATTTTTTTGTAGCAACAAAAGCAGGTATTTTTTTGATGATGGGTGGGGACATTTCCAGCCGTATTTGCAGTGACAAATGTAGGTATTTTGTGATAAAGGCTTGGGACATTTGGAGCTGTGTTTCTAGCGACAAATGTGGCTATTATTTTAACAACAGGTTGCGATATTTCCAGCCATGTTTGTCGCGACAAAAATTTGTATTTTTTAATGATAGTTTGGGACATTGCCAGCCATGTCTGTAGAAACAAAAGTGAGTGTTTTTGACGAAAAGGTGGGACATTTCCAGCCATGTTTGTAGCGACAAAAGTGGGTATTATTTAAACAGTAGGTTGGGACACTTCCAGCCATGTTTGTTGTGACAAATGTAGGTATTTTGTGATAAAGGTTTGGGACATTTCCAGGTGTGTTTGTGGCGACAAATGTGGCTTTTATTCTAACAACAGGTTGGGATATTTCCAGCTGTGTTTGTGGTGACAAAAGTGGCAATTTGTGGACAATGGGTTGAGATATTTATTGTAGCAACAAAAGCGGGTATTTTTTGGTGATGGGTTGGAACATTCCCAGCCGTGTTTGTTGTGACAAAAGTGGGTATTTTCTAATGACAGATAAGGGCATTTCCAGCCATGTTTGTAGCGACAAAAGTGGGAATCTTTTGATGATGTGTTGGGACATTTCCAGTCATGTTTGTAGTGACAAAAGTGGGTATCTTTTAATGATAGATAAGGGCATTTCCAGCTGTGTTTGTAGCAACAGAAACATGTATTTTTTGATTATGGGTTGGGACATTACCAGCCATGTTTATAGCAACAAAAGTGGGTGTTTTCTAATGACAGATAAGGGCATTTCCAGTCATGTTTGTAGCAACAAAAGCAGATATCTTTTGATTATGGGTTGGAACATTCCCAGTCATGTTTGTAGCAACAAAAGCAGGTATCTTTTGATTATGGGTTGGAACATTCCCAGCCGTGTTTGTGGCAACAAAAGCGGGAATTTTTTGGTGATGGGCTGGGACATTACCAGCCATGTTTGTAGTGACAAAAGTGGGTATTTTTTGATGATGTGTTGGGACATTTCCAGTCATGTTTGTAGTGACAAAAGTGGGTATTTTTTGATGACAGATAAGGGCATTTTCAGCCATGTTTGTAGTGACAAAAGTGGGTATTTTCTAATGACAGATAAGGGCATTTTCAGCCATGTTTGTAGCAACAAAAGCAGGTATCTTTTGATTATGGGTTGGAACATTCCCAGCCATGTTTGTAGCAACAAAAGCGGGAATTTTTTGGTGATGGGTTGGGACATTACCAGTCATGTTTGTAGTGACAAAAGCGGGAATTTTTCGATGATGTGTTGGGACATTTCCAGTCATGTTTGTAGTGACAAAAGTGGGTATTTTTTAATGACATATAAGGGCATTTCCAGCTGTGTTTGTACCAACAGAAACAGGTATCATTTTCAACAAAATGTTGAAATATTTCCAGCCATGTTTGCAAAAGAGCTAACAAAAGTGGGTATTTTTTTCACGATGGGTTGGGATATTTTTTGTAGCCACAAAGCGGGAATTTTGTGATAAAGGTTTGGGACATTTGGAGCTGTGTTCATAGCGACAAATGTGGCTTTTATTTTAACAACAGGTTACGATATTTCCAGCCATGTTAGTTGTGACAAAAATGAGTATTTTTTAATGCTGGTTTGGGACATTGCCAGCCATGTCTGTAGAAACAAAAGCAAGTGTTTTTGATGAAAGGATGGGACATTTCCAGCCATGTTTGTAGCGACAGAAACAGGTATCATTTTGACAACACTTTGGAATATTTCCAGCCATGTTTGCAAAAGCACTAACAAAAGTGGGTATTTTTTGACGATGGGTTGGGATATTTTTTGTAGCCACAAAAGCAGGAATTTTGTGATAAAGGTTTGGGACATTTTTCAGCCATGTTTGTAGCGACAAAGGTGGGTATTATTTTAACAATAGGTCGGGACATTTCCAGCCGTGTTTGTAGCGACAAAGGGTATTTTTTAAAAAGAGGTCAGGACATTTAATTTCAGCCAAAACATGATCTTTTCCCAATCTTAACCACTTGTTTTTTTGTGCCTGAACCCAACCACACATTAACCACAGAGTTGTCAGAACATACACTTTAAAACTGATATGTAAAGTTTCAATATATCTGCTACATATGAAACATGCATGTCATAACTAAACATACAATGCCAACATTTATTCCGTCATTTGGGCTGCAGAGAACATTGCTTAAAATAACTTTTACTTGTGCATCAGTGCTCCACACCCAGAGTCAATTATAGTGGAGGAAATATCCAGGATTTGACTTTCAGACCAAAACTCTTTTATCTAATTAGTTTTTAAAAAAAAACAACATTATGTAATCTTGTAGAGAAAGTATGATTTGATGAAGTAGCTTTATTCATTAGTTAATTAAATTTAGATTAAGTGTTTATAAATGATTAAACAAAACAGGGGTGGACTCAAGTCTGTTGGACCACACAAAGCTTCGGAGGAAAAACAACCTCGAACTTCAACACCACTGCAGTGATCACTGAATTAAGTGATGAAAACAGAAGTGAAAAGACTTGTTCTCTTGAGCATTAAAAAGCCCCCCTTCACAAAGAAGCAGCTATTTCCATAACAACCAAGATTACACAGGCTGCAGCTGGCATACAATATCTGTGATTGAATACATTTATGTAGCCGACATCTGCAGAGGGTATTTTTCAGAAATATTTTTTGCTGTTTTCTGAAAATCATAAAGAAATTGATAAAGTGCAATCCAATATATCCGTGATTCAAACAACTGCTTATTCATCCTGTAATGGCAGCTTCGTGATTGTTTGTTTTTGCCTTTTAAACTGAAAAGCATCAAATTCTTTAGTGTGTGAAGACGATGAGACATAGAGCTTGACTGTGCAAAAGCTGCCTCGACGATAGTACAGACGGTGAGAATGAATTGGTCACAGGGGTGGGGGTGGGAGTGTGGAGGGGGTGGGGGTGGTATAAAAGAATCCACACAGTTAAAAGGGTGAAATTTTGCTTTTATTTCGAGGCCCGAGGAAGGCACTGCGTGATAGCTGGGGGATTTATGTGTTGTGGCCTCATGATTCATGACTGTGTCTTTCCTTTGTGTCTCTAAACAATTAAAGCCAAAATAAATTCATGGTTCGTGATATCAAAAATAGCAGGGCTAATGTACAGATTGCAGGTGTTAATAATGCAGTTAGGCTGGACTGAGAGGAGGGATTGTTGTGTAGTGCAGTTTAGCTTGTGCTATTTAGCTCAAAAAAGTGTATCAATAGTGCCACCACATGGAAAGGCCTGAAAGATTCTAATGGTTTTCTGTAAGCCAACATTTCACCTCAAAACACACAGCTCCTAGTGTTGGATTTCAAGCAACAATAATAAGAAGCTTGGTGTTTAAAGTGTGTATAAGCTGTCAACATTAAATTTAACACTTCTGAACTATAATAATAGAGGAGTCAGACCACCACATATATGTTATAACATCAGCTTTATATATTAAATTTAAAATCTTAGCAGCAGGCGATATGAACAATAAGAAAACAGTGCAATTGTGTTAATAATACAATATCAACTTGGCATTGGGAAAGTAAAGCTTTGCAGAAAATCACTTTACAACAAATCATATTCACTTAAAAAATATATATATAACACATTGAAAACAGTGGTTCTTTGCCAGCAGCTTCTGACTAGCTCTCAAAAGCGCTCCATTACAGTTCTTAAGTGTCTGGACTCAGTGCAGTCTCATCCACTGCCATGTATAGTCCATCAGTGGTGACTGTTTTATCAAAATATCACCACCGACACAGCTTTAAAGTCAGCACAGTCTGCATTCGCAACACTGTAGACATCTGTCCATCTCCAAACTGGTTGCAGGGAAGCCAAATAGGTCAAACAGTCATGTTGGAACCTCCTCTGGAAGAGCTCATCTGGTGCTCCTCCTCAGGCTCTCCACGGTCTGCAGGAAGGACCGCAGAGCTTGGTCCTCCTCCAGGGTGGAGCAGTCCTCCTCCTCCTCCTCGATGATGCCACACTGCACGCAGCGGAGGCGGGGCTCGCGTTGTCCAGCCCTGCAGACGCAAGCTGTGGCCAGAGACTGGGGGAACTCCTCCATCACCAAAGGCAGCAGATGGGCAGGGAGCGTGTCCATGCTGGTCGCCATGGTGAACAGTGGCCCCAAATGTGAGGATGACGAGTTAGTGGAGCTCTAGAGAAGATGTGGTCGTAGGATGTGGTATTTGAAGCCTTTAGTTCAAAAATTCTTTGTGTATCTGATCACCTGTCTCCACAAGTATTGGTAGAGATGAAGCAGAAAAAAAAATATCTGAAATACAATAGTCAATCAGTGAGAGCTGTTTAATATTCAGTCCTGAGGGTTCTGCTTGATGAGAGATGATTTGAGAGATCCTGTTTTGCTCTTTTTCCAATCTGCTCTTCACTCTGAAACTCTGCTGTGAAATCAAAGAGTGTGTGTGAGAGCCTGAGCGAGCCGTGGACTCTGAGCACCACTGAGCTCCTCTTTATATACATCTCTGCAGCCCACTCGTTTCTTCCTTTGGGCATCCCTCCACACACACAGATCTCCTCTCCCCTCCTACATTCGCAGCGATGACACATTTCCGCAGCTTCCATACTAGTGCACCGGAATAATCTCCCAGAAACTGTTGGCATGGGAACCGGACGGTGATGTTTGGGAGGGAAGAGGGAGGACGTGAAAAAGCAACACATTTGTATGGACTGTGAAAATGACGAATCGTGGTAAAACCACTGAAGAGAGTTTTATGGGCTGACTGGTAGGCTGTTAGAGGATATAATATAAAATATGGGCATGTTGGCATTTTTATTAAACGGAGGAGTTTGTGGACTTTTTATTATGAATGTTTGGGTGTGATGGCATCTGACAGAGATGCCGTCTGGCAGATTTACAGACATTATACACTTTTTATATGCGATATCTGACTCCAAGCTTTTTCTAATTAAAACGTCAAATAAGAAATTAAAACAAGAGCTGCTCTCTTATCAGGCCTTCCCATGAATTCAGTATAAAATAGGCTGAAACATGTCCCCTCCATTCTCTGAAACTCACAGCCACATGAGTCAAAGCACAAGGTGAAACCGATAAGAAGTCACAACAGACAGATGACTCAGGTTATTTGAATTGAGATTTATTGATGGCTGGAAGGACAAATGCAATATAGTTTCCTAGGTGCTGTGTCTTGCTCTGCTTTCACCCCAAACAGCATGCACCCGAGGAATTAGGAGTATGCCTAAAACCTAATGCCAGTACCTTTGAGGAAAACACGAATAACTAAAGTTGCTCCCCTGCTGCTACACATGAAGAGTCAGTACGAGTGAAATGTCGAGTCCGACTTTTCCATAGGGATCGATGCAAGAGGTGTGACAAAGACATTGTTTTGTAAGTTACAAGTAGGTTTGCACAAATTCCCAATTCAAGACAGACAAATCAGAGTCAAGTCCCAAGTCCTAAACTTAGAGATCTGAGTCCTAAACAAGTCATATTGGGCTCCTCACCAAATGTAATGACATTTTAACACAAAAGTATCCTAAGAACAAGTAGTGCTATTAACGAGTCGACTAGCACAACAGAATGAATTTTGTTTTCTTTGGTTTCCGTCCCGTCTTGCTGTATTTAACTTATCTCATACTGGGAAAATGTCTGTTACTATCTCTTCCCAAATTGTCTCGAGGGAAGGTATCAAGTATTTTCAAGTCAAAAAGTTCAAGTCCAAGAGAAGTCACGAGTCACTGGTGTTAAAGTTCAAGTCGAGCTGCAAGTCTTTTATTTTGTCAAGTCTAAAGTCGCCAAATTTGTGACTCAAGTCTGGAATACGTTGTTCAGCCTGCGTCTCCCACGACCTGGCTTCAGATAAGCGGTTGACAATGGATGGATGGAAGTCTGACTTAGGTCCAAGTCCACACCTCTACATAATACAGTATAACTTAAAGCTGATATCTGAGCCAAGACAAGTGAAATATGAGACTACAACTCTAGGAACACACAAACTCAACATACACGTACCTTTCAAAAAGAGAATATCAGAGATTTTACACTATTTCACAGGTTTGTCTCGTCTGTACATGTGGTTTGGTCTTTATTCAGTAAATTCAACAATGCAGGTGAAAAGATCCAAGATTACTGTTGATGTGACACATTTATTGTCACACACTCAACCAGACCAACCACTCATTATATCGGGATCAAGTGTATTTTGGGAGGATTTTCTGGGATTTTAAGAATTTCCGGCGAGAGAGTATAATGCCAGGCAATAACAGGCAGTTGTAAGAATGAGTTTTAGAATCAATTTGGTTTGTGAACAAAACACACATTTCCATACTTCACCACAACTTCTCCCTCTTTGATGGTTATTCATCTACAAAGCCTCCTCTTAATTTCTTTTCTTTCTTTGTTTTTTGTTTTTTTAAAAGAGATGAAACGCGGTTTCGTTAAATCAAACATACGGTCCCTTCACCACCACATCAATACTGCAGAGGAAAATGTTAAGATGAAAAAAGCAAACAAGAGCTGAAGAAGAAAGGTGTAAATCTAAGTGCTTTGATACTTCTGATATGAAATGAAAAACAAATGCTGAAAATGGAGGGATTAAGGAAGCTATTAATGTCACAAAATACCCACTGCCACCTTTTAAATCTTGAGAAAACATTGTGTAAGTGCTCTAGAGAGAAAGAACCACCTCCAGTGTTTGACTACATAGCTTTAAGCTAGTCAGCATAGCTAAAAGCTGGTTCACATACTCACAGGAGACCCCAGTTTATACACAGATACACAGAGGCCTCCAACCTCACATCCAAATCATCTATATCCTTAATTTTTGATCATGTTTTGTGGACAGATGGATAGCTTGGGGAATTGTTTTTAGTTTCCATGTTAGTGTTCCACTCATTAAAGCTGATCACTCGATGAAGAGCGCCACTTTGTTCAGTATTTTTCACACAACTGTTTTGGATTGAATACATGTAACAGCAACCGTGGCCAGATGCTGCCTCACATCATCTATGACTGGGAGTATCAGAGGGAAGGGAAACTGAGATGTTGCCCAGAAACTGTCACATTTTCTCTTCATGGTCCATGATGATGGTAGTCGGACGAGTCGTTAACACAGCTGGTCCCCCTCTGCCTGTTGCCGCCGCTGATCCATCTAACCCTGCTTCTGCTTCTTAAGGTAACGAGCGCGCTGGGACAAACCCATCCCCATCACGTGGCTGTTGAGGATCTTGGCAGGGAGCAGAGCTGTAGTCACCCAGCCCTACAGAGGGAAATTACATGGTCAGCTGGTGGCATTTACAAATAACAGATTAGCATTCATTATTAATTTCCAACCCACAGGAGCAACAACTGTGGAGAGCAAGTTCGTGCAAAGGAAAATTCAGGCAATTGAGCTGTTTTAATGCCTGTGCTGTTACGGCCATTTTGGCACAGGTCTCTAAAGTAGCTGCACATCTTACAAAAACTTTTTTTAAAGGTTCAGTGTGAAGGATTCATGGGGATATATTGTAAGTTTTCTTAAGTAAGCATTGTAGTGTTTTCGTTACCTTAGAATGAGCCGTTTATATCGTCTACAGAGATCACCACGTGGCACCACCAAGTTTCTACAATGGCCCAGAATGGACAAATTTAACACTGGCTGTAGATAGGGCCATTTGCATTTTGGCATCGACCACCACAAATGGCAGTACCTCCCAAAGAAAGCATCCGAAAAACAGATTTTTTTAAATGTGAAACTGTATTCAGTGTTTTAACCAGTTTAAATCACCAAGTCTTTGGGTGAGGAAGGCGACCTCTGCAGATAATACAGCTCCCAGTAAAACCCTCTTGAACACTGAAGGAATTCTAACCGGGAGAAATTTCAGCTGGTTGCAATCTGGAATCCTCACCACTAGATGCCACTAAATCCCCCTAAATCTTACACACTAAACCTCCACCTGGTGATGGATCTGAGGAGAACGAGGACACCAGTGACCCCAGTTTCCATCCTGGGGCATAACGTGGACATCGTAGAACACTACAAGTATCTGGGTGTGTTCATTGACAATAAACTGGACTAAGAACACTGAAGTCCTTTACAAGAAGGGACAGAGCCGCCTCTATTTTCTGAGGAGGCTCCGCTCCTTTAACATCTGCCGGACTATGCTGAGGATGTTTTATGAGTCTGTGGTGGCCAGTGCTATTCTGTTTGCTGTGGTGTGCTGGGGCAGCAGACTGAGAGTAGCCGATGCCAACAGACTCAACAAGCTGATCAGAAAGGCCAGTGACGT
>NC_065506.1:43392853-43397767 GCF_006386435.1 Epinephelus moara | reverse complement strand
TATTTTTATTTATTTTATTTTATTGTCTACTTTAATATTTTATTTTATTCTATTTTAATGTCTACTTTAATATTTTATTTTATTTATTTCATTGTCTATTTTAGTATTTTATTTATATCTTCATCTTTATCTCTTGTTTCCATTCATGCTGTATTTCTATTTCTACTTTGCACGGAGCATTGGAACAAAAACAATTCCCCCCCGGGGATTAATAAAGTATTCTGAATCTGAATCTGAATTTAAACCTTATCTCAGTAATGTTTTCAAAAGCTGCAGAGAAAATCTCTTAATTTTTTGGCAAACCTTATAGTCAGTTTTAAAATATGGTGAACTTCTCTCGCTGGGCAAATTCACCAAACTAATTTTTACATATGGTGCATTCGTAGGTTTCAAATTACAGCGATAAAATCTTTTCGGCTTTAGCCATAATGTCAGTTTACAAAATCTTCCCAGGCGACAGTGTGACAGTTGATTCTGTTCTGAGGAAATCTTTTTAAGTAAGGAGCAGTTTTATGAAGTATCATAAATGGTTCTTTTATTGACTTTCTATTACCATATTCAATTAATTACCTATAGAATGCTCTTGCTTACTTAAAAGCTGAATGTTATTTTTCCAAATTGACACATCTCTGTAAGCAGCCTTCACTTCTATATCCATTTAGTTTTATTACTGCAGGTCTTTTACAATTACATCTTAAAGGGACAGGGCTGTATGAGGTACTTATCCATAGTCAGTATATTACCTACAGTAGATAGCAGTCAGCACGCTCTGAATTGGGAGAAGCAGATGGGAGTACCACCACAGAAGCTAAGCTATGTACTGCTGTGGCCAGAAAATATTTTCACCGCTTTACCGTGCCATCAGACAGCCCTTTTCTTTTGGCGCTACATTTTCTCAGTGGTAGAACTTCCATATTCCAATGCATAAACACAACTATGCTGTGCACTATATTACGCCGCACGTCAGCTGTTCAGGTCAGGCTTTCAGCGTTTTACGGAAGCAACAACAAATACAAGCACAACATACTGATACAGTCAATTAAAAATTAATTCACAACTTTTTGTATAGGCCCAGTTGGAAATAGCCATAATAATGTGTGATTATCACAAAATCTCACGGCACACCATTTGAGAACCACTGTGTTAGTGAACTGGATTATACAGGAGAAGAACTTCAACAGAGGGAGACTGAACGGCCAAAAATTTGGGAGAGGGGGAACTTCTGTTGAAACTGGAGGCCAAAAAAAGAGCACAGGCAAACTGTGTAAACTATAAACGCATGCCCAGAGAGCTACTGCTGCCATGAGTGGGACTTGGTTTCAACACAACTTCAGGATCTTTCTGAATCAGAAGATGCCAGCACTTCACACTTTCCTGGTTGTTTGGTGAGTCGTTTCATTTATTTATAGGTGTTTAGTGTTATTTTACCTGACGTTGGGCACAGCAGTCTCGCACTTATTTGGCAGTGGTTTTACATAATCCTCTTCAAAGAAACATTACTGCAAACACCAAGTTGTCTCAGGCTTACAGGTAGAGTGTTGATGTCTATATTCAGTGCAACTAGCCACAGCTGTTTTTATTCCTTTGTAGACGGCACTTTCTGACCTCAACAGCTGTACTGCTGTAATACAGTGCACAGTACAGTTGCGCCCATGCACAGGAACATGGAAGGCCTATAGTTGGGGAAATGTAGCGGCAAAAGCAAAAGCTGTCTGACAGCAAGGTGAAGTGGTGAAAATTTTCAATATAGGGTCCACTTAGACTAGGGCTGGGCGATATGGACAAAAATTCATATCTCTGTATTTATAGGCTAACTGGCGATACACGACATATATCTTGGTATTTTCTATGAAATGGGCTACATGTTTTCAGCTGCAAGTCAAAGCCACATTTGAGATGTCACAAGCAGTTTTATAAAACACAGATTGTTAAAAACAAAATGCAAAGACATGGATTTTATTCCCCTGTTTGAAAATATGCAGCTGCACAGCAGTTACACCTCCAAAACACTGGCCGACCGTGGGGTTTCTGTGAAGTGCTGTCAAGTATAATTGATTCAAAACACAGATTAAGCATGGCTTAAAAGAGGCGTTGGTGGCTTAGTGGTAGAGCAGGCACCCCATGTACAAGGCTGTTGCCGCAGCGGCCCAGGTTCGACTCCAGCCTGTGGCCCTTTGCTGCATGTCTCTCCCTCTCTCTCTCTCCCCCTTTCACACTTCACTGTCTTATCAATTAAAGGCAAAAAATACCCATAAAAATATCTTTAAAAAAACAAAAAAACATGGCTTAAAAGCAACAACTTCAAGTACACAAATCAGCTTCAATATAAATCGCAGCATTCGCAGACAAACACTTGTCTTTTGCTGGACACATTTCCCCACAAACACAACATGCTAATATTATTAGCACAAGCCTATGGCATTTACATTGTATAAATTAGCCTAGCAGCTAGCATACTTTTCGTTTATTCATATAAAACCAGGAATAACTGCAACATTTAACAAAGGTAACGTACCAAAATTCAGCTCCATTACAGCTCACCAGGTTCACCAACAAAACAACTGTCTTACACTAAACACGTTTTCCAAACAAATATAACATGCTAACGTTATTAGCACAAGCCTATGGCATTTTATATTTTATAAAGTAGCCTGCGACGAGCGGCGATTTCCTCTGCTCATATGAAGCCAGGGTAAATCACACACAAGACTGAAAATGCTATTTTGTGCCAGGGTAAATCACACACAAGACTGAAAATGCTATTTTGTGGAGGCTTTATTGTCTTCACAATTTATTGTTTCTTATCTGTGAAATTAAAGTAAATAAAAGCTTCATTTCCACGGAGGGAAATAGTTTCATCATACAAAAATAGCCAGGAGGTCTGCGTGAGAACTTGTGAGTGAGTGAGTGGGGTGGAGCTGTGCGGAGAGTGTGAGAGAGGAGAGTGGTATGTGTCACGTAGTGCCATTTAACCCTGTATCTATATAAATGGTGTTGTATAATTTTATATCTTGCTTAAAAATATATCGATATATCGTACATAGTCATTATACCGCCCAGCCCTAACTCAGACTGATATCAGTTTTTTAAAGTTTTTATTTAAGTGGCTAAAATACATTTTGCTGCAGACAACCATCCACAGCAGTACATAGCTGCACTTCTGTGATGGTACTCCTGTCTGCTTCTCCAAACTGACAACCACCATCTACTGCAGGTAATACACTGACTATGGATGAGTACCTCATACGACCCCAGCTCAAAAAAATCTGAACCATCCCTGTTGTGAACCCAAAAATATATATAAATAAATAAGCTACAGCAAAGACGACTGAACATCAGTTATTGTTTGTGAACATATAGAATGTTTGGCATTAAATAAATGACATACTGGTGAATTGTGGATTATAACTGGATTGTGGATTATGACTGGGAGGTGGACAGAGCTGCACTGCACATCTGAATGGAGAGGGATTATGAGATAATGAGAGCAGACGCTACTGGTCTGCTGCTCGTGGTTTAGTGAAATGTAAGGGTGAACGACAGGAGAGATATGTGCCCAGTTGACGTCTGCAAAATAACTGTCGACTGCACAGGATCCACAAAGGCTTTTATATGCTGAATGATTTATTGACCACCTGTATACTCTAACGGATGGTGTTGTTATTTATGTGTATATCAATAAACATGATCATTGATATTCAGGTCACACAGTTCAACACAGCACAGAGTAACTGGAGGGAGAGAGTGACTGTTACTCTCAGTAACCTCTGTTAAAACGAACACACCTCCTGGAAATAATCTGAACTTGTGTTTTGCGTCTCATTTTTTTCTGATGCTCATGTCTCTACAGAGTAATTACTGTGTTAGGATGCAGGCAACACTGCAGGGTACTGGAGCATCCCACTCCATTATTTCAGATGATGTTTACCTTGTGATAGATGCTTTAGCAACTGTTGACACAACATAAATTCAGTGAATGGAGATGAGCAGGTAGAAGCTCTTTTGTATAATACGAAATAGCAGCCTGATGAGGTTTCTGTCCTGCTGCCACGACAGACCTCGACTCTGACTCGATTACTGCTACAGAGAAACCAGTTGTGTTAAAATGGTGTCACTCTTATGTGCTCCCCCTACCTTTTACTGCCATCAGATACTCAAGGTACATTTCAGTTGATCCTGCTGAGTATATAAATGGACGATAATGTGCAGGGGGAGATGTGGCCTGCAGTGTGATTTTAGGTTAAGCTGAAGCACTTTCAGTAGAACTTGAGTTATTCTGAGTGATCAGTTTAGAGTACATGCAAATCACAGAACAGTTAGCATCTAATGCCTGTCTTTATAATGTTTGCATATCATGAACAAAAAGATATTGCAACGTTTTATGTCCTTGTTTTTCCAGAAATAGTTACACAAATCCTGCAGCAGTCTGAAATGTGATTCAGTAAAGTTGCAGTGATTGGACAAAATTGCAAGGATGCCCAGTTTTCACAGAGATTGGCTGAATCTGTGTTAAGTGTTGCAACTGCAACACCTTGAAGGGGTTGTGTAACTGTATGACTTTGGTGTTTTAGGGCAGTGGACTCCAGCTGGTCCAGCCACTGGGTCCAGACCTCTGCTTAATCAAAAGCCCTTTTTAAATAGGAATTGTGCAAACTTGCAGCATTGGCAGTATAAAAACAAAATTGGGGAGTGTGGCAAAATGCCACCTGCCAACTTGTGTTTATACAGAATGTGCCTTTTTCGGGGCAATGGGGGGCGTGAGCAAGTAACAAAACGTGTAGCTCAGCGTGTGACGTAAACAGTGACGTGGGAGGGAAGCTGCGGCTGGTCAGTCCTTCGGCGATTCTCTCATAAGTTGGCCCGTTCTTCACCGTCCCCGTCATTTGACAGTTAATGGCCTCTTCGTTTGCGAGG
>NC_065506.1:43335559-43392293 GCF_006386435.1 Epinephelus moara | reverse complement strand
AGGATCAAAACCAAACAAGGTGAAGCAGCCTTTAGTTTCTATGCTCCCCGCCTGTGGAACAAACTTCCAGGATATCTGAGGTCGGCTGAAACTGTCAACTCATTTAAATCAGGGCTTAAAACATTACTATTTACTGCAGCTTACCAGTGAACTAGATATGTAACTTATTGTTAGGATAATCTGAAGCTATTGTTTTTATATTTGTCTGCTGTTGCTTTATGTTTGCTTTTTAAATGCATTTTCTGCACTGTTTTTAACCATTTATTGTCTTGCTTTTAGCTTTTGTTTTTAATGATCTATTGTTTTTAATGTATTTCTCTTGTAAAGCGCATTGAATTGCCTTGTGTATAAATGGTGCTATATAAATAAAATTGCCTTGCCTTGCCTTCTTCACTGTCTCTGTCAAGTATCTGTCTATTATTCACTCATTCTACAGCAAGAAATGGCACTTCAAAATAACAGCTCTGTGCCATAAATTCACTGTACTTTAAAATAAAGTGTGCTTTTTACAATGTTGACACATTTGCGAGTCGTTTGCGGTCCAATCAGAATGGACCCCTGACCCACTTTTAGACCAGGACCCACCAGTTGGGAACCACCGTTTCAGAGGTTGGATTCACCGAAGACACACAATAAAACAAACAAACAAACCACCGATCGAGGCAATGGAAGACCAGCAGCTCTCATGTTCAGCGTGGTAAAATTACTGTTTTAAATCATTTTTGTCAATGGAGACTGATTTTGTCGGTTTTTGGAATCTTGCTTCACCTGAGGCATGTGAGGAAGTTTTCTTCACAAATTTTAGATAACACGGGTTGAGTAACTGGTCATTCATTTCAAAAGACAGGCATGCTTTCCGTGAAAATCAAACTGAAGCCCAGAGGTAAGAGAAGAATACACCACATGTACCTGCATTAGATTGTTTGTTACATACCAAGACTTACCATAATGGCATGGGGCAGGTAGCCATTAGTCTGGGTCTGTAACCCCACCGTGTTAAGCTCAGCTGACACGTAGCGCTCTGGACTGGGCTTGTCCAGCGTAGCCCGTCGGATTTTACTCAGCTTGGTCGCAACAAAAAATGGCAGGACACTCTGGGGGGAGGGGGGAAAAATCAACAGTGCTGAGACAACAGGTATTTTGCCTTAACTCTTGCAAAAGGACTACAGTTATGAACCACCAAACTGGGCTTGTAGCAGAAGAACTAAGGTTGGTTCATGATTTACCTGGATGATGATGCCTTTGTTCTTGTATTCTGCCTGCAGTCCTCGTGAGAAGAAATCCACAAATGCCTATGTAAGATAAAAATTTAAGTGAGAAAAAGACTGCAACAAACACCAAAAAGCCACTGGACTTCAATTCTTTAAAGAACAAGAACCTATTCAACACAAAATCTGCAGTGCAAAAACTAGCAAAGAGGAAAAGTGCACAAAGAGTTCACGTACAGTGTGCTCTCACAATGTTAATGGTAGGTGTAATGAACTGAGTTGATCGTTAAATTGAGCATTAAAGTAAAGATTTACCCTGGATGGATTCTGGATGCACTTGCATCGCAGACACCAGGATGTAGTAGATAAACATGACCCAGTATTAAGACACCAGCAAATTAATCAGCTGAAAGTGTGAACAGCAGGCTGTTTTTAAGCTAACAAACACACATGAGACGGTTATAAAACATTATGATGCCACATGCTCCTATAAACATTTTTAATTGGTACACTACCTCGGGACCTGAGTTAGTCAGCGACTTATTTATATCCAACAATTAAAACAGCAAATATGAAAAAGGACAGTGCCTCCACCCAGATAAATGTTGATCTAACATCCGTTGTCATCAGCAGATAAGTTTGGCCTCAATGTACAGTATGCTGGTGGATTATACGGAACAATTCATAACACAAGGACAAATATGATTTTCTCCTCACAGTGTATGGAACAATGTAAGCCGTTTATGATGCAGGGATGCGTCTATGTCGGTTAACGCTTGAAGAAAAGGTCATAAACCATGTACTGCAATTACCTTGGAGGCAGAGTAGACAGTGAGGAGAGGAACAGGGTACATCCCACTGGCAGACGAGATGTTGAGGATGGCGCCCGCCTTTCTGGAAACACACAGGAGACATGCAGCAAACACTTCAGCCTGAGATCAATCCCACAATGATAGGACAACATGGTACGATGTGGGCTTGCAAGCTGAGGCAAAATAGCTCTTGTTGTACATCAAAGAAAAGCTGGGAAATATTGATCAAAGATACTGTAACATCAATACCTGAATGTTTACAAGCTGATGGGTTTTTTTGCTCCAGCCTGTGGTGCTTTCATACAATATTTAATCAGACGTAGAGGTGGATGATGGTTTGAGAAAAAAAAAATAATTTTGTATGCGTATCTGATGGCCAAGCACATGACAGCTTTCAGACTTAAATCTGCTCAGCTACAACACAAAATATTAGAGTTGTGGAAATCAGCTGAAGCGAAGACTTAAAAGATGTGCATGTATTCTGACTAAACTCATCTTCATTGGTCGACTACAAACATGACGTATCATCTGAAACATGGAAGTAGCTACATGCCCATTAGCCCACAGCGTCATTAACAGGCGGCTCGCTCAGTGTGTGACGTGCACTTATGCACACATAAAATATAGGCCTATATTAATGAAGGTTCATTAGTACGGTTTTGTATTTCTAGTCGACTAATGGCCCTGAGTGACAACTACTGGTGAACTAGGAAAATTCTTTGTTGGGGGCAGTGATACCATTGATGGGTGTAGTTTGATAGAAAGAAAATAGTTCCTACATGAAACTGCTCACAACAAAGTCTGTGGGTTATCTTGAGTAAAGGGGCTGTGATTTCTGGAATGGGACATTGCTGTTGACGTCTTTTTTTGGCACACGGAACACCTCAAGCCGAGTGCCATCTAGTTCCATTAAACTAAAGAGAAGGCAGATTTCTCCACCACTCAGCAACTCACACCAAAACAATCTAGACTGATAAACAGCACTACAGGGAAGAGGAATATTATGTATTTTGGGGTGGACTGTCCCTTTATTCATTTGTGCTGGCGTTAGTTACTGAAGGTTCACAGACACCAGTAATATGTTAGTGCGAAAGTCAAATAAACGTACCTCTCCACCATTCGTGGTAAAACAAGACGAGTCATCTGTAAAAACAACGGAAAGAGAGACAGAAAGTGACAAGTGTGAGAGAGAGAGTGAAAGCATCCGACAAAAAGTCAGTTAATGTGTGTGGGTGGTGGACAAGTGTGCGGAGGTGTGCATCCACATTTGTAAACGAGTGTGAGCGTGGGTTGTGTTTGGAGAGGTGGTTGGGGAGAGAAGACAAAAAGAGAGAGGAAATGATAATGATAGCAGAGGGAGCAGTTCAGAGAAATATTGAACGACATAAATTAAGTGTAAAGAGAGTAGGTGGACTTTAGCTGTTGCTCTGGGAGCTGCCGAACATGGAGAAGAGGGACAGAAGTGACTGACTATGCGTTGTCATTGTGCTGTGTGTGTGTCTTTATCGGTGACGTCGGAGCTCAAACTATCTCAGCCATTTGAATCCACTTGGACGAACTTAATTACTCAAAGGAAACCCAGACGTCTCAATGACAAACATTTACAAGTCTGTATCCACAGAGCCCATGATGTGCACACTGAGCCACTTATTTAAGATAATCTCTGCTGGGGATCTCCAAGTTGGCCATGTAAGAGTATTGAGAACATTTTCACACATCTTTAACTTCGTCATTTTTAATTCTTATGAACTTGAGCAGTTTTTCAAGGATACATTGGTGAAACCTGCAGTGTCACATACATGCTGTCCTGCCAAAGGTGCCTCCAGTCATTACCAACTTGAAGGAGAAATACTTACGAAGAGCAGAATGATTGGTCGATTAATTAATTAATCAAGCAACAGAAAATAACCTGGCAGCAATTTTGATAATCAAATACTAATTTTAGTAACTTCTTGAAGCAAACAAGCCAAACATTTGCTGTTTGGTTCTTTTCTTTGTCATACACTTTAATGAAGTAAATGTTTTGGACTTTTTTGGACTGTTGGTCGGATAAAACACACCACCTGAAGACGTCACCTTGGGCTCTAGGAAATTATACAGGCATGTTTCACCATTTTCTGGCATTTTATTGACAAAACAATTAATCATTAAAGTGGCTCTCTGTGAAATTCAGAGTGTATGAGTGGCCTGTACACGGTTCTCAATATGGAGGTGGCTGAGCTAACTCCATAAAACGTGCTGACAGCAGCAGCAGTACCGTCAAAGCTAACGGTGTTAACTGCGGGGAACCAGAGGGTGGGCGACTACGCCATCAAGTTATCAGCGATATCTGCCATATCATGCATACCACCAGTGATAAACTAGCCAGTGGGATGCACAGGTGCACTAACATGTTCGCCTGGCTGGACCGGCTTTCCACAGTAAACCACAGGGAAGCTTAGATTATAACACACTGGTAGTGTGACTTCATTTTCTGCCCAGGATGCCATTACGCCACGACATCTTTACATTGCAAAAAGTGTTTTGCTGCTGTATTAATGCTCTGAATGTTCCATACAAAACATTTAATCAAGAAAGTAACAGGCAGATTATAAACAATGAAAATAATAATAAGTTGCAGCCCTGTACTTTTGCAATTATTAACTTCAATATGTTTCCTCCTTTGCACAACAAAAACATTACATATTAAATCAAAAAGCCTAAATTACATAAACAGAATAATAACACTCACCTGGCACACTGATGTGATGTTAATGTTGACCATGGTGTCGATGAACTGAAACAAGAAGAACAGGAACATTAGCACAACTTGGGTCGTGTGCTTATGCCTTTACTTACACATATTGTTCAGAAGAAAGGTAGACTTTAGTCGTCAAGTGTCAGCTTCAGGCATTTAAGATGTTATTTTGTGATTTGTCTCAACACAAGATGGTAGAAATTATTTGCTGAAATGAGGAAGGCGGTTCTGTGTAACTTCTTTAAAGAGGAAACAGCACATATTGTTTAACAAATGGAAAGTTTAACTCCTAAGCAATAAAAGTCTACACTGCTCAATCACATTTTGCTTCTACAACCTTTCCTAGTCTGGTATGACCAGTACGTTTGAAAACTTTAGGAAGTGACTGCTGTGTAATTAAGACTCCTCTCTACTTGTGCTACTGTGCTACTACACTTTGCTTGTCCAGTATTTGCCACAGTAGCCAGCAAAAATCACATTAGCTTGCTTTAGGTAAGCAAAGATAGTATATCTACATTATGTCATTAAAAACTATTTTAATTTACAGTTTAAAAAAGTACAATATTTGATGAGGTCTTACTCAGCTGGCCACGTTAGTGCAGTTCGATTTTGTCTATCTGCACATGAGGCTCCTCTTGTCTATTCAGTGTAGGGTTGGGGAACAGCTAGTTACAGTAATTAAATTACAAAATAAATACACAAAATAATGTATAAATGTACAGACAGAGAATCTAACCTGCAGGCGCACGCATCTCCGTTACTTCTTGACTGCCTGTCAGACTATTTACAGATACTTCCACTGAAACACTCAATAGATGGAAGTCATCTCACCTCATGTCATGTACAAAGCAAGAAATAACTTCTTAAGTATAAAAAATGTTCTTGGACAGAGGGGGGGGGAGGGTACAAATTAAGAGGTAGATTACATTTGAAACAACGTTGTTTTCCCTCCATTTTGAAAAGTATTTGTGTATTAATTTGTGGGGTGATTTTGTGGAATGCACTGGGTGAAGAAATTAGACAAAGTAAAGATATCAGACAGTTTAAAGAGAGGTACAAAGACAGGATCTTCACAGGGTACAGAAATGATTAGAGGGAATGTAAAGCACACTCAGGGTGAGACTGTTGTCAGTATTCTTAATTTGTACTTTGGTATTTGTTTTATACACGGGGTAATATTGGTTATCAAGTATTAAGAGGTGCAGTGGTGTAAATGTGCTGTTGATCAATGGTGAGGAGAGTGTGTTTATGTAACAGTTTGATTAGTGATGTATTAGTATAGTTTGGCATTGGGGGTGGGGCTAGACAACCATGTTGCTTCTTCCTGCTCCTTTTAGGACATGAAATGTTCATTTATGTTTCTCACTGTACGTCTGTTCATGATTTATTGTTTCGGTTTTGTAGGTTTTTGGTTTTTTTTAACAATATATTCTCTTATTTCATTATTACTTTTTTAAATGTTCAATAAACGAATCACATCAAATCAAATCAAGTGTGTGGAAATCTTTTCTGCCAGGTTGGACTTATTGGTGTTTCCAGCACCTTGCCAAGATTAAGCTGGATGGAGCAGTGGTTGTTCTGCATCATACTTGTGCTTGGTTTAAAATTAAAAATTAAAAACAACAAAGACAAAGTGACATAAACTATATGTCATTGAAATGTGCCATTATTACCACTTCTGTTCCTTACTATCTTGTGAAATGATTTACCAACATTTTATTCTTTGTATGCCTGTGTGATACAAACAGTTGCACATTCATGGATAACAGAACAATAATAATAAACTTTTAACTTACCGTGTCAAGATTGGGGACGTTGAGGAAGAATTCAGGGTAAGTATAAGATATTCCAACATTGTTCACTGTTAACAAGAGGAAAACAACAGCACGTTCAAAACACTGCATAATGTGAAACTGATGGATGAAAAGAAGATTACATTTCTGTAATGTGGAGTTCAGAGTGTTATTCCTCTTTCCAATCTTAGGAGGGCAGCAAAGGGCTGAAGAAGCCAGGATAAATTAACCTTTATGATGACATGTAAAAACTTACATTTAACTCAGTGGATTTTACAGCATTGCTGATGTCTTTAGGCAGTGATTCAGATTGAATTTGCCATCTCATATGACTAACTAATTAAACTTTATGAAATGTGACGTGGCCTAAGCACCTGCTACACTCTTACCCAAAACTCCAATCTCCAGTCCTGCAAGTCCAGCTTCAATCTTAGAGTAGATATCTACGGTGCTGAAGTCTGCTGCGATCGTTTTGGTCTCCACGCCACATTTGCTCGCTGAGGGCACAAAACATTTGCATATATATAAAAGAGGCAATGAAATATATGAGCGCTCACTTGTGTAAAGCTTTTATGAATGACCACATTGGCAACAAATAGTCACTTGGATAGGGAGGACCGGAGCAGAGGAAAAAATAATTAAACCCTGAAATAATCCTTCTTCATCAATGAGGATATCCCTCCCTTAAGAGGAAGCTTTCATTTAATTGGACAGATTCACTTTCAGCTCCAGCAGGAGGCTTTACTGCCTCATAACCGAGAGCATAAGAGTCCTGCTGAATCTCCACTCTATAAAAGGATCACTTGTGAAAAAACACGCAATTCAATGCAATATCATTTAGTCATTCGTCATTTAGCCCTACTGGACTATCACACAGTGCAATATGGATGCAACATTTTGGGTTCAGGATGAATGAGGCTGAACAGCAGCACGGATCATTAGGACTGAACTCCACTCCTGCAGCCGTCATACTTAACACATGAAATACATTAGTCTTGTACCTCTGGATCACAGGTACTGCTGATTTCCCCCGACTGCAAGATGTGGGATTAATTCCATTGATGGATTAAATATATTGAGCTACAAGCTGTACTTCACTTTGATTTATGTGCAATTGTCTACAAAAATCGTCACTGTGCATTCATTTCCATCGCCTGGCAATATTTGTCTGCCTTTACGCTGCGTGTTCAAAAAAATAAATAGGCCAAAATATTCGTGCTACTCACTGATGGCCTTTGATACGTCATCCAGCTTCTCCTGAGAGCGGCTGATCAGCACGATAGCAAAGCCTCTGCGGGCAAGCTGCAAACACAAAGAGCATGTCAACAAAGGCGACACCTGTGCACTTCACACATGTACTATTTTAGTAGTCAGTCTGAAGATATTAATAGAGTGGAGTGGCACTGAACAAAACAGTGTGTTCATGGAGTATTAAATCATTTAAGGTGAGCTTGAAAATAGAGCTTGGTGACTGTATTCCTTGTTCTGTAAACTTGAACATTTGATTTACAGTTTCTGTCGCAAACATTCAATCAAACAAGTTTATTTTTACAAGTCTACAGAAATCTTAAAAGTTTACTTCACAAGTTTGTGCACTCAGATCAGTGTCTTCAAACTGTGACTGAAACATGCACAGGCATTTGGTCTGCCTGTGCAACAACAGAAAAAAAGGTTACCCGTAAGCGACCAATGAGAGTCTTTGGAATAGGGATGTGCCACATCATCTTCTTCTTGATAATACCGGTATAATTTTTAACATCATATGAAAAATTCACATCGTGATGCTCGCGATATTTCGACTTTGACATATTGACGTCATACTGTTACCCACAGCAACAACAAGCATGGCTGAAAGCGAAATTATTACAGACTCTGCAGTGGTTCCAAAAAGAGGAGCAGCTTCAGTAGTGTGGAATAAACTGTGGCGTCCTGAATGTTTTATGAACAGCCGCGGACTTCTCAGACTCTTTTAGTGACTTACTGCTCAGAGGGAACTCATTCAGCGGCTCCTCTGGCAGCAGCACAGCGTCTCTCCCTCTCCTCTCTCGCCGTGCACACACGGGAGTCAGTGTCGTCAAGTGATTTTGTCATAAACCTTTGGTAATGTAAACCTACGTGACGCTCGCGGCTCGACAAAAAACTACATATATGTGAATGTGTGATAGTTGTGGTATCATAACAGCCTGTCACAGGTTACAGCGTGATGATTAGAGGAGAAATGGCAGAGCATAAAGGTCCAGGTGGAAAAAAAACCCCAACTCAATCATTTAGGATTTTGCGACTGAGGGAGCTGTTTAAATGTGTAATTTGTGGTTGATTTTGTTTTGTTAAATATTTGTTGAATCTCTTTAATGAACAGACAGAAGAAGAGACAGAGAAGTTGTAACAGTTGAAGTATTGGACAAATGTTTGAAATCAAAAGCTAAAGTAATCAATAAAATACAACTTAAAGTTTCACTGTTCAAATAGTCTGCAAAAGTAATGGATAAATGGTCAAATATCCAGCTTCTGCCATTCTAACAGCAGTATGAATGAATACTTGACTAAACTGATCTAAATATCATTCAGTAGTAGAATTTTGTAAAACAATATGCACTTTTCTTTAATGTTAAATGGCATCTAGTTTAAAATCAATTAAAAATAAAACATTTGGAACATAAAGTACGGTATCAAAGGTATACCTGAGCTCATCTAACAGGGCTGTGGGGATACATCAGACTAATACGGTTTGGAACCTCTGAGTAAAGGCGACGTTCTCTAGCATTTCTAAATGGTTATGTTGAAATGGAATTAAATAAGGCTTGAAGGCATGGATATAAATGTACAAACTTTGCAGTTCATAGAAGCCAAAATATTCAGACTCAAGTAAATAAATCTGCAAGCGATGAATGTAAAACCATCCAAAACAGAAGTGACAGGTAATTACAAATACAAATGTAAATGTCCAAGCTCACCATAACCAACATTTAAAAGGTACAAAACTATTTTCAAGCACACCTTTATGAATGATTTAATGTTGCGTACATGTGTTTGACCGATACAAAAATTAATTCCACCTGACTGCCTCCTTCTCTTGTTAGAGGTTAAGGGTTAGGGGTTAGGTAAGAAGTCCATGGATTCTTACCTCCTCCGCATAAGCTTTCCCAATCCCATCTGTGGCTCCCGTCACAACTACAAGGGCAAAAAAGACAGAGACTAAATTAGCAGGATAAAGTACTGTGTATACTGATCCAATCAAATATTAATACACAGTATTTAATAAAGCAAGACATGCCTGTCTGTATTCAGAGACAAATTCACAGTACAAGTAAAAGGTAGCCTATGGATTGTTCCATGAACATTAAACGAGGGCTCAATTAGCTTGTTCATTAAAACTGAGTGAGCACAGTTAAACTGTCTTTGTACATTTTTATCGTCCTACATCAATGTATCATCGAGATGAATCCATACAACAGGATGAAAAATTAATATAGACAACAAACAGTGAGACAAGCACTACACTAAACATACAGACATAATTAAACACTGAATACTGAGTGTTTGTCATTGAAATAAAAGTCTCTGGTATATGGGCAAAAGTATATGGACACCCATTTGATCGTTGGACATCTCATCACAGAACCAAACTATTAATCTGATGCTGTAAAAGCCTCCACTCTTCCAGGAAGACTAGACTCATAAGAAGAGGTTTTATTCTTTATCTTCCTTGGTGTGAAATCAAGATGAAAACAGAACACAAAGGCAAACAAATTTCAACACTGCAAAAACCGAACTGAATGAACAGACAAAGAGCGCCACCTCCAGGAGCTTCAGCACCACAGAAACCAGATGATAGAGATGTCAGAGTTGTGGGCTGTTTGACGGATAACTGATCTCTGGGAAGTGCAGCAATGATGGCCCGAGCACAAAAAAGCTTTAGAAAAATAAGACGCATTGACTTTCAAGGGTAAAGGGCTGAATGTCAGCGTAGATAGATGTACTGCAGGAAAAGGTACACGGAGAGCAGTCGAGGTGAGTAAGGAGGACAAATAGAGAGAGGAGGAGAGGGAAAGTTAGGTCCTCTCTGTCATCAGTGGCAGTCGAGCGAACGGATGCCCTGGAACTGCCTGGCACAAACAGCAGCAGCAGCAGCAGCGGCCTATTTTTAGCAATTCCCATCTTTCAGAAGGAACTATTCATCACACCTCTGGCTAAATATAACAAAAAGTGGATGGGAGTGGGATGGAGAGTCAGGGCGTTAGAATATGTCCCCGTGTAACCTGGAAGGCCCGGCTTAAAGAGCATCTTATCCTTGTGTATTGTTCTTCATCTGAAGTTTTTAAGTGTAATTGCGTGGTAAGACTCTTGGGCTCATTAAATCAGCAAGGCACACCAACATAAGTGCAGTCTCTATTCAAAAAAAAAATTAACACCAGTGTAGGTCGACGAAAGATTAGAACGCTATTGAGAAAAGAAATGCAATCGTGGTTTGGTGTTATTTGTGCTCTGCTGCCAGGCTCAGCAGAATTTACAGACTTAGTGTTTTATATTAAAAATTAATTGTTTTTATACACTAGGATAGGTAATGTAAGAGGATGAAATCCATCTATAGAGGCTAGAGTAATTAAGTCAGCATCCCTCACCCAAGAGGCCCCATGAAAGAGAAAAAGAAAAGCATGGCTCATCGTCTTGATGATTGTCAAGTAAACAGTAGAACACACCATATCTTCAACGCTTTGTATGATATCTTATGAATTACCACCACAATAGCTCACAAAATTGTGTCACTGCCGGTTAGGTTAGGTCAGGTTAAGGAAAAGAATCATGGCTGGGCGTCCCTGCAATGCATAGGTCACATGATGTTAGTCTCCTGGTTCACGACTTTACTTGGGTTATAAACTAATTATAGTGCAATACTTTTCAACACATTCTCACTCCCAGCTCATCAAATTCCAACACTTGGTCCATGGCCCATCACGTCCAAAAATGATGCACTAGGTACCCTCCTGCGTCAGTTTTAGACGTTCAGGGATGGTGTGTCAATGTACACTCGTTACATGCATCGTTGCAAGGACTTTGTGGTGCGAATCTTGGACACAAACAGCAGGCTCCTGGGTGAAAGTCCAGAGTTTGTTTGATCCATCCACCTCCCCTCCCGCCCAATGCAGACGTTCTCGTTCTTTACACTACAGAAGTTGCCCAGAGTGTCAATAAATGCCACCACCTGGGTCATCTCATGCTGCCGCTAAAGGGTGCCTCTGTGCATGGGTGTCTGGCGCCAATGGGCCACTGACCAAGCATCAGTGTTTGATGAGTTGGGAGTGGGAACGGGTTGTACTTTTATACGTGTAAGTGCCTGAGATAGCCTGAGTATAATACTGGGAATGAATGCTTGGATGTATTTGATTGGCCATTGCAGTGTCTCGCTGAATGATGTTGTGTTGAAAGAAAAGTTTGGCCAAAAAAGACTCAGTAGTTTGGGGTGTTTTTTGCAAGAGACTTCTGTGTTGGCATCCCCAATTTGTCAATGCGCTGGTCTCACTGAAATGAATTAGACTAAGAATTATTTGGTGTTTTTAGTCTCATTTGTTCTATTATTTAAACTAGAGATACAACGAACCAACCTTTGGATTGGTGCTCCCTCACCCTCTTCACTTTCTCTGCAGTGTAGAAAAGTTTGTTTATTTGTGATTCAACGTAACTGATTATTACCAAACCAAGCTGATATTCTGTAAAGTAATATACTCTATCACAGCATGATAAAATAACATCATTAACCTCTGTCCAACCCCAAACACCCTGAGTCTGCGCAGAAAGTAAAGTCGCTGATGGATCCTTGTAAGAACTCACACGGACATTCCAAGACAGATCACAGTCAACCGTATTGCCGAGCACTACACCTGATCGTAGCCGCTTTCATGAAATGTTGTTTGCGCTGCTGCTGCAATGTCTAATACAAATATCCCTGCAGAGAAATTTATTTTAGGCAAATATTTTTTGTTCTTTTGACAATACTATTAATTCCTTCTCTTACTCATCTGTCAATTTACCCTTTGCTGTACCCATGTCCCCTTTGTGTGATCTTCCTAAGTACAGATGATGCCGAGGTGCCAAGCATCCTCTAGGGCTGCAGCAGAGCCAAACAGAAGGGAGTGGGGGAGGAAAGAGAAGAGAAAATGACAAACACGAACATGGGGGATCCTGGGGGCAACTAAAAATAGCACAGAGGAGAGGAGGGGAGAGTGATGGAGAGTCTGCAGGCACAATGATGAGGAAAACATAGGCTGGGTTATTTTTAGTTGTTTTAAGAATGAACTGTTTTGCAGTCGGAAAAGGAAAAAAAAAAAGCTTTTACAGCTGAGTGCATTGTTCCCTTCAGTCAAATAAAACAAGGTCTATTTTAGGAACTGCTGTCTTCTGCAAATGTAGGTTAGACTGGCTAGGTGTTCTGATGATGGTGCTACTATGTGTCACCATTTGGGTGTTTGCTTTGATAGCCAGCATCATTTTATTGTTGAACATAATTCAAGTACTGGGAATAAATCCCCTTATGCATCTTTTAAACTTAAAATATAAGCCAAAGTCCTGCCCTACTTCCAGACTTGCTTTCCTTCCACTAGAGGAGAGGAGTATTTCATGCAGAAATAACTGGTAGAGGACACGTTTGGGTCATTTCACCAATAACTGCTATCGATGTGTGAGCATGTGTGGAACTTAATAAAAGTTTTGGTTTGTTAGCAAAACTGTACTGGCAAGATTAGCTCATGAGGGTTAACCAAACTCATCTCATCATCGAAACAGCGACAAAAATGAGAAGCTAAATCTCAAAGCTCCTCATATAAAGTACATCCACTGTTTAGATTACATAGACTATATAAAAAGATGGACACATCTCTACTTCCTCCCACTAAACAAAAATGAAGCCAAAGTATCCCGGATATGGCGGGTGCCATCTTGCGCTGGTGACGTCAGTGGGACATGCCAAGAACAGTTCTAACAAGAGGCGCCCAGGCGGCATACTGGTCAGATGCCCGAACCACCTCAACTGACTACTTTCGACACGAAGGAGCAGCGGCTCTACTCCGAGCTTCCTCCCCCCAGCCACCCCACGGAGGAAACTCATTTCGTCCGCTTGTATCCACGATCTCATTCTTTTGGTCACTACCCAGAGTTCATGACCATAGGTGAGGGTTAAGACGTAGATGGACCAGTAAACTGAAAGCTTGCCTTCCAGCTCAGCTCCCTCTTCACCACAATAGTCCGGTGCCGTGTCTGCATCACTGCAGACGCCGCACAGAACCGCCGATCCATCTCACACTCACCCTCACTCGTGAACAAGACCCCAAGATACTTGAACTCCCTTATTTGGGGACGTGAAAATAAGCAGTTATAGCTAAACTCAGGAGCAAAATGAACAACTGAACATACATCAGCATCATGAGAAACTACATAAAATGACAGAAACCATCTTTGATCTTTTAGTTTGGCCCATGTCCTATCCACTAATCTGGAGGGGACAGGGTTTATGAGCTATTCTGCAACCAGCCACACGGGGGTGACTGAGATGTTATGGCTTCATTTTGAGGGAGCTGTCATGTCGTCCATCTTTCTGTGACAAATATCTTCTTTACATTCGAAGCTCATATTGAGGTTTCCGAATAAAGCCTCAAACGTCTGTCATCATATTTTGTGACATCATCACCCCAACAAACGACAAATCAAAAAATCTCTGAATAAAATCCTCAGTTTGAATAAAGTGATTCATTGGATTAAATTATTTAGTCTTTATTATTAAATCCACTGTTTTTCTTTCTCTCTCTCTCTCTCCCAGCTATATTTCCAACCTCTTGGTATCGTACACGCCAGGACGTATTTTGAGGTCCTCGGACAACAGAGGTCTTTTGCGTCTTCCAGAGGCCCGGCTGAAAACTAAAGGGGACAGAGCGTTTGCTGTCAGGGCCCCGAGGCTGTGGAACAATCCGCCCGAGGAAATCAGGTCGGCCGAGTCAGTGATCACTTTTAAGTCCCTTCCTAAAACAGACTTTTATCGGAGAGCCTTTCCTGATTTTACTTGAGTTTTAGGTTCATTCAGACTGTCTTATATTTCCTCAGTTTTATATACTAAAATGTTTTTCTCTGTTCTTGTTTCATGTCTTGTCTGTTTCAGTTATTGACATGTTAAGCACTTTGTAACTCTGCTTTAAAAAGCGTTTTATTAGTAAAGATTATATTTAATGAATAATGTTATTTATGGTGCTGTGAGATAGCTGCTAAACTGCAGCTGCAAGCAGATCTGCTAGCGTGACCCGGTTTGTTGGCTTGTTTAGTGCGCAGGAGAAAACTAACCAACAAGGACAAATAATATCGCCGATGTTTTGCATTATCGCCATCAGCTGGAATAAACCAGACCTGCTAACCAGAGGGTGCACAGCCTTTGGGCTTGTAACAGTAAGCACTGTCCCCAGTATGACCTCCTGTGTGTAACACTGTGGGCTCCTGCTGTGGAGCCCTCGTGGGTGGTCTGACTGCAACTGTTCAGAAATACCAGGTTTAAACAGAATGAATAGACATGCAAAATAATGTGTGATTCAGAATTTGTATGCAAACGATTCGGTACAGGCCTAAATGCAAAGTAATGAGTGACACATGTTCTGCTCTTATTGCCACTGTTCTCCACACACTATGGGGGGAAGTTTCTAAAACCATCTTAGGGCCTAAAGCAAAGTTCTAACAATGAATGATGAAGCAAATGTGATGCAGAGCTGAAACATTTAGTCAATTAACTGACTAGTCATTTGACACAAAATGAATCAGCAACCATTCTGATAATCAATTATTCATTTTAATCAAATGCCAAAAATTCTGAGGTAACAACTTCATGAATGTGATAATAAACTGAATATTTTTGATCTGGACTGCAGTTCAGACAAAACAAGACAACTAAGGATGTCACTTTGAGGCATGTTTCATTTTAGATTACAAAAAGGTTACGAAAATAATCATTAGCCGCCCTAACGTGACATAACGTTGCATCAAGCACTACCATAACAGTCTGGACAATGAAATAATTTTGCTACTGTACTTGCTACGGCAAGAATAAATATTATTATAGCAAATGAAATTGATTCAATTTTGTGCATTTTTGCATTGTTTATTATGGTGGAGAGGGTTTAAACTAATTGTAAATGTACATCAGACAACATGTGAAAATAAGATGTCACTACAAGCACTTTTTTACATATGCATTTATGTCTTAAGAATGTTATTCATAAACCAACTGGCTTATTATTGCAATATTTTATATTATCAATAACTGGAGCTTTGTCTCAGATAGCAGGACGCCATTTCATTGGGACGCCACTACAACAGTTCCTTGTTATACTGCCACAGCCTCTCTTTCTCTCACACACACTCACTCTCTCTCACACACACACACGCGCACACACGCACACAAGAAAGTGAGATGTGGGTTCCAGTGAACCTGAATCCCGAGGATCCTGCGTCTCATTTATGAATGGCTCTGGTCCTCTTACATAATCAGGCCGTCCTCTCAATCAAGTCCACTTCACTGAGACAAAGTTTGTGAATGAAAGCGGCAGCAGCCAAGGCCAACGGGCTCCTTTGCCTCATTGGATATTCTGAATCATTTCCAAAAATAAAAACCCGGCTGACGTGTTTTCCATTTTTAGCCGCACACAAGAAGATCAAAGGCAACTTCAGCACGCATCCTCAAAACATTTGGGTTTCTCTGGCAGGCTGATGTGACTGTGACTGTGACTGCATACACGGGCTGAAAAAAATACTGCTCAGAATTTTAGCTGTGAATCTAGACTCTGATAAAAAAGACAAAATACTAAGTGCACAAGTAAAAACAATAAAAACACAATAATTGCAGACTGAGAAATGTACTCTGCAAATGCATGAAAAAATGCAATGCTAACCTGTGTCTTAAAAAAACTAATCCTCACTACTGTGACGTCATATTAATCATTATTCAGTAAAACTAACAGGTCTGACACGTCTAACAGCTTTTTTGCATTATGACATGAACCTTGAACAACAATTTCGCAAACATGAAGCAATCCCAGCAGTCTGTTCAAACTTCAAGGTTCAGTCAGTGAGCAGGCTGGACAGATGGACAGGATTCAGTCTGATTTGATAATCCCCTCCAGCCATAATCCCATCAC
The DNA here is from genome assembly GCF_006386435.1 of Epinephelus moara. Classification (NCBI taxonomy): domain Eukaryota; kingdom Metazoa; phylum Chordata; class Actinopteri; order Perciformes; family Serranidae; genus Epinephelus; species Epinephelus moara. The sequence continues at coordinate 43,375,577 of NC_065506.1, read as the reverse complement.
AAGATTTACTACAGTTTACACCCGATGACAAAAAGGCTGATCATTCCCTGCCCATTCTTCATCTCCTGTGAAAAGTACCACAGACTAACACACAACAGTCCGCTGTTGCAAGGACAAAGACGCAATAGTGTGTCACTCGTATGTGCTGAAGCAAAATCAGAAGACTGTAAAGTCAGTGAGGGTAAGTTATGCAAGACGGGTGTGATGCAGTACAACAGCACAGTGCAGGTTGTTCACGACACGTTCAAAGAACAAGGTGCAAAAATTACTTTGTTTTGGTGCAATCTGATGCAACAGCTCTGCCAGAAATTCTACTTTTACCAAGTTTAAAATATTTAGTTTTTGTTGACATTGTCATAGATTTGTGAATTTAACTACACACTTATTTCTGAGGTTATAGTTAAAAGGTGGAGCTGTACTATATTACAGGCGTTTCTAATTTCTTTGTCCTTCCTTTTTACATTATAGAGGGGCAGAATAGTCGTAAGGCAGTGGTTCCCAACTGGTCCAGCCACAAGGACCATATTTGTCCTTAATCATCAGTTCAAGGTCCACACAATTTAACACATTCACATCATACTTGTGTTTGTCCATGTTGCCGAGCTAGTTTGCTGTCTCTGTCAAGCAGCTGTCTGTTATTCACTCACTCTACAGCAGGAAACGGCACTTCAGAGTAAAATCTCTGTGCCGGAAACTCACTATACTTAAAAATAAAGTGAGTTTTTTTACAAGCTTGACACATCTGCAAGTCATCTGCAGTCCATTCAGAATGGACCTGCGACCCAATTTTGGACCGCAACCCATCAGTTGGGAACCACTGGCCTAAGGAACAGGCCCCAGTGCATGCTAGTTTCTAATAATGTACCTTAAAGGGCCAGTGTGTAAAATGGGTTGAAAACAGTGACATCAGTGGTCAAATTCTAGATTGCAGGGCTCACACGCTCACCCCTCCTGTCGGGTAAATGACGGTGGCCTCGTAGGGACAAAAAGCCTTGCGCACAAGTTTTTCAGGAGTAGGTCTATCTAGCGACGAGGTGAATGTTTATTTAGAAATCTAAACCATGTTACGATATTGTAATGAATCCCTCACGAGCAGGAGACCAGAGTAGCGTTCGGGAAAAAGGCCAGTTTATTTGAGCACTCCAAAAACTCCGGTAACACTCCAGGGGGTAAAAGACTCCGTCCCAAACTCTGACTCTTCTAGCGTAACACACACACACCATACACACATACACGTTTACCATACCAAGTGGGGACCCCCCTCCCCTCTCTGCTCAATCTTCAGCCCGCACGCTGACTGACAGTGTAGCCGGTAAACAAAACTCAGCTGTTTATTTAGCCTAGCGATATCTCCGGACTATAGTAGCTGCAATGGACGACTTTGAACGCGATTTTGAAGAGTTTCTTGTAGCGGACACAGACCCAGAACCATACCTGTTTGAGCCGGAGCATACAGGTGAGGAACTCCATGTGTTTGATGCTGAGCGGGCGAGAAGAGAGGCTGAATGCACAGAATGGGATTCGGTGCTACTGCTACCACTGTTGGGGAGATATATCACCAGGAGGAAAAGCGCCGCAGAGAGTGCATCACAAGGAGTGAAGTTGCGTCTTCTTTTCCTCGCAGATGACGGTTCGGGTTCCTTCTCTCCTGTTGCGTGGTTAAGTGTGGTCCATTCGCAAACTTTATAACTAAAAAAACTTTTCACTACTCTCTATCGATGAACTACTAACACTCTCTGCTGTTTCCTCCTCCTTCTTCCTTCCTTCCGCTGTCTTCGTTGGTTCATTTATACACGCGAAACATGTTCTCTGGCTGGCTGGATTATCCGCTCGGTCTGCCTTACATACATGGCGGCGTAAGATGGCGACCTCTCTAAAGCAAGGCCCTTGCTATATATATAAAAGCATAATTATAAGGCTACGAAAAACCAAACGAATTTTATTTTATAGCGATTATACACTTGTATAAACATATTAATGGGTAGAATATTCAGATTCAGATTCAGATTGACAATAAACCATGCCAAATATTACACACTGGCCCTTTAACTATCATATATTGTGTCGTCATATGATTAAATAGAGACTTTACATGGGACAGCATCAATATACATATTACCAAAAAATCATCACTGCATATCTGACAGTTAAGTTATAGTTTTTCTTTTTTTTTGTTTTATAGATTGCTACTGACTATTTAGTGGGTTTGCCGTTTTGAGGGCATATTAGCAAATGATGTTTTTAATTAATTTACTTGAGTTTTTCTTTAAGCCCCGGTGTATTCCTGAGGTAGCAAAATGTATATTTTGCAAGAGCCCTATCTCCATCCATCCCCACGGGGCCCACTGCGACCACACTGCCTGCAAAGTCTACATTTATGCTCCTGGAGCAGAACATAAGAAACTCCTCTTAATATACTGCAATTCAATACAATACCAACCATGTATCTAATATAGAATTTCTCTGTAAAGTGAGTACATTTTCTCTTACAGAATAAAATAAATAACAAATTCAGAAAAAAGGTGGAGTTCTGTCAAAGACTGTTAAACTACATGAGTATTATAAGCATTTACATACATTTTATATGCAGGAAGTGTTTTATAAACTCCTCAGAGCAGGTTGGTCAAAGGCTTGCAGCCCTTCATTGCTCAATGACTTGTTATCTATAGTTGATAACCTAAAAGAGCCCAGACTAAAAGTAAACGGTACAAACTATTTAGTACAAAGAGGATGTTTGCTGTTGCTACAAATGATTAAACACTAAATCAGTGTGTTATTGCAGAATTCAACTGGAGGCCAGCTGATCTGCTGTGTACATCACCTCACACTGATGCTGGATGTGGTCAGATGCAACAGAATATATCTTTCAGCCAGAAGAGGTCAGTGAACAACAGTTAAAGCTTCATGTTCAGTTAGTCTGTCACAGCAACACAAGATGATCTGGGCAACGTTTTCAAAGTGTGAGTATGAAGAACCAACACAGTTAAGAAGAGGTACAATGTCATTGAGTAACATTACTACTACTACTACTACTACTACTACTACATTTTTGTGAGTTCTACAGACAAACACTGTTTATTTTCCTACATTTTGGCCAGTTGGATTCACATCTGGAGAATGAATGGCTGATTCATTACATAAACAAGGCAGAGACATTATCCTTAGTTTCATAAGTAATAAAGAGACTTTGTTTCCTTCAGTTTCAGGCTCAATTTGATGCTCATCTGCACGTGAACCACCAGGAATCTAAACACTGACACTGCTGTACCAACAAACAGTTTGCCATGAACAGGCCTACTAATAACAAAATTATAATAATTATAAGAAACTGACTGATTCCAATAAAAACTTTGGTCATTTTTGTCTGGTATGATGTGTTTGTACGATATCTATTTCATTCTCAGAGTATGTATTTTTATTTACTGTATTAGGCTATTTATGGGTTTTAAGGGTAAGTATTATATTACACTGAATGTACAGTCTACTTTTTAAAGTATATGACAATAAACTTGAACTTGAACAGTTTGCTTGAGCATATTTTTTCAGTCAGAAGTTACATTTTTAAAACAGTTCACACACAGGGCTAACATGAAAGTCGCTGGCCAAACTGACACAGACAACATGCAACCAAAGAAAGTATTTCCATCAAAAAACACAACTTATGGTCAAATGAATACGTTCTTTCAATCAATCGTTGCTCGGTGGACGACAAAATACAGCTATCAGTATGAACCGGTACAACCTTATTTTAATTTACTGAAATGGAAGTTTGTGTAAAAAGTCACCCTTTAGAAAATAAATAAAGTTGAAATTCTCCGTCCAGTTGCATTTTTTCAATATCATAGATAAGCAAATGTACACGATATGATAATATGATATGATATTTTTAATATCACGGTATACCATAAAACCAGCAAACGACTGCAACCATAGTTGTATCCTCTTCTCTGAAGAGGGTTTTACTATAGATAACAAACCCTACTGAAATGCGGTTTAAAAAAAGAAAAGGAAATTTTCTCAGAAAGTTTTCCTCAATCTTTTCATTACCTTTATTATTCATTTATAGGCTTGCAAGTAGCAACGCTGAGGTGGCATCTTTTATCGATGGATAAGGACTAATTGCTGATTGAAGAATTGCGCAATGCAGTTTGACACAGGTGCATCAGAGCAGGGGTGCCAAACTCATTTCAGTTCGTGGAGCACATGCAGCCCAGTTTGATCTCAAGTGGGCCGGACCAGTACAACCACTGCATAATCACCTATAAAATACAACCCCTTTAAATTTTTTGAGTGTAAAGAAGTACAATCTGAAAATCCATTTACAAAACAAATGATGACAGCCCGCGATATCATAAGAAAATGTGCAAATTCAAGTCAACAGTATGCCTCAGTTTTTCCACATTCAGTCGGTCTACTACTCACTTTCATTACATGTGAATTATTTTTTGATATAATATTTTGCACAGTGTTTAATATCTTTGAATATGAGTACAGTACAGTACATTAAGTATTCATTGTATATACAGAGAGCTGTATCCTGGTCAAAGTGGAAAAGCCTCTGAGGCAGCATTTTACATGAGGTGTCTACTCACTGTTTAAACCTGACACCGCTAAGCCTTCACAAGTGCAAAGTCATCTAGTGGGCCGGTTCTGGCCCCTGGGCCGTATGTTTGACACCCCTGCATTAGAGACTTACATCTATACAAGTAATTTCTATCAGCTGTGTACACACAGTTAATCTAACAGAGTTTTGGGTCTTTCTTTTTTATGTGAACCGATTTAAAAGGGTGTGAAAATGTGTGAAACCAATAAAATCGTGTTAATACATTTGTAAGAGAAGACCACTAATGTGCTACAGAGGTGATAATAAAGATTTAATGGTTTCCGGTTTCATTAAGCGTGTCTTAGCAATGGAGGAAAACTGTAATTTTATCAATGGAAACGTCCTCTTTGTTTGCAAATGCTGCAGAACATGAACTTAAATCACATTTGAGATTGTTATTGTCTCCGTGCTGCTTCTCACCTGCCCATTTCCCCAGCTTGGTGGGTGACACGAGCCGCCCGTTGCCCAGCACCCACACCCTGATCCCGGTCAGCAGCCGGCAGACGGAGCACACAGAGAGCCAGGCCGCGGTCAGAGCACCGAGCCAGAACAGCGGCGTCTCCACGGCCTTTAAAACTGCTTCTCCGCTGGACGACATGACTGAACCACACACGCCTCTGTCTGTTTTATCTAACAACAGTGAACTCTGCACTTACAAACTCTGTGTTAATGCAAAAAGAAGCGCCCAAAGTGCAAATGCATGCGTCAGGAGGATTGAAAAAGCTACTTCCGCATTGGACGCTTCCGCATTAGCGCTTGGGTGTCTGCGATTGGGCCGTTTTCTTCTTCTTTTCCTGCTTTCAGAAATCTGAGTTTTACTACCACCTAGTGTCATACCAAAGTCATCACTGTCATCAGTCCCGTATTTTGTTAAAAAGAAATACATATAATCAGTGGTGTAATATAACAAAATAATAATATTTTGTTACAGTAAGCTACTTAACTATTTTGGGAGTATCTCTACTTTACTTGAGTTTTGAATTTTCTGTAAACACTCATTTTTATTCCCCTACATTTCCAAAATAAAAATGTATGTTTTTACTCCTCTATATTTTCCCTAAGCACCTTTGTTACTTAAAACAAAATAGGGAAGGAACGAAGGACAAACGAAAGAATGAAAGAGAAGTAAGAACTGAATATTGATCTTCCTTCAAGTTGTGGAAAAAGACCTCTTATTTGATTAGGTGTAACATAGGCTCCATTTTGAAGGTGGTGTACATGTTAAGAGGAAATAAAAATCATGATTCTCAAAATTCTGACCTCTTGCCTTTTTATCAAAATCATTTACTTGTACTTTTACTTTCAATACATGAGTAGATTTAATAAAATAGAATTACATTTCATGCTTTAGTACAATAAATATCAGATACTTTTTATTTTTACTCAAGTAATATTCCAATAAGTGACTTTTAATTCTTCCAAAGTCATTTTCTCATAAGATATCTTTATTCTTACTCAAGTGTGGCTTTTAGAGACTTCATCCACCACTGCATATAATATAGTGTAAAATATATGTGGTGTGGCTTTTCCTCAGCTGTTAGGTTATTTTGCAATTTATGCTTTTTGTCAAGTTCTCTCTTCAATCATCTTTATCTTACTTATAATAAAAAACAACAATATCAGTCATCAAGTTCCACCCTGCATGTTCTACAGTGAGGTTTAAAGATGTTTTCTTAACAGGCTGAAATACCTTGTTTGAAAAGATAACAACAAAAATACATGGTGAAATCCCAGTCGTCCATAATTATGTATACTATGTGTGTATAATATTGTTTTTTCTATACCTAAAAGTCAGTGCACTGTCCAATTTTACACCTCTGGTGTATGTCTAAGTGAATTCTGTATTTGCTCTACTGAAAACCAGCAAATTATATTGCAACATTAAGCTTAATTTCCTTCATGTTTTATTTGTTTTATGGAAATAAATACTGAGATATGGTGAGGGTTTTTGCAATTATGAACAGTATTCGTGAAATATACTTACAGTACTGTGAGAAATCCATTAACACACACTCTTAGCACATACACAATACTCACCCTGAGGATTTGTAAGAATTATTTTTGAGTGTATATGAACAAAAGGGGGTCTAAATAGTGAAACTGTCAACAAACAACCCTCAGTCAGGATTCTTTTTATGAAGTAAATATGTTTGTTTGATTTTATAGTTTCCCCAGTTACATGTATGATCCTTTTAATTCCTTTTTTGCTTCATAGAAGTTATAAAGACATAATTGAATTTAACTTAGTATACAGGCACACACACACACACACACACACACACACACACACACACACACACACACACACACTCACTCAGGGCGTACGCAATTCAGCCAAGTGGAGCAGACAGCAGTGGTCCATAATGTGAGAGTGAGCGTTACATAAGAGCATTGCATCTAAAAATAGAAATGCAGCAATGGTAAACAGGAGTCTAAACTGTTGGCTCTAAGCTTTCAAAGGAACCTGAATGAAATTTAGATTAAAGCGCCATCTCGGACGTAAATGGACCAGCTGCTGATCATAACCATGAGAGCCTGCAGGCGAGTGCAGTGGGCCTGATGTCCACGTGTGAGTGAGTGTGAATGAAGGCTGAGAGTTCAAACTGTTGCACTGATGACTTGACTTGACAAAACATACAAAATATAGTTTGTAAATATACATGTATTAAATGTATATGGACATTTTTTTTTAATCACACAACACGGTGCAGAATAGGCACCACATGTTTATGGAAAGCTCCTTGTTGTTACGTCTATTTTGTTTGCTATTTTTGAGAATGGATCTTACTGATAAAGAGACGTAAAGCTGCAGAGATTTACAACTGTGTACACTGAGAACAAATGTTTGTGATTAAAAGAAACACACACACTAAAAGAACACCTAATTCATAGAAAATAAATAATAATTTAAATAATACACTTAATAAACTCTGCTCTTTGTGGGTTTTGCAGGACAATGCACACTTTATTAAATCTGTCTAAAAGTGACTCACAAACAAAACACAACACATCATCTCCACAGGCTTTTAATAATGTTTATTTCAATTGTTATTTTACAACTAACGTCACACAGGTACACACTGATTACACTTTTTAAAAACATCATACTTCAAGTGTTGCACATGCAAAATCAATAAGGACACATGACAGAGGCTTTCACACTGTTTTTATTATAAAGCTGCTGTATAAAAATGGATAAATCATCATTAATACTGAAACATATAACACGTTCTTGAGCAAAACACACACAAGTAACAGCATACAATAAAACTGTACATCCATCCATAGTGAGAGCAAATTGGGTGAATTTACTGTCGACACATTCAGTCATTTTTGGGGTATATTTATGATTAGGGTTCATTTTTTAAATCAATTTATCTAGGTTTTTCATACAGGCTGTAAATGTTATGATATATTTGAACAAAAAAAGAGAAAATTAATGACAAAAAAAGACAGAATGAGATTAAACATGAAATTAATTTTAACAAGTAGAGAGCCAAGAGAGCACACATGGTAAGAGGGGAATAAGAGTGTGAAGTAAAAGGTCACACACACACACACACACAGAGAGGACACACACACGGACGCACATTGACTCCCCTCACACAACTTGCTCTCTGCATCTTGTTTCTTTTTGTCATCTGTTCTGAATCTGATGATAAAGTTTAAGATAATTGAGCATTTACTGAACCTGCAGTGAGAAGACGTGGTTGCGGATTTCTGTTTCGTCAGTGTTAAACATGTGACGGCTCGCTGTACATCTGAAAACTACAAACAGTGGGATCAACGTGTTGGTTGTTTTTTTTTATACAATGCTTGTTGATTTTATCTAAAACATTTCTGCCTGATGCAAATGCAGGAGCAGAACATGTGTGTGTGTCTGACAGGTGCTTGGTGACACTTGTGCAGAAATGTCTCCGTAACATTTCAATAAAATAATCATATAGATTGAACACACACATGTAATGCAGGCTGCTTTAAATATTTGTACATGAAGGGACACATGCATGCACCTTATTTAATTTCAGACTGTATTTATTAAAAAAAATCTAAAGCTTTTCTCTCTTTCTATTGGTCCTTCTCACACACACACACACACACACACACACACACACCTGCAAAAGTAACACTACAACATGGACGCACATTAACTCCAAATACACGTCTTGCTCTGTGTTTCTTGCTTTTCAGAAAAAGATTAAGATGTGGTCACTGACACAGAGAAACAGTGATAGTAATTTCACAGCAAATAAATAAAATAAAATAAAATAAAGGACAGATTGAAAGAAACACTAAGAGATGGCATATCTTGATACATGCAGCAATAGCAGTGTTATGTCTCTTTGTTGTGTAACGTAAAGTGTACGTTCTCAAACACAGTTCAAGCTGTAGAGTTCCTTCACACACAAAAATGAAAATGCAAAAATAAATTTAAAAAACTCCAAATCACCTTCTGATGCACAGGACAAGGACAAATATGATATGACACAAACAATGTGACCCTGAAAGAGAACACACGTCTTTACTCCCTGGATCTAAACTCTGTACGTTTATGTATAATTTTAGAATTTCTATGATTTCTCCAAAAGTGGCATCGTACTGGTCAAAGATATTTTTAATCTGATCATCTTTCTACGTCCAAGTTGTTGCTAATTCTGCCCTTTTAGCAAGTTTTTGTCATGATCCTGCTCCTCACAAAACCATGCACGACAGACACAGACTGTCTTCTGACCAGTGTGTGTGTGTGTGTGTGTGTGTGTGTGTGTGTGAGTGTGTGTGTGTGTGTGCGTTCTAACTTTTGTGCCATTGTTATTACTTCTCCTTTAAGCAGGTGAGCTGATTAACAGGATGGCCTGGAGGGGAAGTCTCAGGGAGCAGTGAGGCTTAATCACATCCTCACTCTCCCGAAACAGAAGCTGTCTGCTCTGTGAGCTGCTGGGCTGCTCCACTGGAGCTGAGGAGGGGCTTCGCTTATTGCTCTTGGGCGTACGTGAGAGCCCAGGGACCCCAAGGGTTGGGGGCCTCCAAGCCAGATCTCCTGTGAGGTGACTCTCATTCAAGTATTTCACAGGGGTCATTCATTCATGTTGGACTACAGAAAAGCTTAAATACTCTCAGGACTGTATCATATATCATCTAAAGTGTGTTCAGGTCACTGGATGTGTACAAACAACACACAATAATCTAAAGGCTGATGATTTTTAGTACTTTAAGTTACAAACAGCGCTGCCAGTGTTTGCACGCTGAAATATTATGAATGTTTGATAGTCAGCACAATGTCGTGTTGTGACATGTTCTCCTTGTTGTGGTGCCGAGGCTGAATAGAACAAAAGAATTTCCTTACATGGCTGGCTCATTCTTAGCTTGAAATAATATGTAGACGCCTGTTTTTATTGCCAATAATAGTGATAAGTGAGTCTATTGTTGCCTCTTTTTTTTTTTAAGGAAAAGTTCCGTAGATGAATTTCCATTTTTGTAATATGAGGTGATCAAAAAGAAGACGAAGAAGAAGACGTAAAAGAAGAAGATTTTAAATGCAACAAATTGTCAGGGTGACACACAAGATGTAAAATGAATGCAGCGTAGTGGGGTCACGTTCACACTGCATGAGCATGTTGACAGCAGTTTTTACTGATCATAATGAAAAACTATTCTTTACTTCCCTTTTACAGTTTCCCCCTCACCCTGTGGATTCCACCTGCTGACGTCACTGTGGTTGGGTCACTGCTGCCGTCCCCCAGCGTGGTGTGTGTGACGTAGAGAGGAACCTGTGAGTTCAAAAGGCAAGAACAACAAAAAATACAGATAATATAAACAAACAGAAGCAGATACATGATCATGACACAGATAGCTGCTCCTGATTAGGAAGGAAAACTGATAAAGCTTTTGAATACAGTGATGCATGGTGAGTGTGACGGGAAACCGTACCACAAAGGGCAGAAGACAACCCTGAACACATGGAGAACATCCATGTGTTGCACGTTGGGAATGTATAGAAAAGGTTGCGTTTTCAAACGTGCATTTGTTTTGACTGCTGATTTGAGAAAAGGCGTATTTGAAAAAGCAAAATATTGAAATTGCAAGAAAATTCAAAACCTGACGTGAGTGCACTTCAGGTTTCTGCAGCGCTTAAATGATTCTAATTTCCTATTTTACGTCCATTCAGAAGACTCAAAACCCCAGAATCCTGATTTGGTTGAGGGGTAAATGCCTTCACTATTTCTTTAGACATCACTAAAAGCAAATCGCAACAGCTGATTCCTCTTCTGTCTGTCCAACATTCAGTCTACGTCCCAGATGTTAAACCAGCCAAAATATAAAAATCAAAACACATAAAAGCTTCTACTTATGAGCATGTTTGCATTTTCATCTGCTTGTGGACACACTGCATTTTGAAGATGCTGTGAAAATGTACATCAGCCAAAAAAAAAAAAAAAGGGGGAAGCACAATTCCATTTAATTCTGATGCAGAATCATTAATCAATAAAGACTATTATTGTTTATAATAATGCAGGGTTTTGATAAATTCTCCACATCTGTTCCTCTTTCAAACATGTTTATTTATAGCACAATAGAAACCAACATTGTGCTGCATAATTAGGCACATCACAAGCATAACACCAAACAATCCGAGGGCTGCTGAATGAGTGTACACTGCTGTGTGAGGTTGGAGGTGCTGGAGTGTGTTCTGAGGTGCAAGACAACACTCCTTGTTTTTGTGTGTTTTCCCTATTTTGACCTGTGACCTCACTCACTTCCTCGCAGCTGGAGAGGATTTAAATGCATTTAAAATGTGTGACATCGTGCTATTACAACTGGGCTGTGTGTGTGTGTGTGTGTGTGTGTGTGTGTGTGTGTGTGTGTGTGTGTGTGTGAGTGTGTGTGTGTTGAAAGCTTGGGTCACACTTGTACACTTTGTGAGTCCAGACCTCGGTGTTACACAGCAACAGCACCGAGCCTGCCTCAGAGTGACTTCTCAGTCCCAACAACAATCAACGACGTTCATATCCTCCACAAATGCTTTTTGGGGTAAGGGCTTCCCAGATTCATGTATGCACAGCAAGCCCAGACCGCAAAAAGATTCGTGACGGACAAACTGCTCCAGCTCCAGCTCCCAAATCCACATCCACTCCAGTCCACGACTCCTCGGGGGTCTTCATCCCTCAAAGTGTTCCCAGATAAAACACCTTGTGCACGAGGGGCGTCCATGCACGAGCAGCTCATTTAGGGTTTCATCATCCGCCGAAGGTGTAGCCACCAAAACTGGAAACCCAGTGGATTGGCATTGCTTTGCAGCAACACGCAGCCTTGTTATTAAAAAGAGCGGCGATGAGGAGAGGCGGCATCTCATTGCCGTTATAGACTTTAACACGCAGCAGAGGGATGGCCGCGGTTTCATTGGACAGGACGAGTCGTCATCTACCAATAGCGATGCAAAGGAAAAGAGCACCTAAGCAGGAGGCCAAAGCACCTGACAGTTTCATGACTCCCCCCCAACATTCACTATGGACACCAGTGCGACATTCAACCAAACAGTAACCATCAACACATGGAAACACAGCAGATACTGATCAGATGTGTGGGCTCCTGTTTGTGGATCCTGTTCTATAGTATAAAAAACACCAGCTGAAAGCGATCAGCGCCTCCAGTGTCATTAATAGTAAAGTTTTCTTTATTTGCAAAGGGTTAATTTGGCTCCAGAGCTCCAGCTGCCGAAGCAGGGGCCCCACCCTCGCTCCGTTTTCATTGGGCCGTCCAGCCTTTCATTCGTGGACGCGTCTCCCAGCCGGTCACGATTCCCCCCATCTGTCTCGAGCGCACCGGAGCCAGACGCCACTGACGCAGCACGCGCCTTACTCACTTTTAGCAGTCACGACTCGAGACTCATCGTGCACAAAAGGGGGAAAAAAACAACTGCAAACAAGGATGGGATCGTAAAGGTATAGCGCTGTATCTGAGGCGGCGAGCTGCAGGGAAAAAAATCACCGACATCTGAGGCGGTGATGGAGCTGCACGTTTAAAACGGCCAAAGATCGAAAGAGCAGCATATCCTAAAAGGCTTTAATGTGAAACCTGGCGCGTGGAAGTTATCAGAAATGCCCACGCTGCTATTGTAAGGATGCTCCGTGTGAGAGAGCAAAGGCAGTCTTAAAGCACTTCAGCACCACAGCCAGAGGACAGCTCCCCACTCACTCCTAAACCATCCTGAAAATCACCCACAAAATCTCTCTGATGGAGAATTAAAAAACACACAATGATGAGATCAACTACAGCAAACTGCCTGACTACACATCCACCCTTTTTAATCATAACTGAGGGTGATTCCCGTGCTGCACACACAGGCTGCTTCCATTCCCCTTCGAGCATGCTGCAAAAAACATAGCAGAAATCCACACAAAACACTCATGACACCGCGTTTCTCTCCGCGCACATCCCGCCTTAATCAAACATTTGCTGCTGCCCTACGTTTTGCAGCGGTGTGAATAAAGAGCACACACAGCCTTACCCAAGAAAGAAGAAAAGAAACAGGTGCAGCTAGAAGAGAAAGAAGGTTCACACAACTCACCATTGTAGCAGCGGAGCCTCCTGTCAAAAAAAGAAAAAACAGGAAAAGTGCCACAGAGGAGAGAAAGGGGCACAAAAAGCCAGTTTCTCCATAAAATATGCTCTGGCTTTTCGCTTCTTCAAACTGTGCACACACTGTACTCTTGAATGGTGTGCCTTTTATAGGAGTGATGCCCCCTATCTATTTCTGGATCACGATCCAACCCCGTTTCTATTTTTAGCTCGCGCGTGATGAAAAAAGAAAAGCTCGCAGAGGTTCCTTGGAGGAATTTCGAGCGTGCAGCGTTTGAGAGCTGGCGCGAGCTCCCGCGTTCCTCCCCTCCCCTCCCTTCCCCTTGCGCGATAAATGCGCGTGCACGCCCAGCATCTCCGCTAATAATGATGCTGTGGAAAACTGCACGCCCGGATTTCAGCGGAATCATGGAAGTGTGCAGAATTCGGCTTTTATTAATTTACGGTTTGCCGCTGAACGCACGGTGGATACAACCCCCAACCCCCCCTCCACCCCTAACCACCACCCCTTTACGCGCACACATACACGCGCGAGCACAGACGCCCCCACCCAATCAAATTAGAAAAATTGTGGCTAAAATCCTCACACAGAGATATAACTCTGTGGCACATTTACGCGTGATAAAATGATCTTTTTGTTATTTTTACGCGGCCTGCTTTTTATTTAACTCCAGAAGAAAAGGAAGAATGAAATAGACTTCCTTCCCCTGGGGGCTGCGTCAGTCACTATTGACGTCAGGTGGAGAATCTCCCACTTTGAAGGTGGAAGCAGGAGCCTCCGTTGCCTATACGGTGGCTAAAAACCAGCGACGGTCCAATGAAGCATCCACTGAACGCGTAAAATAGCAGAGGATAGGCTAAATAAGGCGCAGCCCCCTCCTCCTTTAAACCGGGAAGGCCGTTGTTTGCTGGCTGTAGTCAAACCTCTCTTTCATGTCACTGGAAGCAAAGGAGTAGCACTACACACAAATATAATGGGGAGTAAATCATGAGCTCTATTGGCCTCCATGAGACAACACCAAATGTTGGATTGAAGCGGTTATTTTACGCATTTCCCCTCATAAACCGGCTCTTATTTTAAATCTGTAAAGGTGGTTAAAATGACTCCGGGTTGGGTTTACCCTCCAGCAGACCCAGAAGTGGCCCTCAGTCAGTGTCATGATGCAGAGCTCCACAAAAAGGTGGAAGGCTCATTACAGGCTGCCGCGGTCTCAGTCCTGCAGACTCCCCCTGCACAGGGCAGAATGCTGAAACGCGTAGTAACGGAGCGGCGCTTGGCCGACCGATGATGCTATTTTTAACTCCCATACTCAACATGCCTGGCGCTGCGGGTTTCTCTGCTCAGGGTAGCCTACTACTGTACGAGAGGCAAAACATAAACACAGGACAGCTTCCAGGCGCAAAAGCTGGCTGGATCTGGTTTTCCAGAGCAGAAATAGCCAAAGTATGGAGCAAAAATAATCCTCGTCAGATTATGTTTTCTTCTTTATCAATGTATCTCTTTAAGAATGAGACAACCTGTAGGATTTTCACGGCATTACATTTACAGTGTGTTTATTTTAGTGTTGAAGTTTTGCATTAGTGGATGCATCATGTCAGGAATTGGTGTTTTATGAATGCAACAATGATTTACACTGAAAAAAATAATACAGCCTATTTATAATGCATTATGCAGACAGGTCACATGCGCATCATGCACACCAGTGGACCTTGGTGTGCTGTGACGAAATACGAGGGTCTGTGATCATAGTGGGATGATACCAGGCACTCAGAGGTTCTCCATGTGAATACATCAAGCCTATGACGTAGCAGCTCCTGCACGATTGAGAGTGAGATGGTTGCAAACAACAAGGTCAGCTGTGAGTCTGTCCTGACAGCTTTCAACCCCCCGAAGATCAAATTTGTTCCTGGTGTAAAATCAACATTAGTGCTCACAGAAAAAGCCAAAAGCAGAGGTAGAATCTGAAAGAGTCTCCAAAGAGGGAGAGTGGTAGAAACACAGAGGGCCCAAAGTGTGAACTCACACAACAGGAAAAAAGGCTTCAACTTGACTTTAGCATCAGTAACTCCTAGGGCTGCAAGGATTAGTCGACTAATCGACAATTAAAATAATCGGTGACTATTTCAGTAGTCGACTAATCGGTTTGAGTCTTTTTTCATAGAAAAGTACTAAAAGTGCCCCAAAATACTCTTACTGCAGCTTCTTACATTCAGATATTGGCAGCTTTACACACTCTCCCATGACAGTGAACTAAAACCCTTTGGCGTGAGTATGAAACAAGACATTAGATGACATAGTTTTTTGGTTTGGGAGAGACAGACCGACATTTTTCAACATTTTAACACATTTTTCGATTAAATGATTCGTCGACTAATCGAAGAAATAATCGACAGATTAGTCAACAATGAAAATAATCGTTAGTTGCAGCCCTAGTAACTCCTGACTTGACTTAGATTTGAACCTCTGGAAAAGAAAGACTTGATACCCTCCATGAGCATTAGCAGGGTTTCTTTATGACGATTCAGATCGATAGCCTTTCAATCACTTATGTGCAGTTTCACTACTTTCTGTATACCGAGTCATCATCAGGGTTGTCCATACATTTTGGTAAAAGGTTTATAGATTATATTATATCATATTATATTACTACTATTATAGCATCACTTGTGCAGCTCCTGCGTCCAAGACAAATTTAAGTATAAAGTATATACAATAAAGTATATCGTATCGTATTATATTGTATTGTATGGCATTGTATCGTGTCAGATTTGTCTCTGAAATTGAGTGTAAATATTTCAGTTTATATTATCCTCCTGAGACCCTGTGTCCTCATATAAGGACATCACATTTTGGGTTTACTGGACCTTAAACTTCATTCTACTTAATTTAGTTGTCCTTGTTTGTGGACACTTTTTTATGCCATCTAGTCGTAGTAAGAGTACAACACACTAATCCATGTAAAAACAAGATGGCAGCCATCTCTGCCACGTCAGTCTGCAGCCGATCCCGACACAAAAGTGGACAAGGTCCAAAACCTGATCAGATTTTATAAATGAAACTTGTTTATCTATGATCAATAAAGTTTGTAGTTTGATACGGCAACAGATTTGACCAATTTTAGCAACAATTAAAAGTTAAGATGCTGTAAATTAGGAAGTACTTATTTGAGGACATCAGGACTTTGTTGTTGTCTGGTTTGAGGACACTGGGACTTAGTTATCATTGACAATGATGAGTTTCTTATACTGTTCAGGTCCTACTGATCCCAAATAGCTAGGAGAAATTAGAAATACATACCAAACAAAAGTTCAGGTAGCAATACTTGTGCAGCTCCTGAGTCCAAGATGAATGTCTTTACGGGGACTATAAAGTATATCGCATCATGTCATGTCATATCGTATCGTATCATATTTGTCTCTGAAACTGAGTGTACATATTTCAGTTTCAGTTCAGGACAAACACCTGTACAAACGTAGTTCAAAGGGACGTCTGTGTGGGTGTTTGTCCTACCTGTAATTAGTGTGGACACATGGACTGTGTAAAAATAATAGACATAGCCACTGTGATGTCACCCATTGGTTTGTGGACTCCTGTATTGAAGCCTTGACTTTGGCATTTTGGCTGTCACCTTCTTGGTTTTTGGAGCCAGAAGTGACCATATTTGGCTGAGAAGGTGGAGCTGTGAAGGATTGAGGGGTGGATCTGATTCATAGGCTGTAGCGGCGCCTCGCAGACAGCCTGTCAGTCAGAGTGAATGATTAGAATAGATGAAAAAATTTTGACTCAAATTTATGAATGTTGAAATTAGCTACAGAGACCAAAACTGTTTTTGTATCAGACTGTGAACACGTTTATTTCTGCTGTAAAGTCGGACATTTTAACATGGGGGTCTATGAGGATTGACTCGTTTATTGGAGCCAGCCTCAAGTGGACATTAGAGGAACTGCAGTTTTATAGGCACTTCCATGTTGGCTTCATGTTTTATTCTCTGAGGTTGCCACTTGGGTGAACATTGTTTAGGCAGTTACTTGACTGTGAACCATGTCTGGGCTGATGGAAAGCCTCCAAATGTTGGAAAGCCTCCAAATGTTGCCATCCATTCTGCATAAACTCGTATTGTTTCATAGTGGCCAGACGTGGTTCCTGCCTGTCCTGAAGTGCATTCAGTGAGCTTCCTGCTTTCCAGACCTCTTAGAGTGGTATACAACCTCATGAAGCTGTTGTCCCAGCCAGCATGGAGACACCTTGTGAGGAGGTGAAGGAGCTGGTGACTGATGATGGCATTTCGGGGGTTTGTCATGAAAATTCTGAACCCCCCTTGAAGGCACGGGTTCGGCTACAGTTTTTTTGTGCTCATGATTTGGAAAATGTGAAAGCTGTTTTCAACTCTTGGATAAAGCTAGTAAGGTGGGGGCTGAAACTGTATTGGTCCAGACAAGTGGGCTGGGGGTTGATCAGCCCATCAGTCACTTCTTTCAAAAGTTTAACTTGAACCATCCTAACGTTCTAAACACTGGGAGAGAAGCCCTGGTCCCCATTTGGACAATGCAACATTTTGACATGTATGTTGTTGTCAACCATGTCTCCTTAAAATTACCTTTGCAAGTTGCTAAACTGCTTTCTTAATGATGTTGTTGTGGCAATATAATCACTGGCTGGTTTATGTTCAGAGACAATTTTTCTCACAGGTAACTAAACACTACATTGTGGAGACTTCGGCCGTACAAAGTGCAGGACCTTGACACCAGAACTCTGACTCCTGTCTTAGGTTAAGGCAAGAAAAACACTTTGGTTAAGATTAGGGAGAGATAGCTGCTGCAAGTGTAGTTCCACTGCTGATGTTTGAGAAGCAATATTTTACAGTATCATACATGTTGATGTTAGATTGATCCTTGCTTGAGAACATTTTAGAGACAGGAAATTGGTGATGCGGCGGGAGCCTGATTGTAGATATTGTCGAATATTTTTTGGGCGCATGCCATTTTTGGCTTCTGTCCGTATGTACATTTTTGGTATGGATCCTACGCATTGTTTTATAAATGAGACCCCAGGTCTGTAACCTCAGTGGTGCAGCACACAGCATGCTGAGGAGAGTGTGATGTCATCATTTTGGAGCTGTCCATGGTACCAAAGCAACAGTGAAGTCAGGACTGAGTTCAGATGAGACAACTGGTCTGTATTGCATCAGCTGTTCCTACAACATACAGTCATAAACTACACAACCAACCTGATTCAGACTGCAGGAGAAGTAAAGACGGCGGGGAGACAAGAGGTAGGGACTGTGTTGTTGTAGGGACTCCGTGAATGTCTAGTGCAGTATTTAGAGGAATTTTAGCCAAAACACAAGAGGCAAACGGTGGAGAAAATAGATTCTTGCTATCTACTATGAAGCAGTACGGACTTTAAGATCCTTAGATGCACATCCTCAGTCTCTTTTTGTTATGTTTTTTTTCAACCTGAATTACTTACTGTAAAACTTCATTATAGACCGGGCCACTATTTGCTTAAGTCACTAAACTCAACAGGCTTGTATTTGAGACAGCTGTCTATATGGGACAGGCCTTTAATTCCATTTACACAAAACTGTTGCTCAGCAAAGATGGAAAATACAATTAAATGTGTAGCCAACAACCTGTTTTATACATCCAAAGAAGTTCTGTGAAACTGAACTGCTTGGCAAGACCAGACCCAGCCTCTAATTGAGACAGGCCTTTATTTGTCAAAATGTGTGGCAACACCGGGCTAGTAAAAGGGACTGGGCCTTTAATTGGGATTAGGCTTTTAATTTAAGTTTTACGGTGGATCAGAACTGGCCAGAGACGGTTTATTTTTTCTGTATTTAAAGGTCCAGTGTGTAGGATTTAGGTTGATGTATTTTCAAAAAATGGAATATTGTAAGTATGTTTTATTTAGTGTATAATCACCTTAGAATGAGCCGTTTATATCTACATATGGAGCGGACCCTTGTCTACAGAGATCCCCATGTTGCACCACAATGTTTCTACAGTAGCCCAGAACAGCCAAACCAAACACTGGCTCTAGATGAGGCCATTCGCGTTTTCACATCGGCCATCGTAGTTAAAAGCCCGTCCATGACAAACATCAGAAAGTGAAACTACTTTATTGTGTGTTTTTACTGCTTTTAATCATCTAGCTTATTGGTTTTGGAGAGGAAGAGACCTTTGAGGATGATTTGGCTCCTGGTAAAAACCTCCTGAACAATGAACACTGAAAGAAGTTTAACCAGGAGAAGCTTCAGCTGGTTGCAATCTGCAATCCTCACTGCTAGAAGCTACTACATCCCCCTAATTCTTAGCCACTGATCCTTTAAAAACATACGATGATATTTTATTATGCTGTGTGTTTATACAGACGTAAAACACGTTCATGTGTAAAATAAGAACTGACGTACATATCCAAATACTTGTACTGCTGCTTAAAATGCTGCAAAAGACAAACGGAAGTTTATGTAATACATATTTCCAACTGACTTGCTTGTTTTTCACTTTCTTGTTTTATTATTGGGCGTTGCGTATGCTGCCTATAATTCGATTTCTTTCTTTCTTTTTTATTGTTGCTTAAACAATTAACTTATTTTCTTCTGATATTTAGAAAATTCACCACATCTTACATATTCTGTCTGACATCAGGTGCAGTATTACTCTGCTGCAGTCAGTCTGACATCTGACGACAAAACAACACATGCAAATGTTTCTAAATCTACACCATAAATGAGAGAAATTCAAATAAACATTCTTTCCCTGTGTCGCTCCATTCTTAGTCTCTGCGTCTTTAAAATAGTCATCTCCTTTCATGTCCATGTAGGAAATTCACTATCATTATGTAATATCTTGCAGCAACATCCATTCAGTGTTTCTATATTCAGCAGTGCTGAGCCAAATATATCCACACACTGTGAGGTGCAATAACAAATCTCAACGTGGAAATGGGCATCCAAAGTTTTGCATCGGAACAAATGACAACCTCAGAAACATTGTCCACTTGTTCCAGTGTTGCTCGACCCAAAATGACTTTTCGATGTGTATTTAGCAGCAAGTATGACTGGCACATAAATAGAGAGCTGCATGAAATATTCAGAGAACAATAGGGATGTATTTAACAGTCCAGTGCTGCACAAAAATAGGTTATTTAACTATTACTTACATGCATCTGATGAGTGTAAGAATGCCAGGTCAGATCTAAATACTAGCAGCTCCACATTAATAAGGATATTTGACCTCATGTGCCACTGTTGTAGCTGAACTACATGATACTTGTTCCGCAAATAAATGTTTATTCAATCGATATTAAACATGGATGAGCATACTTTACTGCTAATCTATATATGTATATATGTATTAAACAAAGTGCATTATTTAAATGTAAGCTTGTGATACTAATGCAATCATAAAATGAGCTGCCTCAGCTGCAGCAGACTTAACAAAGGACTCCCAGTGAGTATACTATCACTCTGAAAACACTCAATGGGTACAGAGCATCACACACACACAACCATTCAATGCAGTGTCTCTATGGTGTGCCAACTCACATGCCTATTACATAACAGGGCTCCTACTCCCAGGCCTAACGCCCCTGACAAATCCATGCACGCTTTGCTGCACATGAGCTATTTATACACTGCACCCAAGACATTGCTGGTCAAAAATACCACTCCAGTCAATTATTCATTGAGAAACATTCCAAAACAGAGCAGGGAGTGGGTTCAGCTGCACAGGAATAGACCAAGGGGGCTAACAATAAATAATGTCCATTAGCAATGCAGCAGCCCGTTTTGTTCTCAGCGATGCCGAATGTGAAAGCGGGAAATGTGTAGCTGCAATTTTGCCCTCTCATGTGTTGTGCTTGTATTTATGGGAGTCTGTGCATACACTTCAGCTCCTCTGCAACCATCTTGTTCCTTTACAGGATTCTAAAAATAGCAGGCAGCACTGTGCTTGTGCCATTTTTAGGTAATGCAATTTAAAGGGAAAAAAGTGCTGTTTCACAAGGATACTATGTGGATGCACTTTTTTTTTTTTTGTGGACGCACTGTTTGGTCTTTGTTCAAAGATGCTCCGCGCTGCATCGGCAACATAACGTTCAAATAAACAGCTTTGATCTGCCAGGGTTTCATTCATGTCTCACATATTCATTGCTTTACACATCCTCAGGAATTTTGTTTTGTAAAGTGTTAAAAAACAGGGTCATGGTTGTCAAACGAAGCTTCATGAGTTTCTAGTTAACATTAGTTTGCTTTTGACTACAATTACAGATGGCAAATATCTGGATATTTCAAACTGGAGGTTGAAAACAAGCAGATCTAAATTTGTGAGTCAATCAGGTTGAGTCAATTTTATTTACATAGCACATGTCATATGATAAGTGTAAACTAAATGTGCTTAAAACAAAAGAGGGTAGTATGATTCTTCTTAAAAAAGGGGAGTTAATAACAATAATAATACTAATTCCTAAAGCAAATAAAAATACACATTAGAACCTGATGTAAAGCTTGTGAAAAAAAGATATGTTTTTAGTTTGCTTTTAAAAGAGAACACTGGTGTAGCAGACCGTAGTTCATGTGGAAGAGAATTCCTAAAAGCACCATGAGCTGATTGAGAGTTGGTTTTAGGTACAATGAGTACACTTTTATTTGACGATCTAAGGGATCTTTCTAGTGTGCCCTGTGAACATGTCAACAGTGTTTCATGTTCTTAAGGTCAGAAAATAGCCAGATGTTAAGACTGGAAACTTCAATATATGATTGCATCGCTGCTACGTCAAAACTTTGACAGCAAAATGTGACATAATTCAAAATGTTTGGCCCCAACTGTTTGGCCTTTAGTAAACAACATGAAATCTATTTTGAACCTGTAAATCAGACACTTATCTCGTCTTCTAGAGAGCTCATCTGTTGTGACTCAACACAATTGGCCCAAACGAGGATTTCACACCTTCAAGTCAAACTTTTCCCAAATACAGTATAGATTATGTCAGTGATTCCCAACTGGTCCAGCCACGGGGTCCAGATTTCACCTTAGTCATTAGTTCAAGGTCCACACAGTTTAATACATTCAGTCTCATACTTTCATTTGGCCATGTTGTCGAGCTAGTTTGCTGTCTCTGTTAAGTAGCTGTCCGTTATTCCCTCACTCTACAGCAGGTAACGACACTTCAAAATGAAAACTCTGTGCCATGAATTCACTGTATGTTATTTACAAACTTGACATGTTTGTGAGTCACATGCGGTTCATTCAGAATAGATCCGTGACCCACTTTTGGACCCTGACCCACCAGTTGGGAACCACTGGATAAGGGAGTAGATCTTCAATCATTTAGTCTTTTAATTTTTTTTTTAATCAATTTTAAGAACCTGTCATCACAGTTGCTGGACTGCTTTAGTATTGTTCACTCATTGCTTGTAAGCTCCACTGCAGTGCAACCTGCAGTGTTTAAATCTGTTCTGCTTTTAATACTTATTTTAACAAATGTTGCTGTGTCTATCAACACAACATGCATCACTTTGGTCACGTTTTGGTTTTGTCAATCATTAAAATTGTTTTGGAATCATATACAGAAGGATATGAACACTATTATGAACTGAATGCAGACTTTGTGCTGTTGGGCAAAATGAGAAAGAATATGCAATGAAAATGATAAATACTTGTTAAAGATACTGTGTATTACAGTGATTGTTGATAACAGATAACAAGAGCCTGCCTTCAAAAGTCATGCCCTCTGACAGACAAGTGTAGTGACGCGGTTCAACAAATAATGAACAGAAGCTACTGGAATGTGGTTCTGTATCATCAGGTCTGACAGTCATCCAGGGGAGCACCTTTTTAAAATTCTTTTTGTATTTGTACTTTATGTATTATTCTCTTGTTTTGTTTTTCTTGTGTGTGTCTAAGTGCATAAGTCTGAAGTGTACATATGCACACATACATACACTCACCTGCCACTTTATTAGGTACACCTTGCTGGTACTGGGTTGGACCCATTTTGCCTTCAGAAATGCCTTAACACAGGTGCATTGCCCCCTCCGGATTGAGAGAGAGTTACTGCCTCAAGTGAGGACGTTCAAGTATCTCGGGGTCTTGTTCATGAGTCAGGGTAGAATGGAGCGTGAGATGGATTGGCGGTTTGAGCAGCTTCTGCAGAGATGGGCACTGCCGGACCGTCGTGGTGAAGACAGAGCTGAGCCAGAAGGGGAAGCTTTCGATTTACTGGTCCATCTACGTCCCAACCTTCACCTATGGTCATGAGCTCTGGGTAGTGACTGAAAGAATGAGATCGTGGATACAAGCCGCTGAAATGAGTTTCCTCTGTGGGGTAGCTGGGCTCAGCCTTAGAGATAGGGTGAGGAGCTACTACATCCAGAGAGAGCTCGAAGTAGAGCCGCTGGTCCTTCACGTCGAAAGGGGTCAGTTGAGGTGGTTCAACACCTGATCAGGATCCTCCTGGGCGCCTCCTGTTGTAGGTGTTACGGGCACGTCCCACTGGTAGGAGGCCCCGGGGTAGATCCAGGACACACTGGAGGGATTACATATCTCATCTGGGCTGGGAACGCCTTGGGGTCCTTCAGGAGGAGCTGGGAAGTGTTGCTGGGGAGAGGGACGTCTGGGGTGCTTTGCTTGGCCTACTGCCCCCGTGACCTGGCCCCGGATAAGTGGATGAAAATGGGTGGATGGATGGATGGATGGATGGATGGATGGATGGATTACTAAGTACAAGTGCTGTCAAAAATACTGATGTCTGGTATAACTGGTACGTTTTTCCCAACCTCAGCAGGGTGAAAGGCAGTTATCTCCTGGCAGGGATCTTTTCTGAATCTCCTGGCCTTATTGTCGCAGTGTCTGGTGTAGACATCCTTTATGGAGGGTAGAGCAGCACCTGTAGTGTGTTCAGCTGGATGAACCCCTCTTCGCAGGGCCTTGTGGTCCTTTTCGGGGCCGTTTCCATACCAGGCAGTGATGTTATCCGTCAGGATGCTTTGGATGGTGCAGTTGAAATTCCTTAGTATTTGGTGACGAAGGTAAATCAGGCTCTGCCTTGCTTCTCTCAACACTGAGTCCAAATGCAACGCTCAGGTCAGGCCCTCAGTGATGTGGACACCAAGGTATTTGAAGCTCTCCACCGAAGACCCGTAATATTGAGTAGAGCGTAGTTCCTTGGCTGCTTCTACACAAAGTTCAAAGTCAGCTGGCTAAAGGTCGATTCATTACTGTTGTGTATAGAGGTTGAAGATTGGTGCAATGTAGAAAGCGTATTGACTTAAAAATTAAAAAAAAAAAAATCAGTGAACTGAATAGGCTCTTTAATTCCAAATTGATCTAGAAAGGCCAAAGTTGTAAATTGTGTGACACTGGAAGAGCACAAATTCAAATTTGACTGTTTTAAGATTTTAACAACCCGGAGTGTGACCTGTGCTATACAGTAAAATGATTTTACCATCATAACTAGGTCAATTTCTGGTAATCATTAAAACTATTAGAAGATGTCAAAACTATAGTGCAATTCAATTTTATTTTTAAAGCCCAACATCACAAACCATAATTTGTCTCAGAGGGCTTTACAGCATACGATGTCCCTCTGTCCTTAGACCCTCACAACGGATTAGGGAAAAAATTCCCCCAAAAAACCCTTTAACAGGGGAAAAAAGTCTCCCTTTGACTTACAAATCTTGACTTGAATGTTTGGGCTGTGATAACTGAGCTACAGTTTTGGCTGTTTGAATCATTAATCAGTCCTTACAGCCATCCTTAGAATATACAATATGTCAGTGTGGATTGCTTTTTGTTTTTGATCATAAAATTGACTTAAACCCAGATACAGAACACACTTTGAACGATCGCACAGCAAGGGAGAGATTGTAGGAGTTGATAAAAGGAGTGTGCCTAAAAAAGGCAAACAGTGCCACCACGAGGCCAGTTTGGAAACTTAAAAAAAGGTCGCAGTCACATTTATGAAGCAGTTTTCAACCAAGGACTCATTTAATGTGGCTGTAGTGATAATGATGAAATGCTACAACCTCTACGGTTTAATTCAAGCTTCAAGGAATACAAACACTTTGTTTTTTATCATTCCAAGATTTTAAGAGAAGTAATCCATGCTTTTATTACAGCTCACCTTGACTACTGAGTGTCAGTCTTTACTCTCAAGACTGCAGTATGTGCAGAACACTGCTGCAAGGTTCCTGTAAACACGGTTGTATTTCCCCCATACTCGTTTGAGAGTTAATTTTAAGACTTTACCATTTGCCTGTAAAGCATTTCACAGATTACCTCCCTCTGACTTATCTGACCTTTTAATGCCCTACATCCTTCCCAGGTTAGTCAGGTTTTCTGACCTGTCAGTTCTGGTCATCCTTCAGGCTCTGCAAAAGCTCAGGAACAAACGCGACCCCCAGTCTGTGGAACAAACTGCCTCACCACACCGGATCCATCCCCTCTACTGAGTCGTTTACAGACCAGCTCAAGGAGCACTTCTTTACTTTGTTTTTTAATGTACTTAGATCACCAAACTTAAAACAAAAGTTCTTGCATTACTCATGGATTTTATGGTCTCTGCCTGGTATATGCATTTGGTCAGCTTATGTTGTCTTAAATGTGCTACAGAAATAAATTTGACTTGACATTTTATTTCCCAAAGAGACAAATAACCGACGCAGAGAAATGAACTAATGAAATCCACACACTGCCTTTAATACTGTACATTTAATACAGATTCCACTTGAGTTTTTTTTTTTTTTTTAATAGATGGTCAATGGCAAATCCTTTTTCTGCCTTATGATTTCCATAAGTTAAGAAGCAAATGTAATAGCATATTTCAGTTTCTCTCTTTTGTATTTAAATTACCTCGGAGCAAAATCAAACAGTTTGTAGGTCCCATATAAATAGGAATGATATAGAAAAAAGTGCAAAAACTGAGAATTCCCATCCATTTTAAGAAGCAGAAATAGTGAGGGCATATATTGTCGTCAAACTCCTTTGACCTCTGAGTTGAGAGGCACATTTCTCACCATCTCAGAAAGAAGACTTAAGCAAATACTGTAAAACATCCTTGTCATTTAAAATTTCCAATTAAGTTACATTAAAACATGGCGCCATCTCCTGGCCGCGGTATGTTATTATCTCTGTGAACCTCCTCGATGCCACCACCTCATAGCAGAATGCTGAAATGCCTTTAACAATGAGAGCTTTTCTTCCAATTAGCACAAAGAAAAATCTGAATATTGCAGAAGAAGTAACTGGAATTTGCAAACCTTATTCAATTTTTATCCCCTTTCATTTTTGCAAGTTAAGCAAACCTAAAAAAAAAAAAAAAGTCTGACAATCATAACTTCTTGATTGTTAGATAACAAGAGGTCCTGCGTTTGACACATAAGTTGTGGGGCAAAATTATCTACAGTTGTACTCTGTGACGTTTCAGACCTAATTCTTTGGGTTAGAACCCAGATTCTACTGGATATGGATCTTGATGCCTCACCTTTAACCACATGAAAGTTTCTTACACTGTTATTTTGTGCTACTTATCTGAGGTCTTCAGATGAGTGTGTGTATGTGTCTGAGTGTTTATCTGCTGTGTGCATGTCTGTTGGGGTAACTCCTAGGGTCAAACTGGTTCAGTGGTTTAGGGCTGACGGCGTTCCCTCTTGGTGAGCAGGTAACACTGGATGGTTCTCAGACGGTCTTTGGCGGGGGCGAACTCTGGCTGCAGCTTCAAAGTAGACTCGTACCAGCGCATTGCTTTCTCAAACTCCTCCTGTCATCAAGAAAAACAACAACCATGTCACCACAAGGACACGACTTCCATTTCTGCTTTGTAAATGCCTTGACTTTCAGTTGATGGAGTGGTTAAACTTGAGGTGCTGAAGGCAGGTTCAGACTACAGGAAGTTTCAAACCCTAACTGGTTTTGAAATCAGGCCACATCACACACATAAGGAGTAACTTGAGAGACATTTTTCTCTCTAATCTCAAACATGCACACACTATGAGATTTGAAAACATCCATGCATCACACACTACAGGATATTAGTAAGATTATAGTGCCAGAGGGAACAAGAACGCACCACCTCATGTGATCTCATGGGGAAGCAGATTTATACAAAACAACCTGTTGCCACAACTTCCTGTAATGTAAATGCTTTGCACTTGGAAAACCAAAAGCAGAAAGCTACATCAGTCTGGATGAGAGAATGGTTGGGAAGACGCGGCCAACATGGGTTGTCAATTCTTCAGAGAGAACTGGAGGTGAGATTTTAACTTTCAGCTTTACAAGGTTCACACACATTTTTACCAATTGAATTTTAAAACTTCTCCATAACTTTCCCATAATATTTTAGCCCATTTCAGTAACATTATCTAAGTAGTTTCAAACAGGTTGGCCTATGTAGCAATACAGCCATGACCAATAAGAGTGCTTTTACACTACGAGTCACATTCACAGTGGCATGGTGCCGCCTGCTGCTCGGTGACCATTCACACGCTCTCACACACCGATGAACGGCCAGAGACTGACTGGAGGAGCTGGGGATTGAGCCAATGATATTCCGATTGGTGGAAGACCAGCTCTACCTCCTGATCTACAGCCGCCCCACACTCTTCCCAGGTGGATAAGCAAACTGCTAGCGCTTGCTAACTTTACTCGCTCATCAGACATTCCCCCAACCAACTAGGTGCATATGCCAATATACCAGACCAGCAGATATGGGGACTAAACGTCAAATCTGCGCCCCTTTTTTGGGGATAGAAAACCAAAAATCCTGTAGGTGTCAGCGCAATTTGACGCGTTTGAATTTAAAAAAATGACAAGTTTGTATGCATTTATTTCATGTTAAACAAATGTTTGATTTATGGAAAAAGTCACACAGCGCAGGCATGTTCTGGGCTGTTTAAGAACATATAATACATATTAAAAACTGTCAATGCCAAACCATTTCCACACCTGGAAAACAGTTTTTCTAATTTCATAACTTTTCCAGGAACTTCATGACCATGGGAACCCTGACTTTAATATCAGTCTACATCCATGTGCTAGGTAATGTTGGCCGCAAGGGCTAGAATGTTTTCCTTCGCTTGAAAACACCGTCAGCTGCTGCACTGATGTCATCATAAATAAAATTAGCCAGAACTTAAATCCTGCATATGAAACAAGTCTGATACTACTGGGGCAGCCCTGATGAGCATGTCAGCAGGTTGGCGGTTTCAGACTGGATCTGTAGACCTATCCCATTACCAGATAGTCTGAGCTGAACATCAGAACAGACCAAGGTCCCAGAGCTGATCTCTCCTCTGGTTGTTAAGAGAGGTAAATTGGGATAAATCATCCCAAAACTCCTGTAGTCTGAGCCCGGCTTGAGCAGTGGGTCATGTCATGACAAGCAAACACATAATGATCACACAGTAACAGAGATTGACTGCAGCCAGTACCATTGCTATATAGACGTTGGCAAGGGTAAAGTGGTTCACGACAAAGTGCGGGGCGATTTCTACTGCCATACGGGCGACTGTGAGAGCGTCCTCCCATAGCCGAGCGTTCTGGAAGATGTTGGCCAGGCTGATAAGCGGCACGTCCTGGTTTGGCATTAAAGAGGGAAAAAAAAGAATATTATTATTATTTTATATCAGAAACAATAATTTACTTAGTGTAAGCATCCGGTGGGTTTATTGCTGGGAACAGCTGATGTCTAACTTACCTTCATGTGATGGGGAGCGTAGTTGAGGGCCTGTCGCAGGCAGTCGATGGCTCTCTTGCCTTGACCTTTGACCCTCCAGTACAGTGCAGCCATGCTGGATAATACCCAAGATGTCTGATTCTGCACACAGACATTAAGGAGGGGGATGAAAGTACAATTTAAAGCTGCGATAGGGTGT
This sequence comes from Epinephelus moara, assembly GCF_006386435.1. Classification (NCBI taxonomy): domain Eukaryota; kingdom Metazoa; phylum Chordata; class Actinopteri; order Perciformes; family Serranidae; genus Epinephelus; species Epinephelus moara. Next base: position 43,346,522 of record NC_065506.1, on the reverse strand, counting down.
TACAATGGCTGGGTGTTACTGCTAAATTATGCACAGCCATGACAGTTCAAATCGTTGTTAATATTGGTGGGCGCTGAAGATATTTTGAGTAGTACTGACAGCAAAGCTTTAAAGAGTTGGTTAATGAGCAAGTGTGTGTGCAATTCAATGTTTTTACATAGCACACAATGTAAAGTGTCATCTGATCTGATCCTTTCCATTAAACATTGGCATTTCAATAGTAGTTAAGTGTAGCAGGGAACTAAGTATTGTATAAAGGAATGAAACATGTTCACGTGATGTTTAAGTTGTCAAAACATTGATTATTTCAACACAAAAGTTTCTCTGTGACTAAGAGAAGTGAGAGCTCTTACCTTCTCCAGTACTTTAGCGATGCGTGTTCCCACCTGCTCAAAAGACTGAGGAGAGAACTTGTCTTTGCCGAGGTTCTGCAGGACCTGGGGGTTAGGACAAGAAGAGACACATGTGAGACTGTTAACTAAGAAGTGGGGCTGTTCAGACCATGTAATAATGGTTTGACTCTTTCACTGTCAATCACGCTATGCTATATTTTCTTTATAAACTAAAATAATTATTCCACTTTAGAGTATCTATACCTGTTGCATGATCTTTAAATCAACCTATAAATGTCTCGGCTGTTAAACTGTGGCTGTTTCAGAATTTAACTACTGTATACCCTGCTGGACCTGCTGTTCTTTTGTAGTACCCAGCACAAAAACAAAACCTCCTGTTAGCTTTAACGCACCCAAATATAACATATTAAATTGCGTGCTGCTATTTTTGCCAACGCCTGTCTTTCAAAGGTCATAGGCTGCTGACTTTTAAAGTTAGCGTGATGATACTGGTATCATATGAAACTAGAAGACCTAAGGAATACAGTGGTACCAACACCTTATGCTAGCTTCTCAGGAAGGGCATTAAATAATGCTCAAAAGTTAGGCTAAATTTTGGCGAGGGAAAAACAGCACGGCCATTTTCAGAGAGGTCCCTTGACCTATCACCTCAAGATATCTGAATGGAAATGGGTTCTGTGGATACTTATGTGTCTCCCCTTCACAGACATGTCCACTTTATGTTACAGACTTGGGCACAAACTATGTACTTTTTTGTTGGCAATGTTTGTTATAGATTTATGACTAGAAAAACTTGACACAGTGCTGAACTGCATCTCAAGTTATTCTTCAGGTTTCCAGCTTTGCATTCATTTGTTTCCCAATCAAAACACTCTGGTGAGAAAATTAGAGGTAAAAAAGAAAATTATGGAATTTTAAAACTGCAATTTCATAGTTTAGATGAAGCTTTATCCAATCAATCAGTGCCAAATTTCAGTACCTCAGAGCGCATCTGGATGAGAGTGAAACTATATCCTCCCTGCAGTTTGTTTAAGTTCAGTCAGGGTAATAGCGAGCCGAAAGCCATTGCAAGTGTGGTTTAACTTTTTCATAACAGACACAGACACAGATATTTGTAATGCAATATGCAATGTTGGTTAGGGTGATCCACCTTGTGTCTAGACTGTGTCAGACGAATTTTTTACTCACACATCTCACTCAACAGATATGCTTATTTTAATATATGCAGCTGTCCAGACTGGTGCTGTGCAGCACTGTTCCTAAGCTGTATCTCTCGCGCGTAACCACGACCAGAAACGTTTATGCTTCATGTCTATTTTTTGACAATTTGTGCATAAATGTGAGATTGATGCCCAATAAAACACGACTATTTCACGACAATTTTAAGTGTTTCTTCAGACACAAACAAAAGTGTTCTTATGCTATGCCCTAATGACAGACTGACAGGGTGGTAGGGATAAGTTTGGACTTTTTTTCACAACTAAACTTACATTTTTGTTATAACAGAGAGATTAAAGTGCCTAATTCCAGGTACCTGTATTGGTTTGAATATAAATGGTGCTCAGCCCTAACTGTGAGTGGACCTCCTTAGTTATATACTCCTATACTTAAGGTATAGTAAAGGAGGAGTATAAAGAGTATCTATGGCTTCGGCCACAGCTCACCTCACGCAGTTGGCTCTCTCCAGTGTAGTGGATAGCGGCACGATTGGCCACCCCTGCTAGGTGGTCAAGGGTGTGCATACTGGCAGCTAGGTTGGCGTTGCATAAAGGTTCAGCAGCTGGCTCTTGGAGTGGAGTGGCAAAGTCTATGTGCTCTGTGATGCTGAAAAAAAAAAAGAGATGGAAAACGGAAAATCAAATGAAAGACTAAAAACTGTATTTAGTGAATTTTGGTTGTTGATGTGCTGTGATGCAAGAACGTCAATGAGGCAGTAATGTTTTCTTTTTTCCTTTGGTTTGCTGTTTATGTTTCTATTTCTAACTACTGAGGTATTTGTTAAAGACAATCCACACATTTTTAAGGTATTTTAAAAGCTCTGCGGATATTATTTTTCCAGTTATGTGAGAAAAACAACAACAAACAACATGACCATGATTAGGAGAGTGAGAGTCTTACTCGATGTTCTTGGCAGAAACTGCCAACCAGGTACTAGCTACAGTGGTGAGGTCTACCCTTCGTGTCCGCTGGCACTCCTCTGGCCCTGGCCAGCCAAGACTTGTGTAGTCCCTCCAGCGGCCTGCCCAAAAACACGAAAATTCACAAAATATTTCTCTCAGTTGGGTGACGTCCAGCACCTCAGTGCTCTTTCTGTGATCACGCTGGTGTAGAAAATATTACAGGTGTATGTGGTACCTGAGGGGCCAGGCGATGGGATGGTTGGCCCACTTATCTCTAAGACAGAGTGTCCTCCAGGCAGCGACTCTCCGTTCTGGCCGTCATCAGAGCTGGCAACACTCTCTGTCCCATCCACCTTAGCCTTTCTAACCCGCTTTACCTGGAAGGTTATCTGATGAACAGAAGACACTCATTCAGTTCAGCTACACACACTTCAGTCACATCAGTCCCTGAGATCTCACAGATGTTGAACTCAAACATAATTCTATGTTGTGAAAAGGATGGCCATGCACGCTTACCCACTCAGCTCCCTCATCATCCTCACAGTTTCCGAAGCATGGCCCACCACCGGCACGGGCACCCATGACACGGTCATTCTTTAGTACCCGGATACCTCGCAGATCCCCTCGTTTGCCTCCGACATCCAGCGCTCCCTCAAAGGCTCCCATTAGGTCCTCCTTCAGCTGCCACTCCTCCTCCCCTTCCACTCCTCCACCACCAAATGGGGTAGCCATTTTAGCTGTTCCTGAGGCTGAGGGAGACGCCCGCTGCTGTCCGGCTGCCTCACCTGACCCATTGCTGTCCAGGATAACCTCTGAAAAGTGGGGAATAACAGGAAAAATCAGAGAATAAATTAGCGTGGTGTTGAGCTACATGAGCATTTCGTTCAGGAAAAAAAAAACACTATTTGGAGTTTGATAAACATATTTTTCAGTGCAGCAAATTAAGACTGAGACTGTTGTGGTCTTACTCCCAATGACATTTTGTCAGTCAGCTCAAGAAGATGCAATTATACCATTACAGGACATCATTAAATAAGTAATGCATATTCAAGTCCAAGACCAAGACATGCCCATATATCAAAAAGTGAGCATGCTTGCAATCTTTGACATGAACTTTATAAAGTAGCAAATAAGGCCATTGCTGTAAAATCTTGTATGCTCATGTTGGATGCAGTATACATTTCCTGACTGTTTCTTATTGTCACTGTAAATCATTTTCTTACTTTCAAAGAGCAAGGAGTCCTCCATAGCAGCAATGGCTGGTGCATCCTGCTTCTCTTCGCTGCCCTCCCATTCCTCCAGCTGTATACCGAGGTCCTTCTCAGCCATGCAGACACCACCCTCTGGAGCAACACAAGTTCAGTGAAGCACAATTATTATTCAAACTGTCCCCTTACAGTAGATCTGCAGCCAAAAGGTATTAGCTGACAATGAAGCAACTGTATTTTCATTATCATTTTTTAAAATACCGTTACTGTGTACTGGCACATTCTTCCCACACCTTCATAATACCTACATGAAAGGACTTTTTGAGGACTTTCCAGGCGCAATTATCTCAAATTTAAGGATCCAACATGTCATAGTTTGAGACTTGGATCAAGGCTAATTACTGTTACAACACTGAGAAATTTCATAATGAGAACTAGCAGGCTTTACAGAAGCTCAGAGACAATTAAAAAGAGAGAGAGGCTTGAAAGTGTAAACAATTCTCAATCATGCTGTGTAGGTGGTGGCAGGTGGCGCGTGAAACAGTGACGTAACTGCTGGAGACACACATGCAGCAGACAGCAGAATGTAACTTAACTACTAACGATAAGTAAAAGAAAAATAAACTTCAACTTCTATTCTTGCACAAAATATATAAATTCAAGAACTTACAAAGACCCACGTCTATTTGTTTCTTAGATTTTTTTCCCTTACTTCAAGCACCCGGGGGAACCCTGCTTGCAGATATTTTAGTAATGTGCATCAGGAATAATTTAAGACTTGAACTTGAATTGTAATCATTATTGGTACTGCCCTTTAAGACATGCTTTTTGATTGGGCTATAATAAACTTTGACTTGACCTAACTAATCTGTAAAAGAACTTTGGGTTGCCTTTGAGTATGAAATGAAAATGCATGTACCTTACGCCGTTTATATACCATATAAATAAATTTGCCTTGCCCAATAACCTTCAACTTTTTCTTTACAAACATGACTCCTATTACTACTCTGTCACTGACCGATATCGTGGTTCAAACCAAAGTCAGATGATGAAAGCTTTTGCACTAGCTCTTCCCTGGAAACAATTCTCTCCTTGACAGAAAGTGATGCATTTTATATTTTGAGACACAGCAACTGTGTTTGTTTTTTTGGAACAAACAAATCAGTCCCTCTTCAGCTTCTCTCTCTCTCTCTACACTCCGATGACTGCATTCATGGTCTCAATTTACTCTAGCAAGCGATTTTTTTCCAAACTTGGAAACGACAGTTATTGCCAGGAAGACATTAGATCTGGATATCACTTTCATATAAGAGCTATGGAAGACCCATGTTACATATGAGGGACGTTTTTATTTCTTATACTACAACACTGAACCCAGCAAGACTTGTTTCAGGCTGGACACAGTTTTTACAAGTAGCAAATGTTGACTCAAAGATAACAAGGGGATGAGGCTGTTAAGACAGTAATAATGAGAGCGTGCTCTTCATTATAACTCCAGACACCGCAGTGCTGTGAGAATGCTGCTATTGTTGCAGCCCTGTATAGCTCTCGTTGTTGTACTGGTGTGTTTTCCTGTTGTTTGTTAGCTTGTCTACAGTGATTGATATTGCCATATTATTGGGCTATGGAGCCATTTCTCAAGTGCAGTAGTTAGCAACTGAGCAAGACTCTTTGTATGATGTTGTTTACAGAGCCCAAATCATTACAATTTGTTTGACAATACAGAATCAAACATGTTGGAGAAACTGCAGCAATTGTACATGAGAATGTCTGTGTATATTTTTGTATTTAAACGTTTACCCTAACTCGAGGTAGGTGTGTGTTTTATAAGTACTTTTGTGACCTCCTGCATTCAGCGTGGTTTAAGGCAGCAATATTTAGCTTTGGAGAGTAAAATATAGACCCTTCTAAATTTGGCATCAGCTATTTTCTGCGGCCTAAATTATTGAGTGGCAAAATTTCCCACTTCAAAGCACTTTTCTCTTCACTCCCACTGATATGAATAAAAAAGTAGGTGCAGTCTCTGTTCACATCAGAAGCGCAACATACTACTTGTTTCTCACAGCTACTGTTCAGCTTCTAGGGACAACATGGCCGGGTTTCTGAGTTAAAGATTAAAAAAAGTGCAGAACCTGTCTGGGCCCACAGCGCATAAGGTCATTTTAAGCCCATGGCTAATTTCCAGCTTGACACAGGTAGTTGCTGGAGCTGGACAATTTAGCATAGACATGTATTTAACAAAAGATTTTTGGCAATTGAAACAATAATTTAGACTTATCAGCCTTTAATAAATGCCACCAGATTTACACATTGTGGTACAAACATTTTGCATCGAGTAATGTCTTAGACTAAATAAAATATACACAAATTTAAAAGTGAAATAACACCGTGGGTTTACAAGTGACAAGCTGTGAAATCAATCAGAACATGGGCTACTGTAAACTGATTTGTTTAAATCAACTTGTTATCTACATATCTTTATGCCAAAGCTCAGGTAAGAAAATAATAATAAAAAAAAAAAATGTATGGACACAAAATAGGGTCAAAAGTACTGTAGCTGTGTATGACCATATCTGAACGTGTGAGAACATTTTGTATGATTATATTGAAATCTCCGAATGTGTAAAAAATATTTGGACAAACTAATTTTTGAAACCAAAAGGAGATCTGTAGCTGTGCATGACCATTTTGCAATCAAATAAAAATGATTTGCACAAATACTTTCCAGAGTTTAAGCGCATAAAAAAGACTGGCACAACCATTTAAAATAACAAAAAAAAAAAAGTTTTCAATTACACATTTATGTTTGTGGGTGAAAAAATGTATGAACTCCAGGTTTACAGTGCCGAAATAAAACTACGAGTGCAAATACTTTTGTCCCACTTTTCACACTTCCTCCTGAATAGCCAGTCGGGATGCTCAGACTAACATATAATTTGTTTATCCAATCAGGAACATCATTTCACTATCCAATCAGGGAGCCATGAGGTGAGCCTTCTTTGCTGTTGGTCTGTGGCTGCAGCTGTTGAGATATTGTTTATATATTCAACATTCAATTTATTTTGATTACAGTATTTTTACACATTCACAAATGTATTGATTCAAAATGTTTCACACATTCAGATATGGTCATACATCTGACCACAATTTTTTCCATATAAATAATGCTTATCACTGCTCTGTCCTTGCATGTTTGTACATAGAGGTCAGTGATGAGAAACCAAATGTTTCAACATCTTGCTCGGCCTAAACACAGTCTAACGATGCAATTATTAGGCCTTCAAAAATCAAGAAAGTTTTCTCTTTAAAGGATACTCTTCAAGTTGGTATAGCTCTCTAATAATGTCTCTAAATCCCTAATTCTTATCCCAGATTTATACTGATGATTTGACACTTCGCCACAGTTCACAGGTTAACTGCCTGCTATAACAAAATCAGGGGGAGTACCACTACAAGTAGTACAATTCTAAGGAAAAAGTTATACTTCAGAGAGGGAGTGAAATAGCTCCATGTGTGTTTGATAAACGTACCTGAGCAGGGCTGTCGGTGTGAAAGGTTGTAAAGGAAGGGGTAGAACTGCAGACAACGCAGCAAAGGTAGGCTGGTGCGACACTGTTCGCAGCCAGCGAAGGATGAGAAGGCAGACGAGGAGGAAAGGGCCGTCACCAGGATGTGGCGGAACAAGGCCAGTGCACCTGTCACATTGCCCTGGGCCAACTGTACGCTCACCAGACTGAGCAGGGTGTGGGGCTGAGGGGAGGGAAAGCAAAACAAAAACAGGGGAACATTAGCTGATGGGTGGCATGTGTGAAAAGTGACTCAGCTTCAGCAGGTGTAGGTACGTCCTACAGAGAGGTAAAGACAAACATGCACATGTACATGCATCTTTTCTGAAAGTGCAACTACACTTTTACAGTTTGTGGCAATTGAGTGACATATGAAGATATCAGCATTCCCCACTCTAGTTTACCACCTCCAGTTCTTACATATATTCTACCTGTGCTTCCTGAATTGGTGTATCATCAACATACTTTGTATAGACACCTGTTTTTACTTTTACACGTCCCTGTTTTTTTTTCTTTTCTTTTTTTTTCATAGCTTTATTTAACAAGATGTTGGAAATGTTCCCCATCGATTTTAGTCCATGCTGACTCAATAGCATCTTGCAGATCTTGCACATTTTTTGGCCACTCACTCATGCTTTAAATCTTCCCAAGGTAATCTTTTAGCTTAAAATGTGGAGAATCAGCACGCCACTTAAGAGGACTAAATTCATATTCATGTTCCTGGAACCACCTTGAGATGATGAGAACTTCGCCACATGGCACAATATACTGCAGGGTGCTTAAAACTGACAGTAAGTGGTCGTTACAAGATGTGCTTAGTTTGAACATGATGTGGCATTCAAATGTTGCTTAGCTAGTTTTCAGAGTGGAGTATCTTCTGCGCCAACTTGTATTGCTGGTAATGATTTTGGATGAAGTAAGCTTTGTTCCAGACACTTCATATAAAGGCTAAAATAAACTTTTGATTTGTCCTTTCACCTATTAGATCCAACTTGAGATGTGATCTCATGCATGTGTGGTGTGATGGCAGGACTGGGAAGGGTTTTTTTTGGCTAACCTGATGGATAAGAATCTGTTTCTCATGAGAAAAGGGTGATGACTACAATGGTATTGCTCAGGTTTTATCAAAACTTCCAGTGAAATTTGTGTATGAAGTTGAAGCATGTGTCTTTTTAAAGGACTGCTTGTTTTTGTCAACAAATATATGAACCCAATATGGTGGCCAAAGCTGTAAAGTAAACGTAACTGAGCATTTTTGTGCAACTCTATGAGGGTAAAACCCAGCAGGCTAGCCTTTACCTCTGATGCATTGAGAGCCAATGCCTGCTCCAGCAGTGTTTGTGCGTGGGTGGTCAGGCCATGGTGTAGCAGCAGGTTGGCGGCGTTGGTGAGGGACAAGAGGCGGTGGGAAGGCGGGGATGAGCTCAACACTTGGCGCAGGCACTGCAGGGCACGGCTGCCATTGCCTTTGGCCCGCCAGAATAGAGCTGCCTCATTGTAGACCTGCCAGCGGGGTACAGTAGCCTATATATACAAACAAACTTCTGTTAGCTCTGAAAATGAAAGACTTAAGATGGGTTTAGACGACAGCAGTTGAGAGCAATTTAGAGGGATTAAAATGATTCATAATGACATTCTTACATATGAGATGTAATGAATTCTTCTGAACGTGCCAACTTTGGTTTGAGTGTGTGAATACTGCCTTTCAAAGAGATAGATACGCGCTGAAGAATCGATATCGGGGAAAATCCTGTCATATTTTAATGTGCCAGTAATGGCTAAAATAAAGCTGCTCAATAGCCTTTCTTTACAAAACTCTATGTTCTGTCCGCTTCAGCCTGCTAGTGTTGCACCGTGGCTCCCCTTCAGCCGAGCTCTCTACAGTTGAGGAATTTCACTCCATATGCAATATTAAATTAGTGTGTGAAGGTGAAAAATTCTCTTATTGCACCAATGTTTGACTAAGTGCTGACACCTGGGGTGGCAAAATCTTGTAAGCTCAGATGAAAACAAATCTGTCATCTCTCCTCTCTCTTTCTCATAAGCACAGAACAGTGTACAAAACATTCAGGAAGCAGCTTCTTAGTTTTAGCCAGCTGAACGTCTCTTTCACAGGTTAAATGACAAACGTCGCCGGCAGCAGGTCATGACAGCTTTTGCTAATTAACATTAATTCTGTGAGCAAGTTGATGGTAGGCTCAAATAAAACTTGGCTGTTGTTGGGTTTGTGTGCTCTTTGCAAGCCAGTGTCTGTGCTCCGCCAAAGATCGTTTATGGAAGTACAAGAAGCATTACTGTGTAACACTCCTGTACAACCATGTGAGGACTGAGTGTTTTTGTAGTCTCAATAACTCCCACAGGGGGCCAAAATACTTGATGAGGACATCCTTGCTAAAAAGGTATATTTGCATTCAGTCATTTAAGACAGAAACGTGTGTGAGGAGCCCTCTTACTTGTTTCATAGCTTCAGCTATTCTGGATCCAATCTGTTCCAGCGTCCATCCTCCACTTCGTAACTGCAGTATCTGTAATCACACATAGTCATATAAATGATTTGATACTCTTCTGCACAGATCCACATCCCATAGACAACACAAACATAAACATACAGATAGTTGTGATAGTAATTCCGTGAACATAGTGTACGTTTTGCATCCATCACCACTATATTCCTATTCAAATCACACACACTTATAAACAGACAGGCAGACAGATACCTGGGAGGCAGAGGGATCTGGCAGCTCCTTTTCTTCCAGAGGCCAGTCTAGTGAGGCAGGCAGGAGGGCTGGATATGGTTGGGGGACGGGATCACAGTTTGGCAGAGCTACCGTCAGAGGAGGACTGCTGCTCCCATAGAGGAGAGTTGCCACTGAGCTAAAAACACACAATCAGACATACTTCACTCGCAAGTCATTTTTATGTGGTATGTTTTGATGTAAAACTCTGGAGACACAAGCTGACTCTTCTGTCTCTTGGCTTTAAATCAGTATTCGTTGCTTTGTGTCTGCTGCAGTATTGAAGATCATTCTGAGAAACTTCAAACTCAACTGGATCAAAGCAATGCTGCTACGATGTACCCACAAAATACCCCCCATCAAGGAATGTGTACTGACCTGAGGCCCTGTGTTTCAGGTGGAAGGTAGTAGGTTGGCAGCAGGTGAGCAGGGGGGACACTTGGGTACTCGTGTGCACAGTCAGTCCTCTGAGGCCACAACATCCTCTGTATGTCCTTAAGGAAAAACACAGTTTGCTCTCATTCTCCAAAACAACTGCATGGTTCAATTGTATTCATGTTATCACATTGAAATTTATGTCTGTAAATAATCACACAAAAAACAAACAGACTATTAATCAGTAGGGTTGGGTACTGTTAATATTCAAACAGATAATGGTAGCTAAAATTCGGTACCAGTACTCAACGGTACCTTTTTTCATAACTTTACTCCCTCTGTAATAACAAAAAAGTATTTTCAGTTGTAAAAAATAAGTCCCAACTTCTCAGTATCACCATCATTTATTTTGAACATTCTGCTAATTTTTCAGCAGTGCACCTGCGCTTCGCCAGCTGGGTGTGGCCAGGCGGATTTTGCAAGTTTGGCACACCGTGCGCCTGGCGCAGCTACTCCTCTTTCCCACCTCCGTCCCTCCTACCTGCGCAAGTCAGAAAGAGGGAGGAGAGAAGGCGTGGAGTGGGTTTTACACACATCACACCAATC
>NC_065506.1:43263412-43335068 GCF_006386435.1 Epinephelus moara | reverse complement strand
CACTGCGCCAAGCTGGATCTGTCGACACCTCCCCCTGCTGCGCCGCCACACCCATCTCAGCGCACCTCAGTCTGCCAAACTACCAAACTGAGCGCGCCTCGGGTTGCGCTGCTTGAAACTAGCTCTGCGCGGGGTTCGCCACCCTGCGCCGCGCCGGGAAACTAGAGCCCTATGTGTCTGCCCTGTGATAGTCTGGTGACCTATCCAAGGTGTACCCAGCCTAAGTCACATCGTAGTAGCTGGGATAGTCTCCAGCCCCCCCCGCAACCCCCAACAGGATAAGCGGTCACAGGAAATGAATGAATGAACGAATGTTAATTATTTAGATCATTTTATACCCCACACAAAATAATACCTCTCCCTCCTTCTCCCCTTCCAAACCTGCTCCTACAACCTCCAGCCTATCAGTCTGGCACCAGGGAGGAGTGTGAAAAAGCTATTGTGTGTCTGAAGAAGCAGTTAATTGTAGTAAAGTTTTATTCAGGATCGACCTTGCGTTTGCGCCTGTACTGTCAAAAAAACAGACCTGAAGCCTAAATGTTTATGGTCATGGTTACACCAGTGAGACGTGGCCGAGACGTGAGCCTGAACGCAGGTACAGACAGCTGCGCAGATTAAAATGAGGGTGTATCTATTGCATGGGACGTGCAAGTAAAAAAAATTTACCTGACACACTTGCGGCCTAGAATCAGGCTGAGTTGCCCAAGTCAGCTTTTCATTTCGCATTACAAATACTGCAGCGAGTGTTCTTTGCATCGAGTTCTGAAAAGTGTAATCACACTTGCAACTGCTTTCGGCCCACCCTTACACTGACTCTGTGATTAAACAGACTTCAGGGTTGATGTAGCCTCTCTCTCACTCAGATGCACTCTCATGTACCCAAATCTGGCACTGACTGATATAACGTGAATTGGTACTTGGTAAGTCCGATGGAATTCAGTTGGTACCCTTAAAAGTACTGAGTTCAGTACCCAACCCTATTAATCAGTCCCTCAAGTAACATTTAGATTGCAATGAGCCACTTAAACCGCAAACTTTTTCCCAACTATTTTTTGAATATTTTTTACTATGTAAGACAAAATGTGATCCAGAATTTCTTTTGTACAGTAGCAGTAACTTTCTTTGGCAGGTCCAGTGAGGCCTCTGAATTCTGCTAACTGTGCATTAGCATTGCAGATGTATCATATTTCCTTTTGGTTTTAATTTGATGGCGTACTCTGCAGTAAATTTAATCAATCAAATGTAGTTCTCTGTCTTGCCTGTGTGTAATCCTGATGGCTGCCCCAGAGGGCAGCAGCAGGGTCCTGGTCTCCAGACACAGAGGGATGGAGCTGGGGGCTGTCTGCTGTCTGGTTTGAGTTACGCTCTGACACAAGTGCCACGCTGGATGCCACCGATACCTCCTCCCCAAACTGTGAAGAAAGACAGAAACAAGAACTGAGAGACAGAAACTGAAGGAATATTTATCACGTGTAATGTTCCCCTGGTTGCAAAAATATCCACAAAAACTAAAGACAGGGCCCTTCCATAATGACATGGAATTTGTTTAGTGTGGCTTCCCTTAAAATTCTTTATGCAGGAAAAAAACTATACAATAATCACCAAGTATGTCATAATATTCCAAAGACTCACTTGGACATAGTGGACATGCTCAAACAGATCGCCACGGTGATAACGCACAGGCAGGTCAAAGGGGCAGTAGAGGCTGCGCTGCTGCTGACCCAGCCGACACATCTGATGGTTCCCTGGAGGACGTATAAAACACAGTGCTCAGGTGCTGCTCTGAACTGCCAAACCCAGAGCTAGATTTATGTGACATCTTTTCAAACAACTCACACACAAAGCTTGCTTACTTTTGCCTCTCATGAGTTCCAAACAATCACACTGATCTCGACTCTACACCTTTGCTACTTCTGTTCTGGTAAAGCTTTACCTTTCTCAAAACTGACACATATCACTTTACAGCAGAACACCTGTCTCATCTTTCATCTTGTTTTAAGTGTCCTCAGTTCTATGTGCATGGCATCTTACCAAGTTGGGCTTCCTTAGCCATCTGGGTCTCATGGATAATGTTGCGCAGGATCTGCTCCTCCTGCAGCAGCTTGTGTTTGTCCAGTGCCTCCTGCTGGCGGAGGTAGTGGTCATGCTGCTTCTGGTACTCCTTCAGTTCATTCAGTGTCCGTTGCAGGGATCTAAAAATATATAGTAAAATGAGGAAGGGAAATACAGGATGGGAAACAAAGCATACCACATGATTGTACTACAACCACAAGACCTACGGTAAGTTAAAGCCTTGGTATCCACACAAAATCCACACTGGCTCTCTATCAGCTCCAGGGACTTTTCTTTTACTTACATACTCTGACTGCCACATGGAGAGGTCTAACCACATGGAAAATTTCCCTACAGGGAAAAGCGTTTTGGTTTTACAATTATCAATAAAAAAAAACCCCCTATACTGATACATACATGATACATTTTCAGGAACTTTTAGAACAACAAATGTTTGTTGAAACAGAAATATGGTGGACAGTCCCAGGTACTCTAAAATGCTTAACAGCTTGAGAGCCCATTTGTAAGGAATACTTGTACAAATTAAGTTCTACCAGTCATTTTTAATGGAACATTTAAACTTTCCAGTGAAAATAAAGCAGGGGAAAAGCCTCTCAGATAACCCTACCCAGGATCAAACCTGTAACATACTGGTAAGCTGAAAGTTTGTTATAATTTTTGTGTCGCAGTTGCGCACCATGGGACAAGTTTGAAAATGTCTAGATATGGTGAGAGTGATTATCTTACCCAACCAAAATACTTAAGAGTGTGTATGTATGAGTGCTTGTCTACCTGTGCTGTGCTTCCAGGCGTTGCTCCAGTTTTTGCTGACAGAGCACAGCGTGTTTTCTCCTCAGGGCCTGCTCGAAGCCTGGCTGGGCCTGCAGTGCCTGCTCGTAACACAGCACTGAGTGGTTGTATTCCCCAAGCATCTGGTCAGACAGCGATACAAGAGGAGACAAACAGACCATGGATACAGCAGAGGTCAAACAGTGTTTTGTTCCATGTAGCAATCACACTGAAACAAAAGTAAAAGAACTAAACAGACAAAAATCAGTGCATGTATAAAGAACCACACGCTGGTGAAAAGCTTTGGGGACTCAAATTGCAGCGTGAGTCCAGTAAGACGCAGATGATTCAATTAAGTCCTTATACAGATATAAACAGATTGTTATTTATTGTATAAACGCTGTACCTTTACATTCAGAAGATAGTATCGCTTATATACATTAAACAGTAAGATTGCTGACAGATAATTTTTGTCTCATTTTTGTTATGGGAACCCTGAAACTCAACTACAGATGGTTAGTTAGCAAAAGTTTTTATCAGTATGTTTGCCAGCACTTTAGGTACACATAACCCTCCTGTGAGGTGCTGTAGCAATCATAGGACAGAAAGAAAAGGATTGAAAGGCAAGCTAACTAGAGTTTAGTTAGGTAGGCTTTAATTAGCTATATATTTCCTCCCAAACACCTAAAAGTTTGCATTGTTAGGTCAGAACAGGTGGCCAAATCGAATCAGATTTGGCTGTTCAATACGAATATTTGACTATTTGTTCCTTTTTTTCCATATAAAGTTTGAGAGTTTGAAGGGGATTCAGCGGGGACATTCATGTAATATAGTAAACAAGCTAACGACGGATCGGCAATGTGCAACAACATTTTCTGCCAACAATAGATATCAAACAAAAGCCAGAGACTGTATCGTATTGAGTTGCTGTGAGCTGTAAATTCACCATTTCTAAGCAGAAGGCAGAAGATAATGTTATCTCAGAGCCTGATGGGCAAAGCCTCTCTTCCTCTGGGTCAGCAGCAGCCTATGCTGAAGAGCAGCTTGAAAGCAAGGAGCACTCACTCTGCAGCTACATCTCGGGACCAAAACATCCCCAGAAGCTGCCAAAAAACGACTGCTGGACAGAGTCAAGTCGACTGAGAGGTCTCCGACTGACAATTTCAATCCCTCTAACTTTCAGGGGGAAGCCCTAAAATGCAGGCGTACATAGCACTGAGCTTCTGCAAAAGAGTGTACTGACAAACTGCGGAAAAATTCTTTTTCTTTGACTTACAGCATAAATGTTGCCTAAGGTGTAGTGGCTGGTGAAGAGGTCTGAGGTAAGGTCAAGGGCAGCGTGGGCGAGAATAGCAGCATCTGCTGAGAAATGGGCGCGGTGCAGGATGTTGGCCATGTTGACCAGGGCTACATCCTTGTGCTGCCTACAAGTACAACACACACACACACACACACAGTATGAGAATGTGAACACCTGTGAGCATACAATAAATAACATACAATTGCAGTGGCCCTCTGACCAGCCTGACAGTACCTTGGGGAGAAATGCAGAGCACGCACCACACAGTCCACCGCCTTTTGAGGCTCGTTCTTCATACGCCAATAAAATGACGCCATGTTGTACAGTACCCAGGATGATGAGTTCTGGAACGCACAATCATAAAGAAGTGCACATTTTTTTAATACTTCCAAGGAATAACTGCTAACAGTAACATCTCTGTGGAATCTTTGTTTTTCCCAACATAGTTTTGCTGCATTGAACAATGGATCTTTGTCACATGTCTAATTGGGCTGAATTGCTAGTACTGTAAATGGGTCTGGGCTTGTCCCAGCAATGACTGTTGCTTCAATATCTGGTGTCAGCTCTGATGCTAACTGAGAAGGAGGCAGATAAATGAAGTATTTTCCATGCTTTACCATCTCTATAAAAAAGGCTTATTTTTAATCTAACCTACACACATTTCTTGCTTTTGTTCAATATCTGCAAAGGAATATTTATACAGTTTAGAGAAGCTGAGTTGTACAGGCAGACCTTACCCTCTGTAACCCTTGATGGATGCGATGGCCCACCTCATCTACACTACGGCCCAGCTTATGAGACAATGAACTAAAAATGGGATCCTCCTTTGAAAGCAGCGGGGAGGTCAAGTTTGCCCTCTCCTGCACACCCTGGAACAGACAGAAGGGAAGAGTCAATTACTTTGAATTCTGACAAGGCTACATCTCTGTTGTGTGCATAATACACACTGCACAAATGATCTCACCCCTGACAACATGGCTAAATGCAATTATCAAGTGTTTTACAACTAAGTTAACAGCATATCAACTCTCAAAGCACACACAATAAATGTCTCAGCAACTGTAATCAAATAATTATGACAAACTGGTGACCGCCCACTGGACTCTTAACCCGATAAAGCAAGTAAAGGCAGTAAATGGGTGACTAAATGAAAAGTGACAGTAACAGTAACAAAATAGCAACTTAATTTATTGTTACTTGCCCACAAAAAACACCACTGCCCTTTAATCTTTACTCCAGGGCCGCATTTGTAAAACTCCTGCTGGACTTGAATGCAAATTTAAGATACAATCGTGTTGTTTTGAGATCATGAGATTACAGTGATTTGCATATCCCCATTCTTTACTGCTCAAAGGGCTGCAGAATATAAATGTCCCGATAAAGGACCTACATTTAAATATCATACAAACAGCCTTGTTAATAAACTGCAACAAAAGCTTAGCTTTTTGTCCAGAAACAAAACCAGCTTTTCTCTGAGCTCTTCTTCTTCTTCTTAGTCCTTGATTATCAGGATGTAATTCACTGGCATGAAACTGCCTCCACTGTGGGCCATTAGTTTGTATTTCCAATTAAGCCCTTAGGGACATTACTGAAGACAAAAACAATACTGCATTTCATTTGTTAAGGTTAGCTGGGCTTCCCTTTCTGAGAAACTCACACTTCAGTCTTCATAAACTGACACTTCAGTCTATGTCAGAAAATGGCCAGCTTCTGTTTTATCTTTGGTGCTCTTGAACTCTGTCCATACTCAACTTGCTCTTGTGACTAGCTGATGCTTCAGTAACCCTGTACCAGAAGTAAGAACTAAGAAATATGACTGTTTTTGCTGTTAGCTGACCGTTTAATAGGGAAAATCTGCAAAACACTCAGATCCACCCATCAAGACCATTTTTGATAATCATCACATATCTGCCCATTTCTGGTTGTATATTATCCTCTCCTGTATGTCTCTGTTCTTACATTGTTCAAATAATTTTCCACTGAAACTGTAAAAAGACCACTACTTGAAAATGTCAGCTCCATCAAACAGGATGCTAACACTTAAAGAATAAAAACTGAAAACTTATTTAAACAATAACTGTTATGTTAAGCACACGTGACTAAAGAGTTTCAATTCAACATAAATCTGAGAATGGAGAGTACCTGAAAACAAAGTTACAGCGTAAACCAGCTCAAAAACAGAAGTTTAAGTCAGCATACCAATTTAAACAAAATACTTATTGGGTGATGAGAGCAACTTAGATGGTTCTTTTGATTATGAGTCATTCTCATCTTGTTCCACTCTGAGCAAACCAATTAACAAGTTTGGCCTCAACTCACCCTGAGATGCTGGAAAGCATGGATACTATATGGTAGATCAAACGCTTTCGCACAGTCAGGCTTTTCTAGATCTGGGGGCAGGGCTGACCGGGAATCCACATAGTCTTCAGGGCTATAGGAGGACAGCAGAAAAATAGCTTTAAGATGACACATTCGTCATAATCATAGAGAGACATTAAACTAAATTTAAATGATGTCCTAACCACTGTAGAGATAGCAAGAATGTCTGCAATGATTTGTTTTATTGAGGAGAGTTTACCTGATGTCTTTGCTTTCCAAGGAGATATAAGTGCCATCATACAGGTCCAGGTCTCCCAGAGGTACCTTAGCCATTACACAGTCTGCATCCTCTTTGTAGTGTCTCTGCTCCAGCCCTGTGTCTCTGTCCTCATTTTCCTCAATATGAATCTTCTGCGCCACAAGCTGCTTCTGCACAACAATAACCAGTGAGAACTAGTAAGCACAAGAAACGGACAGTTGACAGAGTAAGTAACGCTTATCAGTGACTAAAGTAGTTATAGAGAGTACCTGTGTTCCAAATACGACTGGGGGATATGGAAAAAATTAAATATCACAATATTTTTGACCAAATACCTTGATATTGAGATTGTATGGTTGATGCTTTCACAAAATATTAACACAATGAGATTTTTGATAAATAACCATCAGTAATGTGGATAGAATGATAAGTGGGTAAAGACAAATAATAGAAAGCTAAAGCAGCCTGTTAAGTTCAGAAAATTACATCAATTTACTGCAGTGGTTTTCAAACTTTTGTGCTCAAGGCACACTTAAGGGCAAGCCAAAATCTCAAGGCACACCTACATTTATATCTGTGCACTATCACCTCTATAACATGTGTTATCACTTTTGTTACGACTTCAGACAACAAAAATAAAAATAAGACTGTTAGCTTTCCTGATACTCTGTACTGACAGTTTTTCTTTCTCTTTCCTTTCGGTGGTAGGTCATCTTCACTTGTGCTTTGTTGTAATTTGCTCCGTACAATAAAACGATCCATTGTCACACTCACTGCTTTCTCCTTTTAAACGTTATCTTCCCTCACACTGGCTGCCAATTAGGGCTTTTGATGTGTCACTGCTTATAATTCCCATGTGCCAGCGGTGACAAATAGGTTCCCCATGGCGGGTTTTTAAATTAAATTAAAGTTTGCCTCTTTATTAGGAAATTGGTGCACACAACATACTGTCAATTAAAATGTATTCATAACCTTTTGTATAGGCCCAGTTGAATATTGCTATAATAATGTGTGATTATCACAAAATCCCACGGCATTTCAGAACCACTGCCTTACTGTGATGCAGCCCTTTAAACCAGGAAAAGACAACACTTACGATATTACAGTATCCAAAATCTAAGACGATATCTAGTCTCATATCACAATATGAATATATTATCAATATACGTCAAAGCCCTAATTCCAAATAAAAGAAAATGGTCTTTCCTCCCAACATAGCTGAGAAACTGTAATCTCCTTTCTGCACAAATTTATCCTAAGGCAATGAACTCTGTTGTTGGGAGACATAAACCAGAATCAACAGGATGAGAACCCAAAGGGAAACACACACACCTCCAGTTTCTTGAGGTAGTTAACACGAGTCTCTTGCCTCATGAAGATCACAACGTCATGTGGATGTTTCAGATTCAAAGGTGAATCAACCTGAAACAAAAAACATGTACAGTGCAGTAAGGACTGGCATAGAGTAAACGTAAGTGCAAGTGCAACCAGCGGATTAATCTAAGGATATGACGGTTTATTCAAGTTTAAATGAGTCATATTAGAAGTAACGTTAGTGTGTTCAACTCAGATACACATACTTTCAGATGGAGATATTGCTGTCACATAAACATCAACACGCTCTGCCTCTCTAAATGAAGACAGCTGTATACGAGCAGCTGCCACCAACAAACATTAACGTAATGTCTCGCATTACTAAACGCGGATGTTGACATAGGCCTGTAATATACTGGTCATCTTGACCTCAAACACCTAACGATAACGTCAGGTTTAAGGTAAGTTAGCTACTGTCAGCTAACCGACTTAGCTAAACAAAATATTTTTGTTACATTGTTGCGTAGTCTGTAACGTTACCGGAGCCGGCAAACACGTTTTGATAAGGTCAAATTAACCACTGAAATTACGTTAACAAACCGCATAACGAAAACGTTACCGTTAATGCTAACGAATATAGCTTTACAAGCTAGCCACCTAACGTTAGCAGGTCAATGAGCAAGCGTTAACTGTCATACTTGTTGTTGAATTTTCCCATCCTCCGTGACAACCCAGTGTGTCGTAGCTCCTCCGGAGTCCACTATAAGAATGCACAGAAGGATGAAAATCTTCCCCTGAAATGACGTTTTTCGCGAATAGTTGACACGACAGGGCAAAGACTCAGGACAGATTTTCCTGAGGTCCGCCATTTTTCTGTCTCATTTTGCTCTGTGGCAGCAGTGCTCAGCCTCCGGCCACGCGGCGGCGCTCGCGCCCGCAGCGCCCGCGCCCAAGACTGTAAAAAAAACTCCACAGGTCATCACTGATGACGTCGGGAAAAGAAAACAGGAAACTGTGTAGAAACGAAAAGTTCGAGGCGTTTTCAAGGCAAAGGTGGGTGTTATAAAAGATTAATATCTGCTTCCACAGACATGATACTTTAATGCTGTTGTCGCCGAAGAGGACGTGTGTTTGCTGTGCCCGCTGTTTCGGTCAGTATCGTTTCTTTTAATCGCTTTTTAGCACAGAGCTGATTCAAAGTTGCAGTTCCGCATCCAGGGGCATGACCACTGCATCAAGTGACAACACTGCCAGCAGTAATTATCGTATGCAAACAAGAATGTAGCTGTTATGAAATACTTTACGACGTAGTGTCAGTGTAAGCCAGGGTGCTACTTCAGCCAGGAGCTCGTTGAGACATGCTTATTATGGAAACTAATTAGTTAAAAGATGGTTTCCATTATGGGCTAGGTGGATCTTTACCCAGTGTTAGCAGGAGTTTAAAGCAGCAGTGACAAGCTAGTAAAAGATAAAGTGGAGCTGTCAAGACTTTAATTACAGTTGAAACACCTCCACTTTATATTTTACAGTCTTAAGTCACTGGATTAGAGTGTGACTAATAGATAATGTGGTTTCTGTGTGTTTCTATAGCTGAGCTGTAATTGTGTTTATACTATTTAGTGTATTAAACTTTAAATCCTCAGTATGTTTCTTCATATATTACTACTACTACTACTACTACTACTACTAATACAACAATATTAATAATAACAATAATAATAATAATAATAATAATAATAACAAAAATAATAATAATGCATTTTACTTGTTTTTCTAGACCCAAAGTGAAACAAAAAACATAAAGTAGGAGGTATAAATGAAAATAAATAAAAAGGAGGTATCAATAATATTGTCCAACTCAAGTTAAAGGAATATATTATACAAGTCCATCAAGCTCAGACCAGAGATCAGTGAGCGTGTGAGTGGGGGGTTGTTGACTGAGTTCAGTGTAAGTTAGTGTTGTGTAAGAGGGTAATCATCTTATGGAGTTCAAAAGTCTGATGGCTTGAGGGATGAAGCTATTTCTAAAAAGGTGGCAAGCTAGGTGCGATTCGTCTTTTAGAATCCTGTGTCTCTTTTTTTTTTTTGAGCCTATGGTGTTAATTTCAGCAAAGGAAGTATGAAGTATTGACCTCTCACTTTAAGAGAGGAAATAACTGCTGATGCCATCTTGGCGAAAAAAGGAATATGTAGGCTACATTCAATATAATGCTTTATTTCTTTTGCCACATTCACCCTTTGATTGCTCATTTCTGTCCCACCCTCTACAGATGGCTTGCTTTGACAGTAATAAAGGGAGTTTGGAGGAGGACAGCTATGAAGGAGCTGTTGGTGGAGAGCTGTCCGGCTGTGCTTTGGCAATGCTGGAAAAAGAATCCCTTCTCAGCCCGTCAGAGAGCCACGGTACCTTCATGAGCAGCACCTCCTCTAGTCTTCAGGCCCCTGCCCCCCTTCAAGGCTATGATGTGGATTTTGACCCACCCCTAGAGAGTAAATACGAGTGCCCTATCTGCCTTATGGCTTTGAGGAATGCCATCCAAACACCCTGTGGTCACCGTTTCTGCAAGAACTGCATTGAGAAATCAATTCGGTATGTATGCTGTCGTGTGGCTCTTTAAAAATAAATGTGCTCCAGGTACAGTGTCTAAATGATGCAACATTTTTACTGACACTGGCTGTCCTGCAGAAATGTAAAGCCCCGTACAGAGCCTGATTTTCTCAATGCACTGCCTAAATTATTCCTGTTCTTCCCTCGTGCAAAACAGTGATACAGGACAGAGGTGCCCTGTGGACAATGAAAGGCTGTCAGAAGACCAGTTGTTTCCTGATAACTTTGCCAAACGGGAGATACTCTCGCTAACTGTCCGCTGTCCAAACTCTGGCTGTGCTGAGAAAATGGAGCTCCGACATTTAGAGGTGAGGATTTTAAGTGACAAGCATCTCTGCTTTCGAATGCAGCTCAACTTACAACTCAGAAACGAGACATTTAAGATGAAAATGCAGAATTTAAAATAACATTGGATTATCTTTAGTTACCAAGTCATGATTTCTGGAAAGAGACATTGCTGTTGAGTTTTTCCAAATCCTTTTTTGCTGCTTTGAGCACCACAAGGCGAGTGCCATCTAGTTCTGTTATAACTGAAAGGAGGCAGACATCTCTTCGGCCGATATCTCCAGCACTTGGCAGCTCACATTAAAACAATTTAGACTGATTATCAGCTCTCTGGGTAAGAGGGAAAATATTTGATTTTGGGGGTGAACGGTCCGTTTAACAGAATGAACTGCCTCAACAATAAAATAAGGTAGTAAAAAAACTGGCAACAAGTAAGATACTGGCAGCTCAGCTTGCCTGTTCCCCTGTCAACAGCACCATAGTCAGCACAGACTCTTCCTGTTCCAACATTTCCTCACACTATGTGTCCTTGTTTTGGCATGTAAAAAATGTGTCGGGCGCCAAGACAACATCTTTCTCTGCTGTGGACGGTGAAATTGTAATATGTGAACCACTGCTGTCCGACTGCAGAAAAAAAACCATTAAGCACATTGTTTCAATGTCTTATTTTCCTCCCAGAATCACTTGGCACAGTGTCAGTTTGCCACGGTGCCTTGCCCACAGTGTCAGCAGTCTGTGAGAATGAGCCACCTCGAGGAGCACAAAACTGTCGAGTGCCAACGGAGACCTGTGTCATGTCCAGACTGTGTGGCAAGCTTTGTTTATGAGGAGAGAGAGGTAAGGTAGACTCACTTGTGTCATTGCTTCTCTTGCTTTTTTGCCAGAATAGTTCTCATAGGAGCATCAAACAGCTGCATTGTGTATCAGTGAGGATTTAGTCTTCTCACACTCTGGTTTGGTTGCTCCTTCAGCTTCATGAGCAGCAGTGTCCCTTTGCCAATGTGAAGTGCCAGTACTGTGAGATGGATCTCATCAGAGACCAGGTGAGTTTCACAATGTCTGCAATGGTAAATGTTTTTTTTTATAGATGTGATTTGGTCATCATTTAAGTTAGCTTCTGCCAACAAGAACTTCTCTTTTGTTTGAATAATGGGGAACCATTCCACACCCGGTCACAGCACATGTCACAGTTCCACCACTTCTGCAGTAGCAAGTGCAACTGATGACGTTTAAATGTTTTTCTGTATGAGAAAAGAAATTAGTTATTTCTAAGACAGTTGCACAATTATACATTAATAACCAATGTGTTTGATTGACTTGATAAAGGATAAAAGGGTAAATAGAGGAAGCTAAACTGATGATGTCTTTGTTTCAGATGGAGTCTCACTGTGATACGGATTGCCCAAAAGCACCCATTGCCTGTAACTTTAGCACCTTCGGATGTAAGGAAAGGGTAGGTGATCAAATTCAAATCTACTACACACTGTTAAGGGGAGACACCTCAGATGAATAGGGTCAACATTTAAGGAATCGATACCACTTGAGACACATGAAACTTCCCTCGCTGATTACATATGTAAAGACAATTATTTTTAACCTTAAAAGTTTCCTAAAATTTTATGTTCGAAAATGGAAATGGAGCATGCTCTAGTAAAAATGTGCTGATTTGCATACATTTTTGCCTTGTTTTCAGGAATAAAATGGTATGTAAATCAGGGTATGAATGATTTATGAACAAACCCCTCTGGAAAACCTTTCAGAATATGAATAAGAGTAAAACTAGAAAGTTTGGTGTATGTAAGTGCTTTTGAAGTTGAGATTTTTGGGTCATAGTATTGTAGAAAACAGCCTTTTAAGATATGTATGTAAAATGTCATACTTTTCGAGACGAAAAACAAGACCCTTTTTTTTATTACAGTTTGTTTAAATAGATTTAAATAAATAAATAAATTTCCAGAACAGAATTCTGTGCTAAAATAAACATCTCGATGTGTATTTTAGACTGTGTCTTTCCACTAGTCTAAAAGAAGACATGTTTTTGAAGCCTAAAATCTCGAAAATTGACCACTGTATGACTGAACGATGTTTTCGCCAGGGGTGTCTCACCTTAAAAGAACAATCTTTGAGAACTTGCCTTGTTACACGACTCTTAGTCCCATCAGCCCTGCAGACCAGATGTCACAAATAAAAATTGCTTGCTCCTGCAGATGCAGCGCCACAACTTGGCTCAGCACATGCAGGAGTTCACGCAGATGCACATGCGCTACATGGCTGAGTTCCTGCGTGGCCTTAGCCTCAACGGCACCACACCCAAATCCCTGTGGGCGCTAGGACCTTCGGTCTCCTCGGAGGATCAAGGAGCTGCAGCATCAGTTTCAGCCTGTAGCGGGCCCAGAGGAGGAGCTGCAAGCTGCAGCAGCAACTCTGCCCCGTCTCAGCCCACTGAGGAGATGCAGAGGCTCAGGGAGATGGATGGACGATTAGTGAAGCAGGATCACCAGCTGCGTGAGCTCATCATCTTAAAAGAGACACAGGTAATGGATGTCCTTGAATAGAACTTTGTGCATCTGGTTTTTATGTGTAATCACAGAATCAATTTGTGATGCGTCTCACTTGACTACATGCCCCTGTCATCCAGTTGGATTTAAGGATGAACTGATCAGATTTTGGTGGTCAAAGGTCAAGGTAACTGAAACTTTGTATCCGTCTCATTCTTGAAAATGTAGTATCTCAAGAACACATATAGGGAATTCTTCCAATATGGCACAAATGTCCACTTGGACACAAGGATGTACTGATTAGATTTTGAAGGTCAAGGTCACAGTGAACTTGCACCCGCCTCACATTTGGCACAAACGTCTCCTTGGACTCCAGGAGGAACTTACTAGATTTTGGTGGTCAAAGGTCACCGTGACATTTTGAGACATGTTTTTGGCCTTTACTGAAGAATGTATACGCTAATCATGACAAACTTTTACACAAATGTCTCATTGGATAAAATGATGAAGTGATGACAGTTGATATTCAAAAAGTCAAAGGTCAACTTTTCTGTGACATCATAATGTTCTGCAGAAACACTTTTTTCGCAATATATATATATATATAGCACATTTTGGCAACAAGGCAATTCAAAGTGCTTTACATAAACATCAAAAGCAAGGAGACAAAGTGCAAAAGAAACACTAGAACACCATTAAAGAGCTAAAGAATAGAAAATTAGATTAAAAACAAGACTTTGGACATAATTCAACACCATAACTCAGGAACAGAAAGGGAGACATCTGGTCAGATACTGAATTGGTGACACTAATCTTGGCATGCTGGTTGTATGGATCTTCTGTACTGAGGGGTTAAAGATGTGTGTGGAATATGTTACATAGGCTATATGTATGTCTTTGCAGCAGCATCGATATTTTGATGTAAATCGTAACTGCAACTTTGCTGGTTCGCAGAGGCACACAACCGCAAGGCAGTAATTCTAGTTCTGCATATCAAGAGTTATCTGTCCATCTCTTCTCCAGATGGTTCCATTGTTTTGTCAATACCTGTGTGAGCACAGACATTTTAACTGTGTGTCTGCACGGGAGGCGTTTCAGCTACAATTTTCACTCATCTGTCACCTGCTGGTCTTCTGTTTTGATCGATACAGCTGTCTACGCAGGCTCACGTGTTTCACTCACACTGTACCCTCGTAAAAAGACAACCCAAAATGTATTTTTACGCTTCATGTCCATTTTATTCCATTTTACATGCATAATTACGGTGATTGTGTTTTGGCTATGAGTGCCAAAACACAGGTGGCCCACACTCAGTACTGCGCAACACATCCTCTGTAGACAGATGATGCACTGAAGCTGCTATTGCTGCTCTGCTAACTTGCTGCTCACGCTGCGCCTCCTGTGCAGACACATGTAAGCTGTTGTTATTTGAAACTATTGTCCCGTCTCTTCCACAGGCCGGCCATCTCGCAGAGATCAGGCGTAGAGTGTCAATGCTGGAGGAGACAGTGAAGGAGCTTGAGGCCCAGCAAAGTCACGGTATCTTCATTTGGCGCCTCAGAGGTTTCTCTGCTCACCTGCGGAGCCAGGAAGCAGGCCTCCCAGTGGTTGAGCACAGCCCCGGCTTCTACACAGGCCGTCCAGGCTACAAGCTGTGCCTGCGCTTGCACCTGCAGACCCCCAACGCCCCGCGCTGCTCCAACTTCATCTCTCTCTTTGTCCACACCATGCAAGGAGCTTTTGACGGGCTGCTGACCTGGCCGTTCCAGGGCACCATCCGCCTTGCCATCCTTGACCAGGGCCCCGAGGGTCAGCACCACATGGAGGTGATGGAGACTAAACCCGACCTGCAAGCCTTCCAGAAGCCCACCATCCAGCGCAACCCTAAAGGATTTGGCTATGTCACCTTTCTGCACCTTCAGCAGCTGAGTCAAAGAGCCTTTATTAAAGATGACACTCTACTCATCCGCTGCGAGGTGACACCTCGATTTGACAGTATGTTTCACCGCGATGGTCCGACAGTGCAGCCCAGAGGACACGAGGCCTCAGTTTCAAGGGACTAAAGCCAAACTCATATCTATAGGAGGATCGTTATCATGCAGAGATGTCAGCACACACACATTTAAAATTTGGACACTGCAAGCATGCTAGTATTTATTTGTTTACCGACTTTTAAATGTTAGTGTGATTTTTGTTTTAATAAATATATACAGCACAATCCTTTTAATATATTTGCAATATATGTCTTCACTCACAAGGTACTAACATTCAGCAGGCCTTGTAAGGTCAATAGTTACCAATGTTTAATCAGCTCACCAGTTTAAGACGTGTACTTCCTGCCTGCAGACTGAATATTACTACATGACTTTGCTCTCTTGTTCTGGTTGTTAGAGACAGCACTGAATGTTAGAGATACCTTGTGGAGTTTCCGACCGCTAGTGTCACGATGGAGCGAATTCCCATTGTATTTTGTACTTCATCCTAAACTAGCACACACACACGGACCCACATGTATGCATAGGGGCATGTGGGTGATGAGACATACATTCTCAACGACTGTACATGAGTACTGCATACAAGCTATCAAAAATGACGCAAAAGGTGAACAGGTGAAACTAATCCCCCAGCAACAGCACTGGGGTGTGTCGCAGTCTTCTTGTAATGGCCACAGTTGGACGTCCAAAAACACATTCCTCTCTACCAAATCATGTGAAAGAAATGGCTGCACAATGATGAAGAAATGCCACAAACACAGATTACTTGTGATCACAATTTTCCTTCCAGAAAAAAAAAACACCTGGAAGAGCTCCAACAGCATCTTATTCACGCCATTCATGTGTGCAGAGACAGCTGGCTCAGCCTGACCAGGATTCTAATGTGCAAGTCCAATGGATCCAAAAACATGGAAACCTGAAGAACTGTTTATTGAGGTGCAATCTTGCAATACAGAATGTCTTGTATGTCAACTGGAGAAAATGGAGCAGCAATCAAAGCAAAAAGTCTGACCTTGTCCATCAAACAAAAGGAGGGCAATATGACATCCTTCGGTTTTTTATGGTATTACACTGGATATTTGGTGGCGGTAACATGGCAAGCAACTTCATAATATTCCAGAAACAGGTGAAGAAGAAGACTTCTAGTTGGTGTGCGTATGGATATGAAAAAAAGTCTGCTTTGCAAATGGTTTGAATGCAGAGGCAAAAGCTCCACAGGGTACCTTTTAACAGGGTTCCTACGGCCATCGAAAACCTGGAAAAGTCATTGAATTTCGCTTTCGATATGTTTGAATAAGAGGAAAATAACACGATGAGAGACTTTACATGTCGCGCCATAAATCCCAAAGTTTGCGTACCTATGGTATGGCCCACCACTACTTTCAGTTGTGCTGCATTTTTGAGATGGAGCAGTTAGTTTTATACATTGTGAATGGTCATGGAAATTTTATCATGGGTCCTTGAAAAGTCTTGGAAACGTTTTGAAATGTGTCCATGAAAATGCGTGGGAACCCTGTTAGCAAAACACATACATGTACTTTCCAAATTAATCATTTCATACTTCAGTACTTTTGACTTTTTATAATGTACTCTGACATAATCAACAAAAACTGACAGCACTTTCTTCAAAATGGAGGATTTTCTCTTAGCCCAGTTCCATCGTCGTGGCAGATTGTGGTATAATACGTTACAGCTGTGCAGATTGTCACTTAATTGCTCATATTCCTTTTGACAGAGTTTAGGTGCCTTTCACACAAGTTCCTACCCAATGTGACCTTGGAAGATATTTTGACAGTAGACAGAAGTCCAACTTCATGATTGAGTGTCTTTACTTTAAACCAGTATGCTGCCTTTTAAGCCTTTACATGATGTAATTAATATATTGTGTTTTATATTTTAGTTTTTTTCTCCACTTGTAACATTGCATTGTTACGATTCCATTTAAAATGATTTGACTGTGTGCAGAATGATTCCTGTTGATAACTGAATGAGATGTTTTCCATGAATTTCAGCATATGAGACAACACTGACGCAAAAATAGCCTCAAATTAAAGCTAAGCTTACTTAAATTCAGAGCAACTGTAGTCTCACTTTTTTTGGTTCTTTAAGTAACTATTTAAACCAATGAAACAACATTGTGTACTTTTTGCTGCTGTATAAATATTAATAATGTGTCCTGACATGCCGTTTTTCCCTAGATGATTATGTTTTAGCACATCTTTTAAAACTCGAAAGCTTAACTTGCAAAAGGAAAGGAATTAAGGGAATTTGTGTTTTAAGATATGTATAACAAACTCCCCTGGAACAACACTCAAAACAGGCAGATATCTGGGAATACATCGACCATCATTTTATTAATTTAAAGCCCAAATCAATGTCCCCTTTCTCCCAGTTACACCATCTCAAAATATTCTAAAAATCATACACATAGCATCATAATTAGCTGTCTACTAGTTACTGTTATCACCTTCATTCATCAATGTAAGGAAATTTTTTATTAGCTCCATATCCAGGGTGACCTGGTTTGGCCTCAGCAGCTTCTTGTTTGACTTCTTTCTCTGGTTGACTTTGAGGTGTGTCCTGGGTGCTGCCTGCCTTGTAGCCTGTTAGAGACACTGAAATTTCATGATATATTTATATTAAATCTGAAATACATACAGTAGTGCCAGAGAGTGTCTGGTTTACCAACTTAAAGTCAAGTTTCGGATTTCAGACTCACTTGGAGCTCTTGGAGCTTCTTTCCCGCACTTGAGTGTGCTTTGAGCGAAGCACTCTGCCATCCAGGACAACACCTCTCCACAATATCTAATCTGGAGACGAAGACGGGAGTAACTGAGGTTTATGCAAACTGTCTGTCAGAGTGTTAAGTGCATAAATGGATTACTGAATGGGCCACCGGGCACAGAGACACACAAAACGACTGAGAAAGATACAAAATTACTTCAAAGAGACATAAAATTACTTCAAAGAGACACAGGTGACTACAAAAAGACACAAAACAACCACAATGAGACTCAAAGTGACCACAATGAGTTGCAAAGAAAGTGCAATGAG
Organism: Epinephelus moara; assembly: GCF_006386435.1. Classification (NCBI taxonomy): domain Eukaryota; kingdom Metazoa; phylum Chordata; class Actinopteri; order Perciformes; family Serranidae; genus Epinephelus; species Epinephelus moara. The sequence continues at coordinate 43,316,596 of NC_065506.1, read as the reverse complement.
ACAAAATAACAAAACAAATACAGGCAAAACAACCACATAGGGACACAAAATGACTACAGAGAGAGACACAAAATGACCAAAAAGGACACAAAATCACTTCAAAGAGACACAAAACAACCACAAGGAGACACAAAACAACCAAAAAGGACACAAAATTACCCAAAAGAAACACAAATGACCACCAAACAACAGAAAGCGACACAAAACAACTGAAAAAGACCCAAATGTACCCCCAATAGACACAAAGCAACCACAATGGGACGTAATATGATCACAAAGAGTCACTAAACAACTACAGAGAGACACAAAACAATCAAAAAAGACACAAAATTATTTCAAAGAGACACAAATGACCACAAAAGACACAATACAACCACAATGAGACACAAAAGGACCACAAAGAGTTGCAAAGAAACTGCAAAGACACAAAATAACTACAATAAAATGCAAAACAACCACAAAGTGACACAAAATAACCAAAAAGGACACAAAAATAACAGATTAAGACACAAAATGACTGAGAAAGATACAAAATTACTTCAAATGTACCCCCAATAGACACAAAGCAACCACAATGGGACGTAATATGATCACAAAGAGTCACTAAACAACTACAGAGAGACACAAAACAATCAAAAAAGACACAAAATTATTTCAAAGAGACACAAATGACCACAAAAGACACAATACAACCACAATGAGACACAAAAGGACCACAAAGAGTTGCAAAGAAACTGCAAAGACACAAAATAACTACAATAAAATGCAAAACAACCACAAAGTGACACAAAATAACCAAAAAGGACACAAAAATAACAGATTAAGACACAAAATGACTGAGAAAGATACAAAATTACTTCAAAGAGACATAAAATTACCTCAAAGAGACACAGGTGACTACAAAAAGAAACAAAACAACCACGATGAGACACAAAATGACCACGAGTTGCAAAGAAAGTGCAATGAGACAAAATAACAAAACAAAAACAGGCAAAACAACCACATAGGCACACAAAACGAAAACAGAGAGACACAAAATTACCTAAAAGAATCACAAATGACCACAAAAACACACAAAACAACATAAAGAGACACAAAGAAAAAAAAGACCCAAATGTACCCCCAATAGACAAAACAACCACAATTAGACATAAAATGACCACAAGAGACATAAAACAACCAAAAAGGACACAAAATTATGTTGAAGAGACCCAAATGACCACAAAAACACACAAAACAACTACAAAAGACACAAACCTACCCCCAAAAGACACAAAGCAACCACAATTAGACACAAAATCACCACAGACACAAAACAAAAAGATGCATAACGACTACAAAGAGATACAAAGCCTGTGTGTCTTGCTCCTTTGTAAGAGATGTAGTGGGGCCCTTTACATATCTGTGCCCAGGGGCCCATTGTGTCATGATTATGTGAAATAGATTCAGGAAAATGTCACTTTTCCAGGTTTACCTGAGACTCCATGGATACCTGTCGTTTCTCTTGGTCCTTGAACCCACCAACAATCCTCAGCAGGCTCTGAACCCTTGGTCACAAGCAAAATATCACTTAAAAATCATATTCAATGCTGCAATCGTCATCATGTCCACCACTAGGGGGCAGGAGAGCTTTACAACAGGCTACCGTTTGGGCATGCTGTGTCCAGCGGGGTTATCAGAGCTTGTTTGCCAAGAAGATTACATGCTTTCATACCCCTGCTGTATGAGTGATTTTACAAAATTGGAAAAATAATAATTACTTTGAGGAGGTGCTCTTGAGCCTCTCCTCACTGCTCTCCCAATGTTGGCGCTCCAGTTTGGCCAGATAGTTCTCCTTCTGCACGGTCTCCCATGTTATTAGCCTTTGGTCTAGCCCTGCCGGCAGCTCCCTCTCTGGCCACACACACACACACACACACACACAAGGAGGCAGTCCAGTAACCAATTAACCAACAGGCAATTTCCATGGATACAGCAGGTGAAGGACAGAGATAAGCACACAGTTTGTTTTTTTAGTGTATAATTTAATTTGACTTTAGAGAGAAAAGCAACAGTGAACTACTTCAGTGTCTGTTTGAAATACAGTAGAATAGTTCCTAATGGAAATGTGGCGACATTATGCAGAAATAACCTTCATACCAAGATGCTCCTGCTTGGACACAGGCTGTTTGACCAGGCTGAGGAGAAGCTGAGAGAGGTGGCTGATGATGATGAAGGGTGGGGCCAGTGCTGGACGACTGTGGTATTCCACAATCAGATTGTATCGCTGGAACTTCCAAAAGATGTCTGTGTTACCTTGCACCACCTGGAACGTGTAGCTGCGAATGGAAGGGAAACAAAAAGAGAGAAAGAATTAAATATGTTGGGTTTTTTTAATTTTATCATGTACAAAGAAGTCAGTGGCATATGCTGACTCATATCGTCAGACAGACAAACAGATGGAGGGTTTTCTGGATTTCCAGCCTCTGACCTGAACATGGCAATGAGCAGATTTAGCAGCAGGACATTGGTGACAAGAAGGAAGATAACCAGCAGCAGGATGACCAGCCAGTTGGCGTAGATGTTGGGACATGGCGGCCGTAGGCCCATGATAATCTCCTCTGAGTCATTGGTGCAGTTAATTTCAGGCATGCGAGCAGCTGTGCTCCATTTCATGAGAGAACAAGAAAATTAGAAGAGAAGACATAACATTCAGGCCAACAGGAAGCATCCCTGATCACATTAATGATTAAATACAATATTAAACATGATAATAAACTGTCACAGGGCACATTCTTTAATAGATAAACATACATTTTAAAGCTGAATCTTCTTTATAATGAATAAACACATAAATCTGCATCTACTGTAATTTACCATCAATTTCTTCCAAAGGAATCTGGCCAAAAATGTGCAGGTAGGGGCGATACAGGGCTCTGCGAAACACCCAGTCAATTCGTGGGTCATTGGGGTGCAGAAGCGCCTGAGTGGCAACACCGTACGCAATCATCCACACACTCAGGAAGAAAAGGAAGAAGAAAACGTCCTTCATCTGTAAAGGAGAAGCAGACACATGTTTTCATCTTTATAACGCACTACACTACACATCATTTAACGATTAATAAGTATATTGGTGATGTTTTGTGCACCATTCTTTCCACGATGATGATCTTGGGGCCCAGCTGCTTATGAATGGCAAAGATGTGGATGAGACGCAGAGTGAACACCATGAAGTCTATCGCCAGAACGGTCCTTCCTGCCTCGTACGTGTCGCTCACCATCCTGCAGAATCAAAAACAACAGATTACAGATTGTAATTCAGGAAAATGACATATTGTTGTGGCGCGGTCCTTGCTAGTGACTGTGTTATGTTTCAATAGTGTCATCAATCTCATTGAATGTCAGTTACCTGCATGAAACCCCAACAACAAAAAGTGAGATGGCAACCATGTCGCACTTGTTCCAGTTGTCCTCTACATAGAGTTTGAACTTCTTCAAGATGTTCATCTCTTCATCCGTGAAGAAGCTCTGTGTCATAAAAGATAGTTTATGCATTACTGTAAGACATAGTTATTCATAAACTGTACAAAAATCTAAAAAAGAGAGAGTTCATAGTCTTAATATGTATCCTTGATATATTTTTTTTGAAGATATAGGGAATCTATTGGGTATGGACGGACTACTGAATGGGCCTACCAGGCACATGCCCAGGGGCCCCCCTCACCTTTACCTGGAAAAAGACTACAAAGAGATGCAAAGGAACTGTAAAGAGACACAAAATGACCAAAAGATACATAATGATGACAAAAACAGGTGAAAAAACAAAAACAAAAGATGCAAAACCACCACAAACACTGTTTTTCTTGCTCCCATGTAGGAGAGGTGGGTGGGGCCTTTTGCATATCTGCACCCAGGGGCCCATTGTCTCACAACACACCCATGATTCAGCGCTATGGGACTGAAATCCAAATTAAATTTAAAAATCAGTTTCTAAATCCAGGTAACATGCTACTGTTAAGTTTCCATCTTATATGTAAATGTATCCACACACTAATAGCTCTACTGGTTTATAGGTAGATGAACTTAAATAAACCTTGTCAGCAATTTCAAACCAGTAATATATTTTTAACATGCCCTCTGCCAGGTCACACACTGGAGCCCCATTTAGAAACACCTGCAGGGCCAAAAGGGAGTTAGCAGGTACACAGCCCTGCTGCCTGTTAAATGTCTCTTGCACTTAGAGTGTATGGTTGAGCTGTCTCCAGGGGTTTGAACAGGGCACCTGTAAGTGCATGAAGAACCACTGCCCGGTCCCTCGATGGCACAGTTGGTTTTAGAAACAAGCTGAGGGAGGTATGCTGTTCATAAAATGATAGACTGGTGTGTCAGCCCTGACTGGATGGTGGACTGATAAAAAACCAAATCACAAATTTTGCACGTCTAACCATGCGGCGTCCAGGTGGGATCACTTATCCCTCTCACAGTACTCCATAAGATAGAGCTGCAATATGTCCTCATACTTAAATGACAGAATGGGTTGCCAGGGACTCCTGAAATGACATATATAACCACTGGAGGTAACCAGTGACAGGCACACATGTTTACATTGTGAAACAGTAGGTCTAGGCACCAAAACTGTTTAGTTAGTTTTTGGAAAGATGTGTTAAAATAAATACTTTTGAGACAGAAGTTAACCTAAAGCTAATGTGTTGTATGTGATGTTTCTTAAGTACCTTGCTTAAGTTAACTTTAGTCATATAAAGGCTTCTGTGGTGCGTTCCTTTACCTATAGTACCATGCTACTTAGTATGCCAGAAAAACATTGAGTATGTCCCAGTACATAGTCAGTGCATAGCCAGTCGAACCACAGTCCACTGCGCGGTGAAAGATTCATCACACTGACTGAGCTCCAGACAGATGACAGCTCATTGAGAACTAACAGAAGCTGCAATAACTATAATTAATCAACCAATGAATCACAAGCAATCTACCTTAAATGCAGTTTTAACTTAAAAATAAAAACTACTTGTAGGAGCCAGAATGTGTATTTAACCTCTGTTGTTTAATTTTTTTTAAGGCTGCATACGTTCTTTTGGTCACTTTCACTTCCTGTAGTTGTAATTGGACCAGGGGTGTGGTTCATTCACTGGCGAGGCGGCTTTTAGACAATGAGGGTGAGTTTTTGGCTCCGATATTTTCTGTTGACCGTAATCACTTCACGTTATATCACAAGACCACCACCCTTGGTGAGCTCAGCGAATTTGTCATAAGGTATCGTTAAGATTTGCTGCATTCCAAAACACATACTTTTTCTTTTTTATTAAATTTTCACTACGAATTGCATTGAATATATAAGCAAGGATGTCAAGGTTAAGGCACAATATTATGATGAAGTAGAATGTCCCAGTTGTGTGCAGACTCCATGCAGCAGTTCGTACTTTGTAAGGGCAGCTACAGTATGTGCTGAAAGTAAAAGAAAAATATGTAATTTAAAACGCAGTTTGTTTCACATGGGACACGAACGGCTGTCTCCTGTATGAAAATCTTTGTTGCTCTTTTTACTATGTCACCGAACTTCCTCCTTTGCTTTCATCATAAGTACTAAGATTGCCACCTAACATTAAATGTAAACAGGGGTCGTAATGAGTCGCCTTCACAGACGACCTATACAGCCATTGATTTGGACAGGGCAGTCTTCACAGTTCTTTTAATCACTACTTTCACAACTGCTAAAAGTCCATCTACCAAATCTTTTCAGTTCAGATATGTTCAATTTCAAGACAAAATATTTTAATAAAAGCAGCAGGGGTCTGATCTTCCTCGGCTATTTATTTGCAACACTGCTGATGTTGTCTGACCTTTACAGGGCTTACACGATTTGCAAATAGAGCTGGAAGTTTCTGTAAACTAGGCATAATATGTCAAGCTAAAGGCTGAGGGTAAACCGATCAAATGTCACAGAGCACAGATGATGGTGACGGTTAAATAAAAGGCAGTGATGAATTCTGTACAAATAACAAACAGGCCTGATGATATGAATGTCTCCCTACACTGACATGAAACAAATTGGAGTATTACAGTGTCAGTACTGCAATGTGAGGGATAGGAAAGCTTTAAAAAGCATGTGAACACCAGTGAGTTTGGTTGATGTAATGAGACACTATATATTGCTACCAGCCATAATAATTAATGCATGATGGTTTTCATGACTTTTTAAGAGCTTTACACCAGCCCGTCTATCACATCTAAAAAGCTGGTAAACTTACAGTCTCTCACATCGTTTTATGACAAGTACGGTGAGAACGGAGGCCCCTGTGGCATTGTCTTTCTTTAGGAGGAGGCATGCACCCCTGGGCTTGGAAGCATGCTAGGGCTGCCTGTAGCAGTGCGGTTCTTTATTTGGAAACCTGTGCCATTGTTCTGTGTAGCTGTGGGACTTTTTGAGATGCGTGTTGAAAAAGCGAGCAGAGGGAACAGAGGTGAAGGCCTGTCTCATCTGGGGCTTTTGTGCCCAAGGGAGGAGGGCTCAACGGGATCAGTGCAATAAGGGATCATGCTTGTCTGACCTAGCTCACTGCAAGGGAGTCACGCAGAAAGGTGAAAGGCTCATGAATCCTTAAAGCCCCAGAGAGAATGAGCTTAATGTGGCAACTCACATCACCTCCTACTCAAATATGACTGAGTTTTCAGGTCTGAACACTGTCGTGAAAACACATTTGATAACAGTGCTTCAAAATAGGTGTCAAACTTCACAGATGGATGCGGATCCTTACCCGAAAAATAAATAAATCACTGAGAAATGATTTGAGAACTTGAAAAATGAAATGGAAATACAAAGGCACCAGTGAGATTGGATGCTTTTAGTGTCACCTGTCGCAGCTCCTCCAGCACCAAGGTAAAGACCCAGAAGTAGAGCATTATCTCGGGAGCCCCAGGGCCAAAGGGTGGCGCCGGGCGGAAGTCCAGCAGGAGCACGTAGGTGAAGAGGAAGAGGAAGGCGAAGTACATGATGACATTTCCGAGGAACACGGTGACAGGAGCGCTCCAGAAGCGACGCCAGCGGCGGAGTAGGAAACGCCACCAGACAGAGGCACAGCTCTGAGCTGCTGGACCTCCAGGTGAAGCGTCCCTAGAAAACAAAGAGTGGAGGAGATGCTAAAGCACTTGTTGTAATCTTTTTACACCAAAACATAATTAAAACAGTATATAATGCGATGGGATATATCCTGGCTTCTTCATCCCCCCAGTCACCATTTGTATATTAATTACTCACCCTATGTTATGATGAGTTTCGTGAAGAAAACTTTTGTTTTTCTAGTATGTCTCCAATGAGCAAAGAATCCAAAAACTGACACAACTTCTTGGTGAATTGAAATCATAGGGGTCCAAGTTTAACAAAAGCAAAACTATATAAAAACATCCATTCAAAACACATTTAATAACAGTGCTTCAAAATAGGTGTCAAACTACTATATTATAAGTCCCACTCAACACAGGGTGAGTAATTAACATACAAATGGTCACATGGGGGTTAAGTATTTCTTTAACGTGTTACATGGGTGTAACATGCTGCAAGACAAATTCAGACTGGGGTCAATAAAGTCGACATAAAAATGCACATCAGTGTGGTGCATCTGACTTTTATGATGTAGCTGTATTTAGGCTGAGGTCAAGTACACCTTTACTGTCAGTATACAATGCAGAGTCATTCATGCTACACACTTCAGAAAGAAAAATGAGAATAGGAATAATAAATAGCATCTAAAATAATGATTAACAAATATTATTTTCAGATTATTTTGATTAATATTTCATTGTAAACTCACAAGGGGTCATCGTCGTCAGTTAACAGCAAAGCCTTTTCTGTATCCAAACTGTCCAGCTCCACAAACTGCTCACGGCCATTCCGATTATCAAGTTCCTCATCACTGAGAGACACATACAGGAGTGTGAGTGCATGCAACAAAACAATGTACAGTAGAACCACATGGCTGGGACAGCATAAGATCGATCACCTGAACTTTATGAGGTTGGTCCAGATGAGTGGCGGACAGAAGAAAGACACCACGAGTTTGGAGATGGCTGTGTCTGTCGTCATCGCCCCCCACCAAATTTTTGTGAGGAGAGCCTGCAGTGAGAGTTTATAGGTTAAAATCAAACGGTTTTCACAAAAGGGACAAACTGACCTAACATCTGAAGGAAATTCACCACAAGAGGGCCTCACAGGCCTTGGAATTTTTCTGCCTGACAGTCTTGTGACTAAAGCCATGGAAACATCATACAGGAAGTCACCCCAGCTGGTTGAAAGAATTAAAAAAAAAACTCCCTTTCTGTCTTCACAGATGTCTAGCTGCAGTTTGATGAGTCACTTGCATGCAAGGACACCTGATGCTTAATCATGGGTTGGTCCATCTTCTGTACAAGGCCAGTCAAATCCACATTCTCTCGAAGTGTTGCACATGTGCTGATTTATAACAAACAGCTTCCCATTTATGAAGGCTGTATTTTTCCAACTGTGTGCTTTAAATAAAATATTACTCTTGTCAATAGTTTTCTGCCTTCTAACTTTCCCTGCTGACTCTGAATACCAATGATGACTTTACAATTACAAGGACGTCTATTTCGGTATAATTGCGAATTGAATTAAGTCCACTGACCAGCAAAATGATATGACTTTGATACAAGTATGTAAAGGTTTTTAATAACTGCAGGGCAAAATTTTAACACAGAAGGCAGCAATATGAACTACATATCACTTCTCATCAAATGCACAATACTTATAAATAGGCAAATGATAGTTGGGTGTTAACACCTGAAATAATCAGTTACATTGGAGCCAAATGAGCACATGGATGTGCCTCCTTGTTACCTGCACTCCATCGTGGGCAAAGAAGGATTTGGCATCTGCCTCAGTGGCCAAGTTAAGGACCGTAGATTTGCTCCAGCAGTGTGTTCTCCTCACTAACAAAGCATAAGCCCGGTCCTCACTGTTGGAGTAACACTCTCCAAAGACATCTGCAGCGATAAGAACAGTGGGTGCACAGAGTCAGCCACACAGCTATATCTGAGGAATTTGCACATTTGGATTCATAGGGTCTGTTTGTGTTGTTTGAGGTCAGTGAGTACACCCCTCGCTATGTTTGACCTTTATTTTTTTCTGATCACATCAGCTGTTGTCATTGAAAGCTTTATGCACTCACCAAGGGCAAACTGCTCATACTTCGCCTCCTTCATACTACGTGCAGACTCAGCCTCAGATTCCAGTCGTGCCATCTCTTTCAGAATCTTACAACCCGCCAGCGCTGCCGCAACCGCCTCAGGGCCCTGAAGGATTAAAAGAAAGCTGGATCCAAGAAATGGGTCTGAGAGAGGGATCTGAGAAATCTAGTTTAGAATTTTAGAGAGCTGCTGCTTTTTGCATCTAAATGTGGTGTGCATCAGTCTGCAATAGATACATCTAAACCTGCAAGTCCACTGTTTTTCACGGCTCCCAGTCTGATTGTTTTTGACCATGTAACACTTCACACGTGGTGAATAATTCAAGACTTAGATAAAAGCTAAGCACTCCTGTGTTGCTCACCTGATCATATTCAAAATTAAAGACATTTTTCACCCCGTGTTCATTAACAGCACTGATATGAACAAGCCTTTAACAGCATCAGAAAACATTAATATCTCAGATGTAGTTGTTATTATATCCCGCCTACGCCTGCCAGTCAGGTTGGGTATGATAGCAGGCTGTTTTGAATTTTGGTTGAGGGCTCGTCTCATCTTGGATATGACTAAAGTGGTGTTTTTTTCAGACCTGAGATAAGTTTTCCCTTCCTTCCTCTAGGCTTCAATTTCAGTTCATTTCAGTGCACTATATGAAAAAAAAATCAACTCTCAAACTTTGTTGAGAAGAGGTAATTCATCACAGTAAACATCATGTCTTCATTTACTTGTGATTTGCTTGAAAGTGCAGATTGATCTGAAAAACATGCATCTCCATCTCTGCTTGTTGAATTTAATAACATACTGAAATGAATGGAAACCACTGACTGTGTGGACCTGTGGGTATTTTTTATTAAGGGAGCTCGATGTGACATTCAGTGCATCAATATAGCAGCAAACAACTATTTGATATATGGAGAAATAGTGGATTACCTAATAGAGTCATGCAGGAATAAGTCTAAAACTCAGAAATGATCATTTTAGCACTCTTGGTTCCCTCATCTTAAAGTCCAGGGTTTTTTTAATTGATTTTTGGTTAGGTACCAGAAATAAAGTCTGTGGTTAACACAAGCTTAAGAGACTTTCACCTTTTGTTCTACGACATAAGCATACATCCAATCCCACCCCTGAATTTTCGGCTAAATAAGACTACAGAATGTCATCACGCCAAACACGCATGGGCCTGTAGCGTAGCCTAATGTTAGCTTTTTACTTTTGGTGATTGCAGTTAGGCAAAAAAAATCAAACAGGTGGTGTTCATTTGTGAAGATTATCTTGCTGAACACAACATTTTAGTATCATACGCTTTTTTTCTGCAAAAAGCCAAAATCCAATGGTAAAATCCTGTTGGCTTTTTGATGAGGGAACCAGGGCGACGCCAGCTTCTGCATCGGCATACAAATGCAGCACTGCATGGCGTCCTGAGCAGAGAATGAAGTCACGCTTCCTCTGTGCTCCAGCTGCACGTGCATGTCAGTGCATTTGAGTCCCAGTGTGTGTACCCCACTGACTCAACCCAGTCTCACTCCGAAGTCATCGAAATCCGGCACTTTGTCGGTGACATCTGGCGTCAGACAACAACAACAACAGCCGTCTTGTCACATCAGCACATACGCGGCCAGTCCTTGTTTTTGTTTAATGGCACCTGGCGGCATCAGGGGGAAACACGGCGGGACAACAACAAAAGTTAAGGCAGCGGTAGTCTGAGTAAGGTGGGCAGGAGGCCAAACAACCACTGACTTTCACCCAGGAGGCAGGTGTTCACTTCCCGTAGGATTAGCAGGTTGAAATTTGCAAACCTTGACCGCTAGTTGCCACCTTATCCTACACACTGGTATTTCAAAAGGAGCAGGTCAACTTATAAGCGTTGAACTGTTTCTTACCAATGTTTTTACATCAGATAGATTCCTTCTCAGTCGCACATGCATGAGGATAGAAGAAACAGAATATTTATGGAAACACTTCTTATCTTGTATATTTTGCAAGATATTTAATAATCTGTTGTTTCTAAAACTGCGAAAACAGTGAGTGATGCTGACCCGGGGAGCCCACTGGTTGTTCTGGTTGTTACTAGTTGTGATGTGGTTACTGTACTTAGTGTCGCTGTAATTTAAAGCATTCTCTGGCACAAGAATTTCCTTTGGGATAAATAAAGGTCTATTGAATTGAGTTGAATTGAATTGGAACACAAGTCTTAAGTTGGTCCTTTCTGGTAAGAGATTGACATTGTCTATTATTAGAACATTACGTTTATTGTAATTTATTGCCATCTTTGCTAAATCAACAGGTAATGTAAATCTTTACTTTGTAGAAGAAGCATTTAAGGACTAACATAAAGTGCTAATGAAGAGCAACATCATAAAACAGAGCTCTCCATTTGAAGCTACACTCAGTGTTGTGGATCTCAACCCTCTTTATTCAAATGATCAACATTTGTATACATCACACTGTATAATGTTGAGTTCATTCATATGTACATATTTAATTCAAAGATATTTTGCTAGCATAAGCCAGCCTGCAAGGATAATTGTGACGAGGCCTTCAACGTGAGAGATACTTCAAACAATCAAATTATGAATGCAGATATCCCAGCCAGAGTGTGAGTGGTGAAAAGATTTGCAGTGTGGGATGTACACACACACACACACACAGAATGCAATTACCATAATTTCAGATAATGTTTGAAATAAGACGCAGGAAAGGAGCACATGAGGGTGACCGCTTGCGAGATTACAATAATTGGTTCCCTTAGTTCGGGGAAGGGCAATAAAGAAATGAAAGGTGTCTTGAAAAGACGTCGAAAACAAAGAGCAATTATCACTGATTGGTGTCTGTTAAACTATTCATAAAGCACCAATCCCATGTCAGGGTGTATTTCTCATTAACTTCATCAGGACTTTAGAGGCACCACCTCCCAGCTCATTGAATATACTGCCCCGTGAAACAGCATGACCTTCATTTGAATAATGTTCTTGGAGATAAGACAGCTTTTTAGTTCACCTGAGTTCTTGATGAATACGCCGTTTGCTGGGCTCTTTTATCTGGTGACATTTTCATATGGCAGGACTGACCTGCACCTGCGCCGTGCTGGCCCACATCACTCTTGTTCATACTGAATCCAGAATACAAACTAGCACAGTATAATTCAGCTCACTTCAGTTGGGTTTAAATAGTTGTTGCCAATGCCAGGCACATTTAGACTTTCATTGACTGAACCGCACACAGAGTTGAGATTGTACGAGCTGGAGCTGAACTGACTAAAGTAGCTGACAAGACTGACCATAGCCCAGAAGTAGTTAGCCATCTGCTGTCGGTTCTGAAGGACAGCCCAGAGGAAAAGATCCCTCCAAGGATGTTCGCAGCGCTCCTCTAACTCGGCCAGGTTCTTCTGGCTGTGGAACAGTCGACCCTTCGCTGGCTTCTCCTGGAGCACACACACAGTATTAAATATGTATCACAAACAGAGGAGCTGCACAGACTTTACAGGAGCAAGCAATTATTACCTGAGTCATACAATCAATTGCACAGTCTATGGTCATTATTGCAAAAAATCTATAAGCACTGTACAACAGATGTGCCTTTTTTTCCTGGTGATTTGATCGAGCTATTTTTATAAGGGTGTCTAGACTTCATTTTTTGTACATGCTCTAAGATTTCTTGTTTTTTGCCTCTAACTTAAAGGTCCAGTGTGTAGGATTTAGAGTAATACACTGGCAGAAATAGAACATAATATAATATGTAGTTTTTCTTTAGTGAATAATGACCTGAAAAGAATCAACGTGTTTTCGTTACCTTAGAATCAGACATTTATATCTACATAGGGAGCAGAGTCTACACAAGTCTGCTATGATTCTACAGTAGCCCAGAATGGACAAACCAAACACTAACTCTAAACAGGGCCATTTGCTTTAACATCGGCCACCGCAGTTACCAGCCTCTCTGTGGCAAGCTGAACAGTCAGGGAAACACTGATTTTTAACACAAAACTGCTTTATTTGGTGTTTTTAACAGTTTAAAATACGAAGTTCCAAGTAAAGTTGGAACTTTACTCCAAGTAAAAACCATAGACTGTAAAAGTAATGGATGAAGCTACCGTGATGTCACCCACTGATTTGTGGACTCCTGTTTTGAAGCCTCAAGTTTGGTATTTCAGCCCTCCCAACTTTTTTTTGTGGAGCCTGAATTGAGGCGAGAGGCTGAGTGAAAGCCAAGAACACTACTGGCCTGTCACTCAAAGCGGCCCACCCTGCATAATTTTAAGAATAGAATAGAAAGTCACTTTATTTATGCCCACAGGAAAATTCTGGTATCCAGCAGCTCACCTAGAGATCTAACATAACAATTACAAGCAAATAAATATGCATAAATAAGATAAGTTAAAAACAAAGGATAGGAGCAGTATAACAAAAGCCCACTTAAGATGTGATAGGTGGGAGTGGGGGGCTGGGGGATGGGGGGTTTAGAGGAGTTAAAAAGCCTAAAGGCTGTAGGCACAAAGGATCTCCTGAACCTCCCAGTCCTGCAGCGCTGTGAGACGAGTCGCTCACCGCAGCTGCTACTCTGTCCAGCCAGGATGTTGTGGACGTCGGGGTCTATTGGGATTGTCTGGCTTCTGGAGCCAGCCTCAAGTGGCCATTCAAAGAACTGCAGATTTTGGCAGTTTGGAATTGACTTTATTTTTCAGCACTGGAAGTAAAAAATACCCTGAAATTTTGGATCTTAAGTTATCAGAGAAAAAAGGTGAACACGCATTAGCAGGTGTTGGGCTAGCAGCCCATCTGCGACGAGCCAAACAGCGACAGAGAAACACTGATTTGTAACACAAAACTACTTTATTCAGTGTTTTTACCGGTTTTAATCACCTGGTACGTTTGTTTTGGAGAGAAAGAGACCTCCGTGAATAATTTGTCCCCAGTAAAAACCTCCTAAACAAAGAACACTTGAGGATCCTAACTGGGAGTTCACGCTTGCCACACAGAAGTTTTTAGCTGGCTGCAATCTGCAATCCTCACACTAGATGCCACTAAATCCTACACACTGCTCCTTTAAAACAATATATTTTTAAATGTAGGTAAAGTAGACTCTGATTTATGGGATGATGAATCTGATAAAATGTCTATTAATAAGAAATATGCTTGATATTTTGAAGTATGGCTTTGCACTGTAACGGTTTTACTTTTTTCTATGTACTTTGTTGTTAAATGTCAGTTGTTTTTGGATGCTTGCCTGGGCAGTTAGGATCCTTAACCACACCTGCCATCAGAGCTTGTCAGCCTATTGGTGTGCATGATGTATAACTGTGGTTGTGGGTTTTCCAGTTTTCAAACATTCTGACCTATTGAAAATCCCAGTAGGATCCAGATGTTATCCTTATTCAACCTTTGGGGCAATAAGTAATTGTGCAGGTGTTACCTTTCTTCATTGATGCTGTTTTCTGATAGCCTTGCATCTACGTGATGTGTGTGTAATTACTCTCCTTCAGCTCATTATCACAAAACAGATTCCTTTCTCTGCTGAGGAGGTTATTTTCGTCTGTCAGCAGCAGAGATGGAGATTTTGGGAGGGACGCAGGGGACACATCTCCCTCAAAATGTGCATTTGTCACCGTCCCACAAAACATAAAAGTAGCAGAGGACTTTTATTTTGATGAAATCAAGTCATTGCCACCCAAAATTGATGCAGAAGTGGCAAAAATGTGCGCATAAACAGCCACCAAAATGCAGGAAATTATGTGGGGGAGGACCCCACAGCCCCCATTCACATGTCCCTCTCCAGTGCTGAAATGTAACCTCTGATATGTTGATAATTCAAAAGTGTATGAAACACACTGAACAGACAGACCTTCAGCCAAGAAACAGCTAGAATTTCTTCCATGAGATTATCACCTTTTTTAGCTGCACAGCATGATTCACTACAAACAGCATATAAAGCAGTAATCAATTGCAAGTTCTGAGGGTGTAACAGCAGGTTCACTGTGCGATGATCCATCTCTTCCTTCTCGCAATTAGGGTGAAATTGAAGTTCCCTGCCCCAGTGGTTCACAACTTGGGATCACAACCTTTTTGGTGGGTCACTGAGGGGTCGCGTGTTAACTAACAGGATAGAAAACAGGGTACCTACATAGTACCGATACACAAATCATATCAGTTTTCCCTGGGATTATCTAAAAGTTGTGACGGCTTTATTGGTTAGATTTTATGTTTCACTCCTGGAGGTGCAGGAGGAGGTCGCCATTAAAGATTTACCATTTTACAGGCAGTGAGTTTACCATGGAGTCTGTGTATTGCCTATTTCATTGCATCTTTCAGGCCTTTAACAGTTTCAAATGAAACAGTCTGAGAGGGTGCGAAGAGGAAATCAGTCTCTGCTCACAACTTCCAGACAAATACAAACTGTGGGCTCACAAATAGACATTGCTTCATTTCAAGGTGTCACAGGCAGAAAAGGATGAGAGCCTCTGAAAGGATTTCTTATTTAGTGTAGTATATATGTCTGACTGGAACTCTTGAGACAGACTATATCACTCACCGTGGGAATCTTTTGGTAAAAGCCTTTGCAGGAGTCATGGAGAAAGTCTTTCAGCACTTTGGCGACCTCGTAGAGGGTGAAGCGAGGTTTCCGATCCCCTTGCTCAGGCGGGTGGTGCCCAGGTGGACCAGGTGTCCTGGCAGCTCCGAGCAGAAGCTGCTTCTCTTCATACTTTTTGAGGAGCAGGTTGTGTAGTAGGCTCTTCTCCGACACAGACCAGTAGAGCTCCTGTAGACGACCGTAGGTAAGGAACTCGCCCAGGTTCACGCCGTTGTCCACAAAGAGGCGCACAAAGTCAGGTTTGTCATTGATCAGTGCATCCATCATCACCTCTTCAAGGTCGCACGCCTGTAAAGATCATGTGTCTTAGTTACAATGACTTATAAAGCAGGTATCATCTCTTCTTCCTGTGAAAAGGTTATTGTCAATGTCAGGTTCATGTCTCCTTCATGATAATGTACAGTGGCTTGCCACTGAGTCCCTTTGATGTTAATTGAATACATATGTAAATAAGATTAATAATGAAAGACATGCTCATGCAAAATGGATTTTTAGCCCGATAGCTGCATGGCTCCAGGAGTGAAATCTAGTCAGTTGTTTGGCTGATAACTTCATCGGTCCACAGTTTGATTCAGACTAAAATGTCTCAAAAACTGATGGATGGGTTGCCAGTTTTGTGAAGACATTTATGATCTCGAAGGGAGGAATTGTTGTGACTTTGGTGATCCCCAGATTTTCCCTCTGGCACAACCATCAGGTTGACATTTGTGGTTTTCAACGTCAACTGTTGGATATGTGTCAGAGCTATAGTTGGCAACTTATTTAAAATAACTTTTGTCCTATTCGCTGAAACTATCACTACATCCACACAGTAGTACATGATACAGATCATGGAAAAATCAGGGTCCTCCTCCGCCTCATAGTGCTTTTTTTTTTTTTTTTTTTTTTCTCTGGCTGGTGGCTGGTGCTCCGTTTTGGCTTGACTGTTTTTAACATGGGAGCTGAGTCACACACTCATTTTACAGCTAAACAGTACACTAAAATATATATAAAATATACATATAAAATATGTAAAATGAGAAAGTGTGTGATTCAGCCACCATGTTAAAATCAGTCGAGCCAAAACTGTCATAAATCAGTTCAGGAAGGACCCAAATGTAGAGTAACAGGCAGGTTGGAGTTTTAACAAAAAGTGAGCTTTAATGCAGTTACTCCAAATGAAAGAAGAACAAAAACTAAACTGAAAACCAACCGGGAAAAACTATATACTCAGGTAAAAAAATACAAACACAAGACACCAGGCAGGAAAAGGAGCAGGGAACAACACCAAGATCACAGGGATGAGCACAGGACTAATGCAGGACAAACAACAAAGGGAAACACACACAAGTATATATACACAGAAAACTAATCACAAGAACGAGACACAGCTGGAGTAGGTGGATGCGGGCAAAAGGAGGGAAATGGAGATTGACTTACAGACTAATACAGAACAGGTGTGATGGGAAGACTGTGGAAACAGGGAAGGACTAACCAGACAGGTGTGACAGAAAATAAGCGGGAAAACACACAACGACAGGAAGTAGAACCAGACATGACACATGAGGAGAGAATCTACAAAATAAAACAGGAAACAGATTAAACATGAATGAATAACATAAGCGGGAGTGGGAACCAGAGTGTCACCAGTTCAAGTTCCTGTCCGGACCAAATATGGAGTGTGAACTGATAGCTGCAGAGGTGCTATTTTGCCTCCTGGACACTGCCAGGGTGCCCTTGAGCAAGACACTGCTCAGGGTGCCTGACCACAGGCAGCCCCCTCACTCTGACATCTCTCCCTTCAATGCAATGTCCTGTTGTGCATGTGTGTATATTTCGGGCCTGTGTGTATGACAAGAGTGAAAAATGGAATGTCCCCTTGGGGATTAATTAGGTATATCTTCTTCTTCTTGACTGCTAACTGACTTTACAGTTTAAACCACACTGAATATGAGACAAATTGTATTGCCAGAATGTGACAAACCTCTCATCACATTACTATTCATCTCACCTTCCACTCCACATCTCCATTAAAGATGTCACTCTTGGCAATATCCACCCTGTTCCAGGCCACAGCCAGCTTCAGCTCATCCAGGAAGTCCTGAGCTTCCTGACTTTGGCTCTTACAAGCTGATACACACACACACACACACACACAAATGCACACACAGTGTAAAAGATGACAACCTATGAAGTGCTATAAATGTCAAGGTTCTCTCTCTCTGTACATCTTTCAAGGCACACAACCCCCCTGTATTTGTGCAGCCTTAGAAAATTGTATGTTTCCTGATAACAGTATCTCTCAATGGATACTTTACCTTTGACTAGAGCTTTGAGGATGACGGTATCCAGCTCAGAGCTCTCCTGTTCAGGGTCGTGGACAGTAAGGAGATGCCCATGGTCAAGTATCTTCTGGATCTGTTTGGCAGTTGTCAGTTTTCATTAACACCTCATTTGATTGAAGTGATGTGCATTTTTTGCATTGTTTTCTAAAATTACAATCCCTTCCCTGTTTATGTCAGCTTGAAAAAACATTCCATTATGAGTATCTTTCCCTCCTTCCCTCCTTCATACCCTTAATTAGGTCATCACATACAAATTTTGAAGATAAGGATGAAAATCCCACATTAGCTTCCCTCCCAATCTTCCCCAGTGTGCCCCATATTTCTGGCAACGTTTTAGTCTTGTGATGTGCATATCCGTGTATGTGCCTGCCTCCATGCTGTGCACATCTCTCTCACCAGCTTGACCCAGTTACTGATGTCTGTGCTGTGGTGGGCATTTGGAAAGGTGTCCAGCAGCAGCTCATGAACGCTGTCCATATCCCAGCAGCCCCTATTCATCAGCGTGACGAGGATGTCGGCCACGCCTCCCGAGCCTGCCAGGATCAGCCATGGTGTCGAATTGCCAATGCCTTTGTACATCCTCTGCAAGTGGGGACACAGTGTTCAGACTTGCAGGCAAACTCAAAAACACACTCGTTTTCATTAAATAACTTCTCAACTAAACAGAGAATTATATTGATCGGTGTTAGCTGTCCTCCATAATCTTGGTTGTGGCTCTATTTATGCAAATGCATTGGTGGCTTTGAAAGGCTTTCTAGCCAAAGAGATTAGTTTTGTGAAAACAGAAAGAATTTGTTTCTCAGTCTGGCTTTGGCTCTCGACTTCAGGAGGTGGCACAACCAAAATTTGATTTGGAGCCTAATGCTCAAGCCTAAGCTGCTGTTCAAAGTCATATTGTGCACATTCATATGTAGCTCTCAAAAGGTCTCTTCGCGGTCATGTCTTTTAAGTTCTTGAGTGACTAACACAGCACATTGAAATGAAACTTACCTTTAAGATCCTAGGCTCCCCATGGACCAAGAGACACAGAACAGGGATCTCAAAACTGCCTGCGCCTGCAAGCACCAAAAAATACTCTCATAATAACATCTCATGCAGCTCAGAGTGTCTCGAATTATTACCACTCTGGTATAACATCCCACTGTTGTGTGAAGGGTGCACAGGCTTCTCTTGTCAACTGAAAAACAGCCACAGTTTGACCAAAGTACACGTAGTGAATATTATCTCCACAGATTCCTTTTCTCTCCAACTTTTGAACAGTTAAAGCAAAGAGTGAAGTTCCCAATTGTTAAATTTGAATAATTTTAAAGTATTTAAATGTAGTAATTTGTATGTTTTTTCTTATTTCCTGCTCATGTCACAGCTCTTCATATTTATGCTGTGGCCCCTGAGATGGCCTGAACACAAGGTTGGATACCAACATATTAAAGGGACCCTTTGTCTATTTTCAACTGGATCTGTGTCACCAAGTTTTGGGGAGTGTGTGCAGATGAATGGTGTTAAGATGCCACCTGTGCCGCCAGCTCTTCGAGCTCTCCCGCCACCCGTAGAACAAGTGCATAGAAGACTTCTGCCGGCTGAGCTAGTTAATTTCCGGTTTAGCAATCCGTCAACTTGAATGGGGACAAAATTATTCAATCATGCCCCTCTTATTAGACCGAATAGATCAAATTCATGCTTGCGAGGGCTGTGAAGCTTGAAAAAAATGTATCCATTGATTTATAGACTATGGGGAAAAATCTTTAAAGGAGAACTATTATGCTTTTCCTCTTTTCTGACCTATAAATGTTGTTACAATGTTGCATACTCGTGTTAAATGATGCCAACGCGTCAAATAATGAGGTTCGTGCATTTGGAAGTGAGTCCTGCAAGCTGTTTTGGATGGCTCTGCACGCTGTGTTTTACAGTCTTTTTTTAAACAGTGTAGTCCGTGTGACGTTAATGCGTGCCGGACTTACTTATATGGGCATGCCCAGGCATGCCAGCAGCGCTCGGCAGCCCTTCGGAAGTCCTCGGGAGTGTGACCAATCACACTCGGGGGCTCGGCGGGAGGCGAGGCGCGGGGGGGTGGAGTAAATTACACAGACCGTTTTCGCGGGATGCAGGAAATACAAAGATCTACAAAGCATTGTGTGCAGGTAATTGTGTGTAGCTGCTCTATAGCAGTCCAGAAATCAAATACAAAGGCCTGAAAATGAGTATAATAGGTCCTCTTTAAATGGCATGATGTAATGGACCCAGACATTGTTATTTCACGGTTTGTCACTATATCCAATAATTATCTAATGTTAGAGTTAGCGCTTGTTTGTTCAGGAGCTTTCATTACTGTTCTTTAAGCTGTGGCCTGCATTTTATGTAACGTCATTGCAACGTCATTGTAATGGTGTCTTGTAAATTCATGAGGGTTGGGCACATTTAAGTGTGCATGACACATACAAAAATCCATCAGTTGTTATGTGATCAGCTACAACACAGTCCCTGATTGGTTGCTTTCGTTGTCAGTGACAGTGCAGATCCCTGATTGGCCCCAATTGGATTTTAATTTGGAAAATGTTTGGGGTGGCACTGAGCCCAGACCAACACAGAGAGCAAAACAAAATGCTGAGCCCATGCCATCAGGATGGCCCCACCAGGCCATAAAGCTGGGGGACTGAGACACATTTCAAAAACAATGGTCAAAACCAAAGCACCAGAGGCTGAAATATCCTGACTTTCACTCATTGGTATAGGTTGAGCTCCAAAACATTTCCCACGGGATGCACCGAAGCCTGGTGCTGATCCTGGGGACCTGTGCGAAACACACCTGGACCTGGACACACACCAGTGACACAGACCTTGTTAAAAAATTGACAAAGTATCCCTTTAATAGGTGAGTACTGCACAATGTGCTAAGGTTTCCCAATGACAACTTTTCACAACAGTGGCCTTGGAAGACAATAAGAAGTAACTGCAAAGCAAGTTTTTGACCACTGTATGCCAGAGCAATGTTTGTGAGAGTGGGTCCCTGTTTTGTTTGTATCTTACTCATGAGGATAGAGACAACGTGATATACATCCCTGATGTGCCTTTAAGCTGCTCCACTGACTTACAAAAAAGCAAAGCAATGTCCCTGCAAATGCAGAGAAGACGGCCGCAAGCTGGCACATATGGCAAAATTTATATTATATCCATAATTTACATTATTTAAAAAAAGCTGCCTTTACAAATGTTTCATGAGGAAGGAAATACTTAGTGTATTTCCTTCCTTTTTTCTTCCATTTTCAGGCCTCAAGGATACACAGAATGTACTTGGTGGTGTAAACACAATTTTTGTTTGTTTACAAGAAAACTCAGCAGATTACCTTTGATTACAGAAATCTTGTAAAGTAGCACCAGTCATCTATCTCAGCTAAATTGTGGATTAAAAACAAAGAATACTAAAGGGACGAGAGCTGGAAAACACCTAATGCTTGCCAGTCTGCTCACTTGCTGTTCTTAAGAGACAGTTTGTATTTCAGTCTTAAAAAATAAATATATTTTTTTTACTTCCCTAGGGCAGTGAAGAGTCCATAGCACAGAATTTCAATTGCAAGACGCACTGCAAAACACAGCCCTGCCTGAGCAGATGTGCATTTACTCAGTGACAGCACTTGTGTAAAAATTTAAGGCATATGATTTTATAGTAAGCCATATGAAAAGGATATAAAATATGAAGCAGGGCTTTTAAAAAAAGCTAACAGTGTATGACGCAGCCACCTGTACTACGAACAGCTCGACAGTGAAATAATGCTTACATGCATCTATAATTTAACAACCGTTTCTCTGAATGAGTGCTCCTACTTTTAATATTTAAGTACATTTTACTATTTATATTTTTTTAATTATAGGATTTTATATAAGTACATGCAGGGCTTTAAAATTTAACTAAGTCATTTTAGATTCTGCTGTTAAGTAACCAATAACGTAACCTGACTCTAATGGAGCTGTATGTAGGATTTAATGGCATCTAGCAGTGAGGATTGAAGAATTGCAACCAGAGTAATCTTCTCCTGTTTGTCAAGAGTGAATTCCCTGTTGGGATTCCTTCAGGGTTCATTGTTTAGAGGGTGTTTACTGAGAGCTAAATTATCCACAGAGGTCTCTTCCTCTCAAAGACAAACAGTAAAAATTTCACATTAAAAATCAGTGTTTCTCCAACACAGTTCTGCTAGTTGCAGATGGGCTGCTAGCCTAGCAACTGCTAATGTGTGTTCACGTTTTTTCTCTGATAACTTAAGATCCAGACATTCACAAGGTTTTTACCGGGAACTGAATTATCCACAGAGGTATCTTCCTCTCAAAAAAAAATGGACCTGCTGATTTAAAATGCCAGAAAGACTATAATGAATTATAATAATAATACAGTTTCATGTTAAAAATCTGTGTTTTTACGGTGCTGCGGAAGGGCTGCTAACTTCAGTTAATGGTGTAAAAACACGAAACACAAATGGCGCAAGAGCTCTGGCTCTTGGGCCAGTGTTTTGTTTGTCTGCTCTGGGCTACCGTAGAAACATGGCGGTGCAATGTGGCAGGATCTTTTGACAAGGACCTGCTCCCTGTGTAGATTTAAATGACTCATTTTAAGGTAACAAAAACATGATGATTCTTATTTTCAGGTGATTATTCACCAAAGAAAACACGAAGATTTATTAAATTCCATTTCTGCCGATGTATCCCCCTAAATCCTACACACTGGACCCAGCAGCAGTGATCTAAAGGGCTTTACCTCCATAACCAGTCCGTTGAAGGGAGATATGTTTAAGCAGCTTCACCCTCATTTCACTGGTGGCTCCTGGTCTGTTTGGATCCTCCTCCACCAGCACAAAGTGAGAGTGGTTGCTGTCCAGGGAATACACAGACCCATGAGGCATGTCCTGTGGCTTGTATGCTGCAGGCTCATCCGCCTTGAGAGCATAAATAAAGGTATGCAAAAAGACAGGAGGACAGCATGAACGCATTGATGTGAAATGTGGAAGTCATTGCTCATAGATGCTGCCGCTGTTTTCTGTAGCTCTATATTGTATGTGCAGACACCTTGGCGTAATGGCTGGTGAGCAGTGCCTCTCGGTTGTGGATCATGTTCCAGGGTGCGATGCCAATGGCCACGACACGGACTTTAGATGAGGTGCTGGCCAGCGAGTGATCCCTCACTGCCTGGCCCAAGTGCTTGGTGATGCCAAAACGCAGGCCGTTAGTCAAAATCCATGCACCTAGAGAACAGAGACGCAGTGTGAATGTGTGTGTCTGTATGGTATGGACAGATTTTTGTGCACTTGCAAGTGGGAAATGGGGGGAGCAGAAGCAAGTCTCCAATATGTGCATGTATCAGACCAGAAAGTTGTGTTCTGGATTCATATAAACAGCTGTCATATTGGTTGTGATATTACATTAATAGCTTATATGCTTATAAAGCATTCTGTGTTAATCCTCCTTACAAGCACTGAGTCATCATTTTACTCATCATGCAATTCAAAAAAACATGTTGATGCATCTAAATAAAAGGCAGGATTTTGGATGTGTTTCTGGTGACTCTGCTGCCAGCCAATAGAGGGCAACAGAGAACCAATTCTCTATCACTGGCTGTTGATTGCAAAAAGCCAAGGCCAGTTTTAGCCCCTTGGTTACAACCTGTACTCTGCGCAGCCTTCACAAGTCCTTTTCTCAGAGTGTCCCTGAGCCAGGGCTTCATCTGAGCCACTTCATCTCCTCCCACCAGGGCCACAACCAGGTGTGGGGGAGCAAGGCCCCAGTCCTCTGTCAGCATCTGGTAAATCAGGACTGGGTCTGTGTTGCTGCGCACCCTCACAAACTGGATATAAAAAGACAAGTTGATATGTCATTATCCTGCAAACTTTTTCTGTGCTGTTATATAACCTTCAGTATTTGTTATTTTGAGTTGTTTTCACCTTTCCTCTTGTCTTAGTAGAGCCAATGAAGTCAATGTCGCCCACTCTTCCAGCGGCCCAGTGACTCTTCTCCTTCTTCATTCTGCTCGCCAGACCTCTGGCTACATTTTCCAGCGTCTCATCCACTGTAGAGCAGCAGGAACAGCCCAGCAGGACACTAAGAGAAACACACATTCACTGAATATGTGTACTGTATTTTACAGGCCTTTTCCACCAACACACAGTAGTGAAAAACAAACCTCTGCTGTGGCCCGATCTCTGATCTACTGCTCACCTGGAACATCCCTCTCACTGTGTTCCTCATAAAAATGCACCAAGACTATTCTCTCTTCCCGCTCTCCCGTCGTGTAGCAAGCATTTAAATGAGACTCTGTGGAATCCCGGGCCATCTTCAAACGCAGTCTTAAGACTCACCTCTTACCTCTACAGCTTTTTAGTCTCCACTTGAAGAAAAAAAACAAAGATGTAATCTGTCCTACAGCGCTTAAATGAACCTGCTGCAGTAAGTTGTAGTTTTGTCGGCCAAGGAGGTTACTGTGTTGTTCTGTTTGCTGGTTCAGAAGCTGCTCAAAAAAATTCTGTGAATTTGCAGGAAATGTTTTGGTAACTGGCATATGTGAATGATCCCCAAAGGTATGTTATGTGCCATATTTGTCTGATACATAATTAGACATAACTCACTAATCTGTGCTCTCACCGAAGTCAATGTGATGTCACAAGATCGCCGCCATCTTTCTGTGTGTTCTGTGGTCTGTATACTGCTAAATCTTGACTGAGCTCAGTGTTTCATTCTTTCTGGTTAATTTCACAACACTGAGTTACATTTTGATGGAAGAATATTGAAATCAAAATAGTGTTTGATTGTATTGAAGCCCTGTCTGGTGATCTAAGGCAAGATATGAGAAAAAACTCACCCTGTTTGGCCTTGAATCATGTTGTAGGTTGTCTTATGATACCACACTACCTTCACGCTCGCTTAAGAAATGAGTAAAGTGACATTAAGAGTATGAGTAAAGTAATAATAATAATAATACATTTTATTTCTGGGCGCCTATCATGACACTCAAGGTCGCCTTGCAGAGTAAAGTACAGAGTAAAATACAATAAAATACAAAGTACAAGATAATTCATCAATATCAGTTTAAAAAGCAAACAAAACAAACATAAACAAAACATCTGTTCAGGCTTACCCACTCAAAGAGAGAAGGAAAGCCTGAACAGGTGAGTTTTTTAGCCTGGATTTAAAGTGTGGTAGTGAATCAATATTTCGGAGGT
The DNA here is from genome assembly GCF_006386435.1 of Epinephelus moara. Lineage (NCBI taxonomy): Eukaryota > Metazoa > Chordata > Actinopteri > Perciformes > Serranidae > Epinephelus > Epinephelus moara. The sequence goes on along the minus strand of NC_065506.1, from coordinate 43,291,293 downwards.
CAGGGGGGAGTGCATTCCAGAGCTGTACTTTAAACTGGCCAATCCTGGGCTAATAACGAGCTTGTCAGTCATACAGCCAGTCACCCAGCTGCTCTTTGGCATGTTGGCGTCTTGATGTCACAGAGAAAAGAATCTTAATTTGTTGCTTTTTTCAGCAGTTCTCTGCACTGCCACAAACAGTCCCAGAAGTGATCGGTGAGAATAGGTCACTATAACCCTCTACTTTTATCCTCGATTAAGCAAAGCCCTAGCTTTGTACAGTAACACAATGCATATTATGTTAAAGCATATCCAAATGCAGAGTTTTGGGGCACTATGTGATATACAGAGTGTATTAGTTGTCTGGACAAGGCCGGCGGTTAGCAGCTAATGGTGCTAGCTCAATACAGAATTGCAGCATTGCTCACAGAGCTAACATTGCTTATCAGGAGGGACTGGAGGGTGGGCACTACACTTTCGCGATGATGCCGTCCCAATATCAGTGGTAACCAACACATTCTCACTCCGACCTCGTCACATATTGACATTTGGTCATGGACTTTCCACGTCCAGATACGATGTGAATGGTACCCTGGATGTGTTGGTTGTTGACGTTGTGTGACGTTGTGTCAAGGTCTGCATGTTACATGCATTGTCGTCTTTCAAAATACACTTTTGTTTTCACAGAAAACATAGAGTCTCCATCAAAATAAAGGCACTGCGTCTGTACAACACCGCAAATTGATGTTTTTTTTCCTCCAACAACTGACGCAAGGGGTTAGGTTTAGGAAGAAAGAACAGGGTTTGGCTTTAGAATCTTACGGGATGTGAACATTGCTCTCCCGCCCACTCAACTCGGACTTTCGCCGCCTTAACCGTTCTTGTTCCTCTGCGTTTCCTCCTGACGCCTCCGAGTGTCGTTAAACTACAGCTTTTTTCGTCAGTGTCTGATGCCGCAAGTCACTGCCCAAGCGCCAGATTTTGACAACCTCGGAGTAAGACTGGGTCGTGATGACCGCTGTGTGAGTGCAGTGCAAAGTGGCCATGATGAGCTAACCAGTGCGATACACTCATGCACTAACATGCACATACACCAGACCAGCCAAACCACAGAGGGAATATGACTTCATTCTCTGCTCAGGGCCCCAATACTCCACTCTATCCTTACACAGCTAATGTTGTTTTGCTGCTATATTAACGGTCTGAATGTCACAGGCCTACAGACCTTTAAAATTCTATACACTTGTTCTATCATTGACTAATAACTAATTCAGATTGATTTTGATGAGGTATTTTGCTCTGTGGTTTGGCTGCTTTGTCCATAATCTGCCGTATCAAGAATGCAGCACTTTGCTCTCAGTATTGAACAGAAAGCATTCTCCTCTACAGCCAGAGAATTATGACCAGCTCTCATGAATAATTTAAATAGAAAACTATACTTAGAGTTAGTTAAGACTTCTCAGTCCAGTACAAATGTTTACCTCCTGTAGCACCTCTTCCACTCATGGAGCCTGCTGAACGCAAGTCTGATCTGATTGCTTGCAAATGATCCAGTGGTGAATTCTTTGTTGTGAATACTGAACAGCAGTGTAATTTGTTTCAGATAAGAGCTTCAGACAACTGTCCTGAATGTACTGGACTTCCTGTGGAGGAAATAGGCGCCCTGTATCTGTCTGTGTTGTCTTTGACCTCTACAAACACACCTGTGCTCCTCGGACCACTCCAGTACGTCCCCGCATCGCAGACACCGTGTCTGTGGCTGCAGCGTCCCCTGCAAACAAATGAACACACACATTATGTCCATTTTCCTCTAAATCCATTGTGACTCACTCACCACTCTGCTCAGAGGGGAAGGCTCTTAGAAGTACTTGTGGTCAATGCAAAGTTGGCAGAATTTTCATCCTCGCTTCATATGCAAAGTGCTTCCTGCATGACGTTTGAACTAGAAACACACAAAACACTCACTCATATACATGAAACCAAGAAAACTGGGCCACAGTACTGCGGGCACCCACCAGCATCTCTCAACATAAAACCCCTCTGATACTATGTCTGATGCGAATGATGTATTTACGTTTTATTAAGCGGTGTGGAATGTGCATTTGACGTTATGAGTTGGTTTATACATAGTTACTGTTGTACAATGAAAACAGCCACAGTCTGTTTATCTCTCAATGGTTATTTTCGTAGAAATAAATGACACCGAGTTCAGGAAGGAAAGTCATTCATTATTGATAAGATTATCCGTTTGCCTGAGTAAACACAGACTTTTATCAGCCAGCCTTATTTGCGTGGGCCGTTGGTGGAAGATGATTAGAACAAAAATGCAGCACAAGCGCATATTTCTTTCATGGAAAGCCTCTGTGTGTACCTTGAATTAAGGAAAGGGTTTTAATAGAATCGTGGTGCAATGGTTAACACACAGACTGAGAGTCAATTTGTGTTTAGCCATCTGTTTTAATGTAAGCGAGCAGCTTGTTGTGGAGGCCTTTATTTGACTACAGGTTCTGGATCTGGGAGGGAAAAGACGATTGGTTATGCAAACAGGGCGATTTGCATGCAAATGTACGGACACAGGCACCCTTGCACACACACAAACACACACGCTTTACATCTTGCTTGAAGTCTGGCATAATGAACTTCCCTTTTCTCAAGCTGAGGAGATGATGATCTGGGATGTTTTGATCTATTTCTGTAGATTAGCAGACAGCAAACACACAGCTACAGTATGCCTGTAAAACTGTAGGCCCTTTTTAGACACATGTAGAGACCTCCTTTGAATTCAAAAACACGTATTCATGAGATAAGAGCAATATGTTTCACAATCAATATTTGGTTTTGAATCTGAATTTTACATCACCCACAAATATTGTCAGGGGGGGAAGAAAATTGATCTTTTGCTTAAAGTGAAGGCAAAGTGAGGCAAATTTATTTATGTAGCCAATTTCATACCCGAAGGCAACACAAACTACTTAACACGTTACACAGGTAAAAGCACAAGGAACAAATGATTAAAAAAAATACAAAAGCAAGCATGCGAAGAAAGCACAAAAACAATACAGTAAAAGCAAACACAGAAGGACACAACAAGTAAAACAAAACAAACAAACATCAGAACAAACAATCAAAAGCACGCAGAATAAAAGCAATAAAACAAACTAATGCATTAATTTTAAATTCAAAACAAAATGAATTAAAAGCAGTGGTAAACACGGAGGTTTTTTGCTTGGATTTGAAAGTAGTCCGCATTGTTTTAAGTCTTTGCTCCTCTGGCAATTTGTTCCACATTTGAGCACAGAAACTAAAAGCAGCTTCACCATGTTTGGCTCTGACTCTGGGAGCAGCCAGTAATCCAGAATCAGCCAACCTGAGAGGTCTGCTAGGTTCATACTGGGTCAGGAGGGCTGATCTGAAATATCTTAGAGCTAAACCAGTCAGTTATTTATAGGCAAGCAATAGAATTTTGCCATCAACCAAGAGAGGTTAGACATTGCTGCATTTTGATATACGTATGCAGCTGGGTGACATACGGATTGCTTGCTTGGGTTTAGGGATGTAAGAACTGGTCTGAAGGTAAGAAAACATTCAGAATTGAGCACAATTAATCTTTAAAGGAATAGTTCAGATTTTTTGATGTAAGGTTGTCTGAGGTTCTCATCCATAGACAGTACACTACATACAGTAGATGTCAGTCGGCAGGCTGGAGTACGACACGGAAGCTAAGCAATATAATCCTGTGGATGGGAGTCAGCAGCTAAAAATATTTTAACAACCTAAAAAAAAAGTTCCACCTTATAAAAAAAAAAAACATATTGCTTGAAGTTTCTGACATATTTAGAGTATTTTTACCGCTTTCCCTCTCCTTCTGACAGCCTGTTCCGACGGGGAAGCTGTTAACGGTTTTGGGTCACCATCTATGCTTTCGTCAAAGCCGTCCAATAATAGATTGTGTATAAAAGTGTGACACTACATGCCAGGATGTCAGTGAAAAATGCTCATGTTCTTTGTTCAAATCATATTTTGAATACCACTGAAATCTGTAGCGCTGTGCATTATGAAAATTGCGCTACAATTGCGAAATTGTGGAAAACTTTACAACGAATCATGACAAGAATTCACTAAATAAAAGCTAGCGAATAAAGTCAATTATGAATATGACCAACTAGTGTTTTGGTTCCAACTAGTAAGGAACTTTGAATCGACTAGTCGACTAAGCGCGCACATCCCCAATTGGGTCAGAGGAGAAATGTATTAAAATATGTGTCTACGTGTGTTATACCTGTGCAGAAATACTGTATACGTGAGCACTTCTCTTCAGGTGAGGCAAAGACCAAACCAACAACTTCTGCTTTACCTTCAAGTCAAACTCTTCAGCTGTGCAATAACAGCCCCCAGTTGTGAAATTCTCCATTATACAACACATAAATCATTGAATGTATTGCTTTTTCACCTTTGACATACAATGAAGACGTGAACCTGTGTATTATTAATTAACAGACACACTGCGTCAGTGGTGTATTGGAAACTAAAGGCAGGTATACAGAGTATATCCAACACCATCCATCAGCCGAAAAGCCAATGGAATATATAAGAGTATACCCACTTCCTCCTCTGTAACCTACCCATCTATTTAACTACCACATTACTTTACTGCTTTATGTAAAAACATTGGTCATCCTGCACATTACATTTTCTAATTTACCAGAATTAATGTAGACGACCCCTGCAATGATGAACAGAAAAACATGCTGCTGCTTCACTCTCCATACTCACCAGTGGAGTGCCTTGTCTCTCCTGCATGGCTCAAACAAAAGTTCCTCTCCTCTAGCTGAACCACACCTGAGGGCTTTTCCTTCACAGCCCGCAGGTGAACTACCTGGGCTATCAAAGGTGGGGCTCTCCCTCCGGCCAACCCCTGGCATGACTGCACCACTACTTTGCATGTTGGTCAGCCAGCCACTGCAAATTGATCCCATCCGCACCATGTACACCTGCTGCCCTAATGAAACACTTAAACACTTTATTGTTAGAGCGGACAACTTTGTGTTCATTTTCTGCATATTTTTTTGGCACGTTCGCGAACAGCCACAGAATTACAAGTCCAAATTTCAAAATAGCACAGCAGAAAATAGACTCACATAAAAAGTGTAATTTCTCCTATGAGCTTCAGCATTGATTCTCACTCTGTCAATGTGGCAGCTCTGCAATATTTAATACAAACTGAATGGAGACAAATGTGTAATATATATCAAAATAACTGTCAGATGAATTCCAGATTAGTATTGTGCTCTATCATAATGTGCTGGTTTAAGTGGCTCTATGTAAAGCTGAATTTCCTCTCTCAGCCGTCACAATAAAACAGAGAATACGAGAGGCGATAGTTTATTAGGGTTTCGGCTCAATATGCCGACCATGTATTCACACTATTTGCATTTCTGGCGTTAAAGGGCCCTGTGAAGGTGTGAATTTAGTCAGCGGTGGCTTAAAGCTTGGAGAAGGGGGCTTGAAGGTCAACAGACTATTCAGCAAAATGAAGGTGGGTAAAAATGAACGCCCCCTCCCTCACAACACCATTAAAGTGCCCTGGTGCAAGGCCCATAACCTCCAACGTCTCCAGTGGGGCTGCTCAGTCGCCAGCAAATTGTGAATGTGTTCAAAGGGATACGTAAACCCCCAAAATGATTTCTTGTACATCAGTTACTTACCCCGTGTTATGTTGAATTCATGAGGGAAACTTTGTTTTTCTTTTTTTTTTGGTTTTCTTCCCCCAGTGAACAAAAAAATCAAAAAATGGAGGAAGTTCTTGAGGAATTGAAGTCATAGGTGGTCTATCTATCAAACTGTGCTGTCCATGCAGTAGGAAGACACAAATACTTTCAGAATTTGTCCTACATGACCAGAGAAAACAGAGATAAAGGGCTGATGCATTTGCTTTTGCTCAAGAGGTAGAGAAAAACTACAAGGATGCACTGAATTAACCCTTTAAAAAATTGGTTCCCGACCTTTTTCCTTTGAGGGCCTGTTACACCCCACCCCAGGGCGGCCCTATGGGACAAACAGAACTCCACCCGAGATAACCACATAAGACATCTTGAAAACACAAATCTATGGGATTCATTCACAAATAAAACAAGCAAACAGAAAGACAGTAATATTTACAAATAATGAAAAGTATAATGTAAAGCAGTTGTCAATAGTAACTTAGATTTACATATTCCAAGTGGGAGGAAGTATAAACTTATTAAATCCCGCCCCTTCTCCATAAGTTGTTGAGTGAAATGAAACAGACAGCTTATAAACCTATACCTTAAACCTATTAAACATATATATTTTTTACGTTTTCTAACGTCTCCAAACGCGCTCCAAACCGGCTGCCAACGCCTGTTCAAGTCCCCGTCCGGACCAAAATATGGAGCGTGGACTGGTAGCTGGAGAGGTGCCAGTTCACCTCCTGGGCACTGCCGAGGTGCTCCTGAGCAAGGCACCGAACCCCCCAACCGCTCTGAGCGCCTGTCATGGGCAGCCCACTCTGACATCTCTCCACTTAGTGCATGTATAGGTCCAGTTTGTGCATGTGTGTGTTCGGACCTGTGTGTAATTGACAAACAGAGTGAAAAAATTGAATTTCCCCTCGGGGATTAATAAAGTATATAAAATTAAAAATTAAATTAAAAATCAATAAGGCCTCACAACCCCCCATTAAGCTTTGGCTCCCCCAAATGGGGTCGGGGCCCCTAGGTTGATAACTACTGATTTAAAACACCTATGACTTTAATTCATCAACTGTCATCATGGTTTTCCTTTAAATGTGTGAGTGAGAACAGGGCCGTCCTGAAGAGTCTCGTCAGAGCCACCAGACGTCATTGACAAAAACAGTCATTTTAGCTCGCTGAACACAGGAGCTGCTGCTTTACCGCTGCCTCCATCAGTTAGTTTGTGTTATTGTGTGACTTTGGTGAATAACCAAAGTTACACAATACCACAAACTAACTGTCTGTAGCAGCAACAAAACAACAACTATTCAAACACAGTGGCCTCTCAAGAAAAACAAGCACGTCTCTGTCACCACATTCTTTATGGTGCCCTTAAATTCATCGATGGATATAAGTGTTTCGAACTTTAGATCTTTTTGAAGATTGCTCCATGTCCAAGGCACAGAGCAGGAGGATGCAGTGCTCCCTAGATTTGTTCAAACCCAGGGTACATTGAAAAGCAACCACTTGGAGGAGTGTAGCCAGTAACTACCAGAGCTGACACACAGAAGGGTGCAACAGTAGGCTGGAAGTTTGCCCAATATTGCCTCATAGATAAAAATATAGGTGGCTAAAATGTGTTTTGTTGCTGACCCCTCCACAGCAGTAGACTGCCCAGCCTATGGGACTCCAGTTTGCAGGGGGTATATAGAGTCTATGGACAAGAACGCCATACAAACCCATTTCAAAAAATCCGAACTATCCCTTTAAACATTGACCAAAAATTATGACATCATATGAAACATTTAAAATCAATGAATGCATTTTTAAATAACCAAACTGTATTTTAAATACTGCTGAAATCTGTAGCACTTTGCATCATGAGCATTTTACTGCAACACATGACACAAGCTGCTCCTCCTCAAGATTCTCAGCACAAGTTTACAAAATCACTTTAATCAAGTAGAAATTATAATGTAATTAACATATAGTAGCATAATTGATTTGGGTTTCTGAAGCAACTGCAGAGACAAGAGCCTTTTTACCACTGTGATCTGTGGGGAAAACTCTTCTTTCAATTGGTAAAAAAGCAATTAAAGCAACGACTTTTTAATTACTGTAGTCCTGACCTATATCTAACTTAAACTAAATCTCATCTCCTGATTTGAACTGCTTTTCTCCTCAGACCAGACACTTAGCCTATTTACTTTCCATCTCATTTTGGCACAGGCTGTGGTCTCTGTGGCCTTCAGGCAGTAACGGCCACTAATCACTGCTCCCTGAGGCCAAATGGCGCTGCTGCATCTCAGTGTCCTCTCATTCAGACAAACACAATGTACACAAACAGCAGTGTTATCACAACAACACTGAGGCTGTTAGGGATTGTTTTTCTCTTGCTGAATATTTGCAGTCACACAAATAAAGAAGTAGGACAGACGGACTTTATAGTAATATCACACAAAGTGTCCCAATGGAACCTGAGCCTTTTACTGATGGTCTCACTGGTCTCCATCACACAATGAATGGATCTCGCCTCCCCCCTAATCCGCCAATTCAGAGAGCTACAGCCAATCAGCAGCCTCTGCTCATTGTGTACAAACAAAGCATCGTGCGCCCTGCAGCCTTTAAATCGTCCTGCAGCAATGTGATGACCACTCAGACCAGAAGCAGACTCCACCACAACCATCAGAAGGATGAACCCCATCAGGCGCAAAGAGTCGGTGTGCAGGAGTCTGTTTGGCCCGGTGGACCACGAGCAGCTGCGCCGGGACTTGAAGCTGAAGATGAAGGAGATCACCGAGCAGGACAGCCGCCGCTGGAACTTCAACTTCCAGGCAGAGACGCCGCTGCCGGGCAGGTTTCAGTGGGAGTGGGAGGAGATGCCCGCAGACCGCGCTGCTGCTGTGTACCAGGAGTCCGCACAGATCAAGGGCGATGTGTGTCCTTCACGCACTGAGGAAGAGGACAGGCTGAGCGAGCGTGAGGAAGGCGCAGGGATCGACCAGGAGAACTGCTCCAGCATCTCCAACACACGCAAGCGTCCCGCTGAAGTGACGCCCGTGCGGAGGAAGAGGACGCGCTCCAAACCGGCTGCCAAGCCCAGCAACAACGCACGGATCACAGGTGAGGAGCAAGTCTCACACATCCATAATAACTCTATTAGTCCATCATGTAACCCGTGCTTGTGATAATGAATATATTAAGTGAGTAAACATCTTCTTTCGTGTTGCTTTTCTTGGCAGATTTTTTCGCAAAGAGGAGGAGGTCGACAGAAACCAAAAGCATCCTGAATCCTTTTCACACAAGTTCCAGTGAGGCAGCTCTGTGCAAAACATTACGATGAACATGCTGCTGAGAATGGACTATTTATATCAAGGCCTATACATACATGTTTTTATGGACTGGACCAAGGCCCGCTGACTGCACCAAAGGATTTTATTTTATTTTATCTTGTTCTATTCTATTTCATTTTATTTTATCCTGTCCTGTTTTGTATTGTTTTATCTTATTTTATTTTATTCTATTTTATTTCATTGCCAATTTCAGGATTTGTGAACTGGGGTCAAACTTCACCATTCTGTTATTTATTCTATTTATGGACTTTAATTTAATGTCTTTGCATTTGTTTTTTCATTTATAATGTCACAGTTATGTTTGTTTGGACACCTTTTTCCATCAGTTTTGTGTTTGTTATGTGAGCAAGAACATTTCAATAACTCAGGGGTAGGCAACCTACGGCTCAGGGGCCACATTACGCTCTTTAGCCCGTCTACTGTGGCTCCCTGTGGCTTTGACAAAAAATTACATTTAAACGAATAACAGTTACTTTTTTAACATTTCATTGCAATTTGCATTTATCATTGTTGTGGCCCTGAAGTGATTCTTACATTTTCCGGTTGTATAAATGTGTAGCCTAAATGCTGAATAAAAAAATACTTTAACATCTCGTCATATGTGCGTTATACGTCTACGGCCTGGCGCCTTTTCCTTAAATCTGCCAAATCTCAATAGCAATGGCTACGCTCGAGCCTCCTCAGTGAGGCTAGCTAATTCCAAATCCTCACAGTGAGTGGACAGATTTGGTTGCTTTCACTGCTAACGCTGCAAAGTTTAAGCACCAAATAATCAGGAAGTATAGCTACTTTGTTGTAATGAATGTTCATTTAGACCTATTACAAATGGTTATGGGCTAATGTACATTAAATAGGCGGTGTTGTCATCACTTTAAGGCACAAGTTTGCAGCTTCAGATGGATTTTTAAACTTTATTTAGTTCAAAGTGTCTCTTTTGATAGTAAAGGTTGCCAACCCCTGAAATAACCGATGATTTTATGTCTGTATGTTTCTTTTTTCCTGTCTTGTTGGTGGATTTCTGTAACATCTGTTAATTAAAGAGAAAAGCACTGTTTTGTCCTTGCTAAGTTTGCCTAAATTAACTGACTGCCTGCAAATATTGCAGTTTTAATAAACTGTTTTATCAGTATCCTCTGATTGAGTGATTATTGTAATTTCTATGCTGTCTCCTTGGGGAAGCGTTCCTTTTTGAGATATAGCACATTAATACTTTTTATATTCAGACACAAACACAATAATCCGTGGTCTAAATTAATTTGCTGATAAATGCTGGTTTAATGATTTTGCATCCATCACATTAAACTGGTTAATTTAGATTCATAGCATCTTAATTGTGTTCCCTGTCTCGGGTAAAATGTGACCACATAGCTCAGGAAACAGTTCTCCAAACAATGGCATAGTCCAGGGGTTATTTATTTTATCACCAGCTTTCAAGTGGACAACACCCTGCAGCAGCAAAAACTGTAAATACACTGTTTTGTAATATGCAAAATAATGTGTTTACGCAGTACCATCTCTTGTTTGTGTTGTGACAGTTTGCCTGAAGTCACAAACACCTTGTCAGCCTTATCTTGATTTGTTAAACACTTCAACTGTTTGTTAGTTTTAATTGCAGTTTCAGGTATTAAAAGCACAAACAAATGAGAGCGACAAACACTTCATCTAAGAGCTGCTGTAATAACATTAGAAAACTGACCCCGGAGTTCTGTAATTATAGCGATTTGTGACCAGAATTTCAAATGTTTAGATTTTCAGTATGACTGCAGTTTTGTGAAGAAGTGCATCTGTGGTTTGATGCTGAGCTTGAGTCAGCCACAGATGAGTAAGCTTATAACGAGTGCGCCTCTAAAGTTGTAGAAAAAAATCAATCCAAGTTGCAAGTTTGGCAATCGAAAGAAGAAAAAATGTTTTAGAGTAATTGCATTTTCTGGCTTGTATTATGAGATGTTTCATAATCGAAATCATAAGGACTGTGCTGTCAGGCTTGAAATTATATCCGTTAATATGAGCTGTAACTGCCAAATTAGCCCATTAGAGAGGCCAAATCCCACAGAGGCGTGCTCACTCCCACAGTGTTGGGGTTTCATCTCTAAAGAATTTCAAGAGGCCATCTGGCCGCAGAGCAGGACAATGGCCACAAAGCAGAGTGTGCCATCTATTTCACCTGCAAATCAGCCTTTGGAGATCCTCGACCCCCCCAGGACTTTTACTCAACTTTTCTCTTTTCACTGTGTCTCTTTTCATAGTCAAAGCAGCCATTATCACTGACATGCGCCCAAACCAAATCCTACTAATGTTTACTCCCACTTGGGGCTAATGTTTGCTTGTAATACTACAGCAGCGAAGGGACTGTGTTCAAGCACAGAAGACAGAGCAAACATCGCATTTACATTTTTAAATGCCTCAATAATGCCAAGGACAACCAATATTAAGTGTGTTAGTTTTGCATTTGGAACAGATTATCTCACATTATGTTCCAGTGAATTCATGTCTACATTGCCACTCAAGAAATCAATAATCAAAGTATCCCATGGGTCCAAAGCATCCCATGGGATCACAGTTTCCCCACCCATTACCTCACTTAAATTCTCCTAAAGATGTACACTACAAGCTGCTCAGTGCATCATCAGTGAATGAAGCTTTCACCGGTGCAGTGATCGTGTCAATTACACTAATGTTGCTGCATGTATTAGAGCTATACAGTGTATGACCACACGCTGAAATAAATCTATGATGTAAATGTTGCTACTTAGGAATGGAATGATATCAATCTGCATGATTGTGGCTTCTTGATCAGGCCTTTATCACGCTGTTCAAATTAGAAGACGCTGAATGGAAAAACTGCAGGGGGGAGGCTGACATTAGGACTTGCAAATCCAAAACTGAGCTTAATTAAGTTTCATTAATTTGATACTTGGGGTGCATATAGTCTGAGAGAAACACAGGTCTAAAAGTTTAAAGTGAAATATTACACCAAAAATTATTAAGAAGTTATCTGAATTTGTAGCTTTGAGCATTTTATTCATGCTGATTATTTACGCAAATGGCGTCTTAGTAAGCTGTAGCCTTAAAGGTTCAATGTGCTGGATGTAAGGGGATATACTGGCAGCAATGGAATATGGAGGCCGGTGTTTGCCTCCCATAAGATTGTAAAGCCAAACCCTGTTCTTTTTCCTAAACCTAACCACATGCGTTTGACGTTGAAGAAAAATCGGTATTGTACCGATGTAGTGCATTTATTTTGAAAGAGACTTTAAGCAAACTGTACATTTCCTGCAAAAATGGAAGTGTATTTTTAAAACAGACAATGCACTTGGAAAGTCCAAGTCGAGCTAAAGCAAATATTGAGGTCGGGGTGAAAATGTGTTGAAAAGATCCAGGTTTTATAATGTGAAACTGTTTTATTCTGTGTTTTTACCAGTATAAATCACTGGGTCTGTTTGATTTGGAGAGGAAGAAACCTCTGTGGAAAATTCGGCAACTGGTAAAAACCTCCTGAACATCTGGATCTTAGGTTATCAGAGAAAAAAATGCACATTAGCAGGTGCTGCATGTCTCCGACATAATGAACAGCATCGGAGAAACACTGATTTATAACATGAAACTGCTTTAATAAGTGTTTTTTACTGGTTTTAATCACCTGGTCGGTTTGTTTTGGAGAGAAGGAGACCTCTGTGGAAAATTCAGCAACTGGTAAAAACCTCCTGAACATCTGGCTGCACAGTAGCAGGTGCTGCATGTCTCTGACGTAATGAACAGCATCGGAGGAACACTGATTTATAACGTGAAACTGCTTAATTCAGTGTCTTTACTGGTTTTAATCACTGGGTCTGGTTGTTCTGGAGAGGAGGAAACCTCTGCAGATAATTTGGCTCCTGTTAAAAACCTGCTGAACAATGAACACTGAAGGAATTCTAATCAGGAGAAGTTTCAGCTGGTTGCAACCTGCAATCGTCACGACTAGATGTCACTAAATCCCCCTAAATCTGACGCACTGTTTTTTTAAAAGATGCAAACAGTAATAATTATTCAACCAAAGCACTCATTCACATATAAGGCATTTTAGTTCTGCTGTTTATTTGGATGTATTGATCCTCTATGTTGCTTGTGTTTATGGCTGTTGTACTTTAGATTTCCTCTCCCACTACCCCAAATAAAACTATTAAACCTCCACACCCACCCTGTAATATAACCCTTCCCTTCCCCACCTCCTGGTCAGCACAAAGGCCAACCACCCCCAGCACACTTTAGGAGGGTGGGGCCCATTGTTATGGACACCAGAGGCAGATGGTCATTTGGGCCTTTTCTCCACATGGCCACTTGTGTGAAGGAATGCCTGGACACCCCATGGATGGCCAGCGGGGAAAAGGTCACCATCTGCTACCCAAAGGTCACCCGTGTAAAAGAAAAAATGGTTTTGGCTATTTCCATAAGTCAGCGAGGACACGACACAGCCAACCCCCACCTCACGACAAAGGAAATTCTGCTGCCAGCACAAGTGATCCTGTTATTAAGGAAAGTGAATGAATCTCTTAAACTCAAAAATAAGGCAGACATCTGATTGATCAAGGAGAAACAAAAAAAAAACCATTTAATTTTAATGTGAAATCATTTTTTCTTTCCATCAATCCACCTCTGGCAAACAAAAAAACTCAGCATTAACAGAAACACTTAGCGCATTTGTTTTAGTCACAGTTTCCCCGTAAGGCACCAGACACAACACATAGTAGACACTTGGTAGTAATTACCACAATCTTTTATTGCTACAGCAGAATATTTCTAAACATTACAAACAAGAGAGTGAGATAAAATTAAAACAGCGAAAACACCATTTGATTAAACGGAAACATTTCAATGTGTTGTCCTGTTAGAAATGGATTTAAGAATACAGCAATAACCTGAAGAGATTTCAAGTAATAAATAAAAGGCAACTGATCCTTTCAGAGACTTTGCAAAAGCTAATGCTGAAAAATCACCATTGAAATGTTGATAATAATATTATTTCTCTTTCACACATGGATCTGATGAGACGTCTCAGCTGCTAGAGAGTAATGACGGAGGCGGGGAAGTTAATATAAAAACAGGTGTACATTCTTCATTATTTTAGATTAGTCTCCCCAGCTAAACTTGTGCTAAAGCTAACGTAACTAGCCTAAAAGACTTCAGTAACTGTCCCAACTTTCGACTGTGAAGCCCAGTTCAAACCAAAGATTTGCGACGATGGAAACTGTTTTAGAGAAACGTTGGAGCGGTGTGAACTGGCCGGTCAGAGCTCGACTGAAGCCGCCTGATGATCTCACCTGCAACTCTACTGGTCAAATCGCTGGCGACAAGCATGTCACTTGTTTCTACAGCCAATCGGCTTGTAGTGAAGTGACCGCAGACGGCGTGTTCGCTTGCTGCGGCAGGTGCTGCTGTGTGAATGGTGAATGGCAAATGGACTGCACTTGTATAGTGCTTTTCTGGTCTTCTGACACTCAAAGCGGTTCAACACTACATGTCACATTCACCCATTCACACACTGGAGGCTGAGGCATACAGGGTGCCACCTGGTACTCAGTGACCATTCACTCGCACTCACACACAGATGGAACAGCCATCGGGAACAATTTGGGGTTCAATGTCTTGCCCAAGGATACTTCAACAAGCAGGCTGGAGGAGCCGGGGGCTGACGACCCACTTTCCCTTCAACCATGGCCGCCCCAGTTGGATGGTGGGTCACTGCTGCTGCTCGCTGTAGGCTACGTGCTTATGAGCCCCCCCCACACACACACACACACACATTCTTAATGACTGATTAATTGATGCTGGTTATTTATATTATTGTGGCGTATTTACTATGAATCCAGTCCACCTGATACTTATTTTGTTAAGGTTTTTTTGCCGTTTTATCGCTACTACAAATGCAGCTGTAGCCAGTATCTCACTATCACTATCCTTATTCCTATTTTAAGAAGCTACACATTTTATTCAGCCACAAAATAAGCCTGAAAAGCTGCAAATCAGAACGAAGTACAGAGAGTTGTTGCATAGAGATGATACACCGTCACGTGTAGTTGCATTGGTGTGCACAGGATGATTTTCAGAACGTTGCAGAACGCAAGTAGCATTGCAAGTAGCTGCACGTTTTGAACTGTTATCGGGAATCTTTTTGGCCTGAACTGGGCTTAATGTTAGTGATTAGCTGGACTAATTAATGTGATTAGCGGTCTAAACTCGTGCTAAAGCCAACGTAACTTGCTTAACCCTTTAAACCTGGAGTGACCTCACTTTTCTTTGCTTTCAGATGCCTTTCACAAGTGTTTAACCCTTTGAACCCTGCAGAAAATTGGTGCGATTTCTTTCAAAAACAGGGAGAAAAAGGCAGTGAGTAACTTGGTAAGAAATGTCCCACAAATTGCAAAAAAAAAAAAAAAAAAAGCAGAAAAGGCAAAACTATTTATAATTATTATGACATTTTGAAATTGCTACAGAATTATTAAAATTTTTAAGCACTTTTTCCAGATCGTTTCCTTGTTGTTTGTTTTTATTTAAACTATTTTGTTGTTTTTAATTTTCTCTTTTCACTAATTTCTTGTTATTTTTTGGGGCTAATTTCTCTTTTCATTGCTCATTGCCTTCTTCTCATGTTTTTAAAAGAAATCCAGCTAATTTAGCCAGGTGTCAAAGGGTAAATACATACTAACTATTCTCTCTCGTAAGGTTAGTAGAATTCCCGTGATTAGCTAAACTTAGTAATGGGATTAGTCCTGTTGTTCAAAGAAACGGAAGGTTCTGTTGCTTCATGATTTAACGATCGGCTCAGATAATCACACATTCACTCTGCTTGGCGCTCTGCTGCTCCATCTCTCCAGACAGAGCGCCATGAGTTCGCTCTGCTGATCTGAAACTGTGGTGTTCTGACACCAAAAGGGTATCTTTCAACTGGTTTACGGACAGTCCAGTTTGTGCTTGTTATGGCTCTGTTGCCTTTATTTTTTGGCTTTATAGTAGTGTAATAAGTGCAGTTGGAGCTCAGGAATTAAAGAGTTTAGTTGCCACAGTTAAGCTCTATTTTTATTTTAGCTCTATTTTTATAGTTACAGTGAATTTAAAAAAAGGAGTTTTCACAGAGCTTATAGGCTACGTTATAATATGATTTTGTAATACAGTAATAAATTCAGTAAAGCGTCTGAATTAGGTCTAACAGACTATCTTTTAACTGAAATTTGACCGGCGGCCAGGCAGGCAAATGAGCAGATGAATAGATATGCAGAGTAAAAACGGCACTTGATCTGAATACATTTTATGAATTATACAAAAAGAAAAAGAAAATACTTTGAGGCAGTTTGGTTCCAGGTTTCAGCAGCTCTCATCCTGACTGGCGGTGCTGCTGAGGGGACGGTTGGGGATGACTGCAGCGCTGGCGACGTTGGATGAGAAGGATGAAGGTGATGAAGACAGCTGGTCGTAGCTTGGCAGACTGTCCTGGCTGGGGAGGACATTACAGGTCCTTCCAAGCCGTGGCCTCAGCCTGCCTCCACCTTCACCCTCACCGGCGTCTCTTTGGTCCAGCAGGAAGGTGAGGGACTCTGCGATGCGGTTTAGCGTCTGGTCCATGTGTGTTATCTATGACAGTGTAAAAGCAAAATAACACACTGGCTCAGATTTGGATTCACAACTTATGATGCTTTTGACTTATTTAAATTGAGCGAGGTACTTCTAAGAGTCATTTTAAAGTTCAGAGGAGATTGTTATTCCCAATATTCATTTCTCAACAAAAAATGAAGTTTGCTAGGTAATTTAATCCGTGGTTTTAAAGGCAGGGATGTAATGCCCACTTGGGGAAGGAACTAAGGGACACTGTGATTCAACATTTTTGTTTTTCTTTGTTTGACACAAGAAATGAAAGAAAAGCAACATCAAGGTTTCTCTTTTTGTGCTGCAGAACTGGCACAAGCTGCTGAAAGTTTTATATCTGAATCAACAATAACAGGGCCACATGTCTTTGCGCAGATATTTCATATTACAAAGCCAGTTAAACTTTTGTTGCATTATCCAAAACTATTCCCTACTTGAGTTTCTTTTGATAAGTGAAACTGCCAGTGTACGGTCAACAGGGAAGCGTATTTGTTACATTTTCATAAAAATTCCAAATATGAAAACAAGACAAAGGCGGCCTTGCAAATGTTTGACTTTGCTCTTATACAAACAAAAGAAATGATCTGAAACCGTAAACGACGAGGGAATATTGCTCCAGTTTTTCCACTGAAGTTGCACAAATCCCACCTTGTCCTCCATCCTGTTGAGTCTGGATCCGATAGAGTTTGTGCCTTTGTCTTTAGCTCGGTCTTCAGAGGGAAGTAAATAATAAGACAGGAGGATTAGAAGTGCAGTTTGTTATGTAGTTACTGTAATATATTTCGAGAGAGCATTGGAGTGATTCATTACCGGAGCCTGACTGGAACAAAGTTGTCTTCCCTAAAGACTGGTCCAGTCTGAGGACACAATAGGAGAATAGAGTCAGAATACATACTCTCTCTGTTTCCTCTCTCATTCCCCCGGCCTCTTGTTTTCACAGGCTGGTTTTTTTTTCATGCTTGTAAAAAGCCATCATCCACAATTGCATTTCTCAGGTAATCTAATTCATATGAAACTCTCCTTGGTTAAGCAGTTTACCTTCTCTGCAGCTCCTTAATTCGCACCATTAGGTTGAGGTGACCCTGCGAGTATTGCTCAATCACGTCCCGCACATCATAAGGCTTACGAGCTTGCTACAACAACAAAGAAAATGTCTGGAACTGTTAAATCAAACATTTATTTTCCTCAAGAACGTCTTGTAAACATTTGTTTTTCACTTTCTGTCAGATATATACATTTTTAAAGGTGTTGCACAGTAATGTTTCATGTTGGTTGTGGTGTTGTGACTCCCTAATCTCTGCTGCTGAGCCTGGTGTATGTTTGCAGGGGTGGTGAAGCTGAGAACCCAGACATCAAATATTATTGCATACACACAGTCACTTTGTATTCACTCACTAATATATCACTTTTATCTTAGTGGACTTATTGAAAAGGAACAAACCCTTTAATTAGGTTTAAGTAGACCACTTGTTGGAACAAACCCTTTGAAATGAGGCAATCAATCGAGGCTGTCGAAGCTCTGCCAAGATGTCTTTTCTGTTATGCTGCTGCTGAACTGCTCATTTGCAAAGTCTGCTATAACACTACTGCTAACAATGTTAGCGATGCTGCTGCCATGATCGTGGCAGAGGAAGTCTTGGGTATCAGGCCCCCAGACAAATTTTGCAGTGGCCAAACAGTGTAATTACACCGTCACGTGATGCACTGCAGCCCAAAATGACTTTTTCCCAATGAATTACACGATGAAAGAGATGTCTGTAAATCAGTGGATATGTTTTTTTTTAGCATCACATTCCCCATAAAATGACTCATTTCCCAATCAGGATTTGATCCATTTGGTCTGATAACATTTTGGAAGTCCAGAAGAGCAGCACTGTTAAATAATTTTATCCCCATTCAAGTTTATGGAGCACTAGGGCTGCTCCCAATTAAGAACTTTCCTAGTCGACCAATAGTCGTCATTTAGGGCCATTAAAGGGCCCTAAATTATATATTTAGGGCAGGGCAACACAATGGTTTGAGTTGAAGGTGTGAGAAAGAATAGTATCAGTAACATTGTTAACACTGTGCTACATTACAGAGAAATACAAAACCGTACTAATGAACCTTCATTAATATAGGCCTATATTTTATCTACAAGTGCACGTCACACACTGAGCGAGCCGCCTGTTAATGACGCTGTGGGCTAATGGGCATGTAGCTACTTCCATGTTTCAGATGATACGTCATGTTTGTAGTCGACCAATGAAGATGAGTTTACATATCACCTTGGGTTCGTCCTTCACCTTCTCAAAATGATCCCACACTTTGGATTTCCTGCCCGACATGTTATTAACTAGCCTGTGGAATAACCGCAGGTACCAGCCCTGGAAATTAACCTGACTCCTGTCTGACTGCTGAGCGTGGACACTTCCTGTGTCTGTCCTTTCAAATTAAATTCCCACATGGTCCAGTCCTATAGGTTTTGATCTATTTTGACAATGCGCAGCTCCTAATAAAGTTTCACGTTTGTTTGTTTGTCTGCAACTAAGCGACCAATAAAATCTTGCTGACTAAAGACCTTTATGGTCGACTAATGTTTGGTCGACTATGAGGGGGCAGCCTTACGGAGCACTAAACCAGAAGTCAGCCATTCTGCCGGCGAAAGTGAGACGCTCTGCCGCACTCAGCGGTGCTTGACTAAGTCTTTATTGTGTTTGCTCTATGGGCTGCACAGTGCAAAGTAGAGCCAATCAACCCCAGATCATCCTGGTAATTTTATACAAGGCAGTTGAACCATTTTGGCTCCATGCACCACTGAGCAACTCTCATAGGAATGAACAGGGCCTCACATTCAACACTGTATCTAGTTTTCTTAAAACATTTATGCCGGATATCCATTTTCCAGATGTCTGTTGGATACACCCGAACCCCTGAAATACTGACTATTGCTAAATCGTCATCAGTTATCAATAGCCAGTGGGTTCCAAAATATACTAGTAAATTATGTCCTACTTACCTGAAAATTTCTCTTGGCCACAAAATAACGCATTCTCTGGATCACCCGTATGGCTTTTCGGTGTGACTCAGTCAATCTGCATGAAAGAGTTTCATATGAATCACCTGGTGTTACTTTGAAATCTCTGCATAGAAAATGTAATGAGGCTGAGAGTGAGGCGGAAATTACTGTTGGAAATTGCTTTTTAAAGAACATGCAGAGAAAGCACAGCAAAACAAAGAGTAACCCTGTAAAACTTTGAAATCTAGGTTAGTCTTCTCAAAACACGACTTCAACTCCTGCTTTATCTTCCCTGCATGAAACAAATATAACTGTGAAAAGATGGTTGACATGGCCTTCATACTCAAGCTCTACCAATTTAGGGGGAAATATTCAGGGCATCACAGCTTCACGATGACTGATAAGTCTACATCAAAAGCCTTTCCCTTCTGACTTGTCTTCCTTTGAATGTGATCAAGGTGAGCTACAGTAACAACAAAGAACGGGTGATTTTTGTGTTCCTCCAAAAATCATAAATAATAGCGTAATTGTAGTGCATTTAGCCTCTATTATTATGTTGTGGGAATTATTAAGGAGCTATTACTCATCTGGGTTCATTACCCTGAAAAAGCAGTAAATGAGTAGGCCCTGTGTGAGAGGGAGAGAGCAGCTCTTTGTTAAGCCCAGTTAGGTAAAAGACTACAGGAACAAGGTCTGCCGGGGTCTCATAATGGACTTTTCATAGACGATGCAATGGGCTGCTTTTCAACTGCAGCCTTCACAACATTTTGTCAAATTAGCACCATATCATGAGATGTAAATAAAGTACTCTGTGACCTGTTATAAAACTCCATTTTCCACCACAAATGGCAGTGATGTAACCAGAAACACAGACAGCGAGGCAAAAAGGTGGACACAACTTCTGTCGACTCTAATGGCAGATGGCGGATTCTACTAAAAGTGCAGTTTGAATGGTGAGTGTTTCTGATCTTTACCCCAACATCAATGAGTATATAGGGACCTGTACCTGTTACCTTAAGAGAACTTAAAGGTTGCAAGTCTGGTATTTTGCACTTTGAGCCCCATTTCTGGGTTGTTTATGATGAAATAGAGTGGTTTAGACCAAAATAGCAATGATTGCTAATTTTGGGAGAATTTGGCTTTCCCCTGCCTGGCTTAACACTGCTGTCTATGGCCATGTGTGAACCTGTCCTAAAACCACCCTAAACGTTTGTTTTCAAAGCCATGAAACTCACCGAGTGGTCAGTGGTGTCCGTTGATGTTCTGACATAAAAATCATAGCAAACTGTGGTTTCCATCGGTGTTTTCGCTCTTCATCTCGATTGTGTAACTATTTTTTCAGCTGCCTCACACCCATGTGTAAACTTCCGCTTGATCATTCGTTTGACCCTGAAGCGTTATACACTCCAGCCCACTTGATGGCGATAATGCTCCTTTACGTGGGTGTGGCCAACCGGCAAGAAACCATTGCAATGTAATGGGACACAGAGAAGAAGCAGAAGAAGAAGGTTGGCATTGTGTTCAAAGGCATCGTACTGGGAAGGCTGTTTATAAGCGAGTAATCCATTGTGCAGTTGTTTAAACTTATTACAAAACTTTTTTGTTCGTTATCGTTCTCCTCCAGGAGCGCACACAGCACTGTTGAGCCGGCACTTTCGCTGAGCTAAAAGACTACAATGACTACAAACTTGTCGTAAACAACCCCCTTTCTGTTTCCGGTGGCGGATTACTACCAACGGACAATGAGGCTTCTNCCCCCTTTCTGTTTCCGGTGGCAGATTACTACCAACGGACAATGAGGCTTCTATAGAAAACCAATGGGGTAGACAAAATGTCAAATAAATCATCACGGAAACCACAGTTTGCTATGATTTTTATGTCAGAACATCAACGAACACCACTGTCCTCTCGGTGAGTTTCATGACTTTGAAAACAAACGTTTAGGGTGGTTTTAGGACAGGTTCACACATGGCCATAGGCAGCAGTGTTAAGCCAGGCAGGGGAAAGCCAAATTCTCCCAAAATGAGCAATCATCACTATTTTGTTCTTAGCCACTCTATTTCATCATAAACAACCCAGAAATGGGGCTCAAAGTGGAAAATACCGGACTTCCCCTTTAAAGAAATAGTTGGACATTTTGGGATATAAGTTTATTCGCTCTCGTGTAGAGAGTTAGACAAGCAACACATATGGAGACCACTAGCTTAGCTAAGCACAAAGACAAAAGCCCAGTTCAGACCAAAGATTCGGGACGAGTTGAAACCGGTCTGAGCTCAACTTAAGCCAGCTGATGGTGTCACCTGCAACTCCACCGGTCACATTGCTGGTAGCTGGTTTTAGAATGTAACACATGTTGCCTGGTTCAACAGCAGGCGTGCTCGCTTGCTGCAGCAGGTGCTCTGTCTCTGCCAAGCCCTGTGTTTCCATCCTCATGGTGTGCTGGTGTTGGACGGTGGGTCACTGCTGCTGCTTGCTGTATTTGCTTATGCCCCCCCACACACACAGATTGATCTGTGTTGACATGTTTACAGGTGTTATGTGATACCTTCTCTCTTACTATCACTCAACTTGGTGGTTTTTCTTTGCTCATGTTTCCTGCCATGTTTGACAATTCTTAAAGTGGTTAAATTTATGATTTCTTTTTGAAGGAACACTATACTGTTATCAAATCACTTTTCTCAATGAAGAAAATAGCAATCTCTAGCATTTTCAGAAATTACTGAATAATTTCAGGCCTGATGAAAACTGCATTATTCATGTTTCAACAAAATTGTGCTTCAATGTATGAAATTAAAACCTCTGTAACGATCGAGGAAAGGTATTTTGCCTTGGCTCAACCCCCTCAGTGCATGAATAGAACAGCTTTTGCACCTTTTGTTTCCTCTTGCGATTGGTTTAACTGCTTCATGAGAGAGAAACAAACAATCCGACGTGAGAAACATGAAAAATGTTTTAAGGAGGCTGTAAACTGTTACCTCCCACCAACCTCTCTGCTACAATCCCCACTTTTTCACTTTCACTTTAAAGACCGTGTCTGCTGTGGTACCAGAGGTGTAATTTGCGTTTGTTTGTGACAAACGTGTGGTAGTTTTGTTAAAACACTCAATACCTCCATCATCTTCAATTTACCAAAACATACTGCACTGAAATGTCGATACCAAGGTGGCTGCAGAAATATCACTTCTGTGAACTATTCCACATCAAGAATCAATGCTGCATCTTGTAACAATGACTCCACTGAGCTCTCGGCTGCTGTGGACAACATGGACAATTTGGAATTCAATCTGCAAGTCAGCTTAAAATCTAAGGCTTTTCACAGAAATTTGATAAAACCTGGTAAAAAGAGACACATTTTTCAAGCTTAAGGTGTTCTCTTGTCATGGATAACAAGCAGTAGTATCTCATAATGGTTCAATTTAGCATGGGATTTGATGTGGCACTGCTCTATGAGAACAGCTGGTTACATATTTTGGAGTCAGCAGAGCACAGAGTGATCTTTGCCAACAACGCTGCTGCGTGCAATTCCCACTCTGCATCATTACCCCACCGTTTAGAAAAGAAGTCCCATGGGTCAAAACTGTCGCGCCATTTGTTTCACTTACTGTGCACTTACATTACACTACAGTTACTTAACACTCATTTCCTCATATCAGTCTCCATCTCTCACTGTGCAAGTGCCTCTGCAGGCACAAGAGCTTTTTGCCTAATAGAGAATCATTACACAGCAGAGACAGGAGTGCTCTGGGGTTTGGCACACTACAAAGGTTAATTACAGAGAGCAAAAAATACACGCAAACGTTCTTCAACATGCTCATTAAAAAACACTCACACATAAACACAGCGTCAATGCGATTGCACTGCAACGCAATGGAGGTAAACTCACTGTAACACTGAGGTGACAGGAGCCAGCCCGCTGTCTCGCTCTGACTCCAGGTCCAGGTCGTCTGCAAAGCTACAGTTCCTCCGGATGGGGCTCGGGGTTTGGACATCCAAAAGGCCAGGGTTTCTTTTCACTGTATGTTTACACACAGAAACAGAGCAGTGGCACACTCAAGAGGTCTGAAGGGCAGGGGCGGGATAATGAAAAGGGCCCCAGATGTATGCTGTGGGGCACTAGTGTGCAGAAAGTTTTCTAGCAGTTATGGGCAGCATATTTGACACTGGATCACGGCTTTCTCTTTTATGGCCACCCTCATTATGTTTGCTCCACTGGATGGAAGGGCATCCAAAAGGGCACTCCCAGATCTCCCTGCACATCTCTCAGCTCAGCAACAGCTGTAGAGCTAGATAAAATCCTGCCAGCTGATGCAAAAACCTGTGGTTAACATGACTGTTTATTAATTAACGTAGTAACAGAACGCTTGAAGCGTGGAGCATCAGATTGGATTACAAACGCACTCCAAGATTTACAAGCTTTAGGTTTGCTGCTATAATATTCACGTGGAAATGATTAAAAGTGCAAAGTTTATACGCTCCAGATGCATCATTTCTTGTCACAATTTTATCCAATATAATACCAGAGAGTGTATCAACAAAGCTTTTCACAGTGGACATCTGTGGCCTGACAGACAAGTAACGAGCAAGGCAGACACTCGATGTTTATTTGATACAACTTTCAGTAATAGTGTCTCAACTGTCTTTCAATCAATGGCTTACTCATGAAATGAAATGAATCTAGCTGCTCGTGATATAAATTGATTGAAGGCATTTGCAAATAACTGATTCCTGAATATTTCTGAGTTTTGCTGCAGTGAATCAAAGATCCAGTTTGTACAGTTTAGGGGTTCATATTGGCAGAAATGGAATACAAAAAGTATGTTTTCTTTATGATCATGTGCAAATAGGAATAACTGTGTGTTTTTGTTACCTTAGAATAAACCATTTACATAAGCAGTGGGTGCGTTGCATCGCCATGTTTCTACAGTATAGAACACAGAGACCAAACACTAGCTCTATGGGCCATTTGCTTTTTCGCATTATTTGATTTATTCAGTGTTTTAACCAGTTTAAATCACAGGTTGTGTTTGTTTTGGAGAGGAAGAGACCTCTGCAAATAATGTGGCTCCTGGTAAAAACCTCCGGGACGTCTAGATTGTAAGAAACCAGATAGAAATATGGTTCAATGCTGGTCTAGCGACATGGCAAACAGTATAGGAGAAACACAGATTTGAATGCAAACCTGCTTTATTCAGTGTTTCTACTGATTTTAATCACCTGGTCTGTTTATTTTGGAGAGGAGGAGACCTCTGTGGATAATTCAGCTCCTAGTAAATACCTCTTAAACAATGAAAACTAAAGGAATTTAAATAAAGTTTCAGCTGGTTGCAATGTGCAGTCCTCACCACTAGATGCCACTGAATCTCCCTAAACCGTATATACTGCTCCTTTAATATTTAACCCACCTAATAAAAAACAGGGCTTGCACTCCTTGACAAAAGTGTTCAGAAGTTCATCAACATTATCAACATATAGTCAGCATAACATTACAATGCTGCAACAATGGTGTCTCACAACGCCCAATGGGGAAAGAGAAAGTGATGAGCTGCTATGTTGCATTACTTTGCTAAAAGTCACAGCCAAAGTAAGTGGCTGAAATAAAGAAAATAAATATACCAAAGCTGCTTCTCTGGGGAAGCTTCAACATTATGACCCAGAGTGACAAGTGAATCTGTCTGTGCATAGTTCAGTTTTAGATTATGACAGAGATGCCATCTTCAAATGGGAGAAATAATCTGAGTTTACAGACACATTCATCTGGTTAATACTGAGGGGAAAAGGTGAAGCTGAGTGTTAAGAGCTCCTGACAACTTGTTTTATTTCCACAAAACACACGACCTAAGAAGACGTGTTTATTGGATACTGGTGTTTTTTTGCTGCTGGGCTGTCTTGTCTTACTCCATGTATAATGTGGCAATTTTAAAAATTAGTTTGTTCTTGTGAGAGATCTTAATGTGTGTATGGCAGTTTGATTGATATTCCCTTGAGTGCACAATAAAAAAATGCTATTTATGAAAATTAAAAAAAGAGATATTTATTCAAAACAACCCAGTACAAGTTTGATTGATATTCCCTGGAGCACAAACACAGAATAAATAAATAAAACATGATTAATAAAAACAGAGATATCTATTTTTGTAAATGAAGTAACATATAAGGTTGGTTTGGATTTAGTTCTCAATTTTGGCAATACAAGTCAGGCTCAGCTGGATGCTAAAAATGAGGACTGGTCAGGAGGTTGGTGTTCATTTTATGGAAAATAGGAATACAAAATAAGTTAATAAACAAAAACTATGTATACAAAAACGGTTATTTTAAACCCCGGAGACAGTGAACCAGGAAGAATCCATAACTTTGTGCATGTTGCCGCAGTCCCTAGCACTGAAAGGTCGCCAGCAAAGACGGCAGAGTTGTTGTGGAAGACTGTGTGGGAACTTGTTAATTATTTGAATCTGCATATGCAGGGTTTTGAAACTGCACCAGCTAGATAAGTGTGATACAACTGGTCTGAAAATAAAAACGTGGTGTGAAAATGTGTCAGCTTCAAATGGACTTTGAATGAAATGGACTTAATTGGTGCTGTCAACCACGACACACAGATGTGACTCGACAAGCCATGACCAGCTGACTGATTTTTTGAATAACAGATTGCAGAGAAGTGCTTTAACCACTTGGTGGGTTTATGTGGTACTCCAGCACGCATATGGATCTAAGAATGATTTGCTGTTTAAAAAAGTGCTTTAAACTCAAGCATGAAATTGTTATTTGACTCCACAGACTTTGGTTAAACTCTTTTTCAAACAAACGCAGACTTCCGCATTGTTCAAGTCTGTGTAATATCTACACTTCAAACTGTACTTGACTTTCCATCTGACCCCTTTGATATAACTATTTACTTCTGGAGTAACAAAGCAACATAAAAACTCTTGTATCTACATGTGTTGTTACCTGGAGGTGGTGAGCTGAACTGAAGTGAAGACAAAGACGTCCAGGACTGCTGGCACTCTGAAGCACACATGATGAGATAAACAAACATAATCAGTGTTTGCTGCTGGGTAAAAAAAAAAAAAGCACAGACACAAACTATGGTGCTAAGCATGCAATTTTCTTTTCATCACTCACACAATTAAGCAACCAACTGAACATATCACAGCAGGATCATGCAGTGATGAAAAAAGATGCTGTTAGAGCAGCTGAGACGATGAAGAGGAGGCTGTTAAAAAGGACAGTAGGAGAGGACAGTGAGTGTACTGAGGACGTGTGCAGGATGTGGACACTAACAGCAGCTCACCACCACATCCTCCCAAAGTGTGGGATCCTGTTAAACCCGCTACAGAGACAGAAAATCGAGAGAGGAAAAAAACACAAGCAAGACAATAGGCAGTTACCACGGATTAACTGGATTATATATATGTATATATATATATATATATATATGTAAAGAAGGATGGGTCACAAAATAAAACGCTTTCCCCCAAGACTTTCCTCCACGATACCAGGTGAAACCAAATGAACTTTGAGTTATTTTAAGGTAAGTCATCACCATGTTTCTTTCCCCAAACCTAAGCTATGTAACTTTACATTAAAGATATACTTGTGGAATTTTCCTTAAAGTGTGAAGGTGAATTTTTCTGCAGCAACTTATCCCGTGTCTGTATTTTCTTACTGTCTTCTTATTTTCTGTGTTCAGGACGCTTATGAGAGTGTACCCCCACAACGCTCAGGTGTGGTCATGGTTTTATAAAAAGGTAGGGACTAGGTGCCAGACCGTAAGCAACATGCATCCAGGAGACATGTCGCTAAATGAACGCAAATATAGCAAGGTGAAACGCTAAATTAGAGTGAATCTGGGGTTGGCTTTTACGTTCAGTGATCGACAACTGACCTTTCGCTAAGCCCCGCCCCTTTGTGATGGTCTGACAAGCTGTCAGTATAGGCATGGAGCCCACACTGTAACTAACTGCACTCACTGAAGAAATATTATCATATTTTTGGGAAATGAAAGAGTGATTCCAGAGAGAAGCAGACAGAGGGGTCTACAGTCTGTGTTTGAAGGATATATCCAGGATGTCAAACTGACTCAGCAGCAACAACAGGTTAAAAAGACAAAGATAGTTAGAAGCTAAAGCCGAACTATAGGCTACAGATCACAGTGTAAAAGTGAACCACCACATCACTGCTGATCGCCACACAAGACAATGAATATGAAGGGAAACTTTGCTGATATTGAACCAGCTGTGT
>NC_065506.1:43238445-43263369 GCF_006386435.1 Epinephelus moara | reverse complement strand
ACAGGGAAGAAACGTATATCTTTTTCCAACCTCTCCAGGTAACGAGTATCATTAATACACGACGTGCCCCAGGCACAACATTTAGCTCCAAATCCACAAAACCAGCCTGAAAATGAAGGAAATCTGAAACGACTGCATTAGAGTCAATGGAGCACAGCTGTGTTGTTGTCGGACCCTGGTCTGAGCTGGCCCTGTGCTACGTTATGATTGGCCAGTCTGCGTCTGGGGGCGGGACTTAGCAAACGGTTTTACATAGCATAGCTTTATGTACCTAACTTGTAATGTCATTCATGGGATGCTAATTTGTTAGATATCATACGAACAATTGTATAAGGATATATCCACACACAAACACACACACACACACACACACAGTACAGTACATATACACAAAGATGTTTCATTTATCCTACCCTCACTGATATAAAGGAGGATGGACCGAATGCACCTGTCAGTATGACACAAACTACATCCTCCAATATGATCATCAAGCTGAATCAACATCTCTCTAAAATAGTTTCAACCAAAAATGAACATTTCAGCCTTGATGAAGAAAGGGAGGGGTCACTGCTGTATTACACTGCATTAGTTTTAGATATGTGTTCCTGATAAATTAGCAGCTGGGTGTAAGTAATAGTTAATTTTCATTCCTGATGAAAACCAGCATGTGATTGACCATTTATGACTCTGTCTATATCATTCCGAAATCCATTCGGGACAATAACACCGTCTGACTCCGTAAGCAGCTCAGCACTTGTGTGTCCAGTCAATATAACCGCACACCAGATGGCAATGTGGCAGTTTAGTTAAATGATTCATAGTTAAAAGCAGCGTGCTGTCGATGTTAGATGTGCAGCACGACCTGTAGAATCTATTTAGCTTCAAATCAAAGACACTGATTTTCATTGAACACGAGGCAAACAGACATGCATACATCTTCCCAACTACGGGGCACATTAAATTCTGCTGTTGCAGTAAGAAATGAGTGCAAGGCAAAACCATTTGCACAGCTTCATGTCGGTGGCAGAACTGCAGTCATGCATCCAGGGAGCTTTTCAGGTTACCAGCTGGTGTAAAATAAAAAGGTTATGTAACTAAGCACAACAAAGAGTGTGATCCAATCAGATGTTTACATATTACAGGCATGCTAAGAGTATCCATAATTGTCTCCCATTGACAGTAGACAGACTGTCCTTCCCACTATTCATTATGTTATCTACTTTCAACAGATTGACCATTAATGACCTCCATGCTGCACTGATAATTATAATGATGACAATTAATTTTATTCATATAAATCCTTTGAAAAGAAAGGATTGACGAATATATGCAAAATACTAAATGAGGAGAGAACATTAAGGGAAACAATCAAGGATCAAATGAATAAACATGAAAAATGAAATGAGTGAAGGAACTGAATGAGGTAATTTCAAAGATGATTTTTAATTAGTGAGTGTTTGGTGCTCTCCGGAAAGTGTTTAGGGTTTGATGAAAACATCGCAGTTACTTTTGTTCCAAGTCTGTGAGGAAGACTGTGGGAAGGTCGCTGGCTGAGGATGGCTGCTCTAAATCACATTTGTAATACACTGTCTGTCTGTCTGTCTGTTTGTCTTTCTCTCTGTCTGTCTATATGACATGTTAATTGCAGTGGTTGCAGGAAGTATTCAGATTACTAATACACACTGTGAAAATACTCCATTACATGTACAGGCCCTGCATTCAAGGTATGTATCAGTAAAATGTACTGAAAGTAAAAGTATTCACTGTACAGCAAAATGTTCCCTGTCAATGTTTTCCTATTATATCTGATGTTTTTGGAATAATATTACTGCTGCATTAATGTGTATGTTGCATGTTGGGTAGTTAAATGGTGGGTTCCTGGTTCAGTCCCAGGAGGGAGTCCTTCTGTGTGGAGTTTGCATGTTCTCTCTGTGTCAGTGTGGGTTTCCTCCAGGTACTCTGGCTTCCTCCCACAGTCCAAAGACATGCAGGTTAATTGGTGACTCTAAATTGTCCGTAGGTGTGAATGTGAGTGTGAATGGTTGTCTGTCTCTATGTGTCAGCCCTGTGATAGTCTGGTGACCTGTCCAGGGTGTACCCTGCCTCTTGCCCAATATGAGCTGGGATAGGCTCCAGCCCCCCCGCGACCCCCAAGAGGATGAAGCGGTTACAAAAATGGATGGATGGATAGTTAAATCTATATCAGTGGGTCGGATGAACTAAAATGTATACCTGATGATGGTGCTGGAGGAAAACTCAGGAAATCACCAAAGTCATAAGGGCTGTGTTTTTGGCAAGATAAGGCAATATACTGTGATATAAGGATGCATCGATTTTGAAATTCTGGGCTGATACGATACCAGAGTTTTCAATAACAATGTGGCCAATATCAAAAGATGTCTCCTTAACACAACTGTATGTATTCAAGTTTCTCGCCAAAAACATTTTACAAGATTATACTGGACATGTTCCAAAAGCCGCCCGGCACACAATGTACCCGACCCTGATTTCTGTCCCTGCGGGTGGTGGCGACGTGGTGAAGAGAGAGCTGAGCCGGAAAGCAAAGCTGTCGATTTACTGGTCCATCTACGTCCCAATCCTCACCTATGGTCATGAACTCTGGGTAGTGACTGCAAGAATGAGGTCAGGGATACAAGCAGTGGAAATGAGTTTCCTCCGTGGGGTGTCTGGGCTCAGCCTTAGAGATAGGGTGAGGAGCTTGTACATCTGGAGGGAGCTTGGAGGAGAGCCGCTGCTCCTCCGCGTCGAAAGCGGCCAGTTGAGGTGGTTCGGGCATTTGTCTAGGATGCCTCCTGGGCGCCTCCCACTGGAGGTGTCCCAGGCACGTCCCACTGGTAGGAGGCCCCAGGGCAGACCCAGAACATTACATATCTTGTCTGGCCTGGGAACACCTTGGGGTCCCCCAGGAGGAGCTGGAAAGCGTTGCTGGGGAGAGGGACTTCTGGGGTGCTTTGCTCGGCCTGCTGCCCCCGCGACCTGGCCCCGGATAAGCGGATGAAAATGGATGGATGGGTGGATACTGAACATGTCATGAAATAGTTATAATTCACCTTTACCCAATAATCTTTTTTTTGTTTTTGTTTTTTTGTTAAAGATATTTTTTGGGGCATTTTTAGCCTTTATTTGATAGGACAGACAAGCGTGAAAGGGGGAGAGAGAGAGAGAGGGAGTGACATGCAGCAAAGGGCCACAGGCTGGGGTCGAACCCTGGCCGCTGCGGCAACAGCCTTGTACATGGGGCGCCTGCTCTACCACTAAGCCACCGATGCCCCCAATATTCATTTTTACGGAATAGAGCTTGAACGTTTCATAATGTAACTCATTGCAGGTGAGGAGCAGGCAGGCAGGTACGTCCTCTGACGTGACAATAGTGAGTTTACTGCATCTTTTCGGCGCCCCAGAAAGATCTGTGCTTTCCAAAACACATTCTTCTATTGTCCTGGGCGTGACAGACACCGGTTGCTACTTGCCATCTTGTCCCACAACAGTGAGGATCACAGAGCCCATATAATAAACAGTCATTGTGTTGTTCTTGTACATGCTCATTAGTTTGAGTTTGTGGTCATCAGTCACTGGCACTGCTGTTTAGCCTGCGCAAAACTGATGTGACACAACAGAAAAACATCAGTGAATGTTCTTTTATTTTACAGGCCGATGGCAGTAAGGAAGGTGAATATTCAGCCGATAAATCAGTGCATCCCTATTGCCAAATTTTTTAAACTAATTTTAGGAAAACTGCCAATGCTGGCAGTGCGCCCCTTATGACTTCACCTGTCATAAGGTGTTTCATAGGCCTGTGTTCTTACGGTTGTTACGGTGGAGTGAAAGAGGACAGAAACATTAAAGGATCTTGTGGTCAGGAGTTTAAACACAGCACAAAACAAACCACCGCCACAAATCATTGCATGTAAACAATTCATTAAAATGTCAACACTATTATTTGTGAGAATTGATTCAGTGTCACAAAACATAATATTGCAGTATTCAAGTGTATCTATATTCTCTCCCAGCCCTAAAAATCATTACTCTCACCAGCACTGCTGTTCCCCATTCCTTCATTATCTCCCCTGCATACACACCCGCCCTGTCTCTCCCCAGTCATTTGCCACAGTCATAGCGGTCCAGCCCTAGTTTCTGTTTCTTGCCAGCCTGTTCCCGGTTACGCCTGCCTGCTCCTCGCCTGCTTAGCTTGGCCTCTCTGACTGATTGCCTGTTGCCGAACTCTGCCTTGAACTTCTAACCAATGATTGATCGCTTTGAACTGCTCTGCCTGTGAGTCCTGCTTTTGAGTCCACATCTCTGTGTGCAGAACCGTTACCACACTGAAGGCAGAGACGTTTGTTAAATGAAAGTAAACTGAGATTCTGCTGAATTTGTTCCGTCAACCGCTGCTTCATCACTAATTCAACACTAATTCAGCTTCTCCAAAAACTGCAAAAAACTGATAATGTATTGAAGGAGACCCAACACAAGGGGCTACCATTTGAATTGCTTCTCTATCTCTTTCTCAGCTCTCCACTATTGATCCAGCAGTACAGTACGTTGTGTGGAGTTCTGTGAGTTCAAAAGTGCAACACTGAAGTTCATACTCATCAATGCAACCTCACATTTTAATGCTGCAATGTGCTCGTTTATCTTTTATGTCTGGGCTTTGTCCTCACCCCCTGCTGTGGCTACAGCCCCACAACTGAAGCTCAAATCAATCATTCTTTTTTTACTGTATCATCAGTGATGTAGTGGACGGTACACACCCACCTCTTGTTCTGGCCGTTTTAAGTATAACAGCCAAA
Source organism: Epinephelus moara (assembly GCF_006386435.1). NCBI lineage: Eukaryota > Metazoa > Chordata > Actinopteri > Perciformes > Serranidae > Epinephelus > Epinephelus moara. The sequence continues at coordinate 43,258,558 of NC_065506.1, read as the reverse complement.
AAGCCATCGCAGTATATAGGAGAGTACATCCACCTCCTCCTCTGTAACCTACCCATTTACCTAGTAGTACACCTGCCTCATGAACAGTACTGGGCAGTGATGCATTATTATTACTGTAAGCATAATAAATTACTAATAAAATTCTAATATTATAGTTCCCCCCAAAATAAATAACTTGCAATGCTAGCTTCTTGGATGAGAGGCGAAACATCTTCAAGAAACGCAAGCAAGTCCAGTTGCCTACGATATTAGCACTTACGATTACCATGACCTGGATGACTGAGAATCTTCACCGAGTGTGTGTGGAAATCTTTTCTACCAGTTTGAACTTACTGATGTTAACAAAGGTGAGCCAACTCTGCCTCCCCATTCTGTGACTGTACCTTCTACACCCTTACTGAGGTAGTAACAGCGCCAAACGTTCGTTTTTACAATGTTATGTGTGCGACCCACTGCGGGAGATTTAAATTGTAGCTGATAGCAGTTAGTAGCTAACTCAAAGAAGAAGAACAGCGGCCAAAATGTCCGCAAATTTGGAAAAATATGAGGTCCAGGAGCTTCTTACCCTCTGAGCAGAGGACGGAGACGGTAAATTATTGTTATTGCCATGTCATTGTTATTGTTTATGAAGCACTGCAGGTGTGTAATATGTCACTCTAGGGGCCGACGCTGTTGTACTGCATGCCACGGCCATCATTCCTGTTTTGATTCCACAACGCCGGCATGCTGTCTAAAATCACACACTGGAGCAGCATGATGCTGCCGTCATGTGGTTCTGTGTAACAATGCAAAGATGGTATAGAGAAAAGACTTTGTAGTATGATCTTTGTGGAAAAAGGGCTTTTGTCTTTCAAACAGACCCTGTAAAATACTATTCACAGGCAACAAAAGAACCCCAGGTAAAATATCATTTGCAAGCTACCAAGCCTCAGCTGCGCTTTTACCCTGACATTCACACAGAGGTGCGTGTGTTTGAATTTTGAGGAGAAAAGACACAATTACCAATATTATGGGGTGTTAACAGTAAAGTAATATATAACAAGTAGTGTAACTAATTCCTCTTGGCAGCAGAAAAGTAATATTACTTTTCAAAAGTGTTCCAAGAAATGAGTAATAAATCAAATTCCTTTGAGTAATGACCCCAACACTGCTCATCAACTACCACGACACCACTGTGTATTGTCAGCAAATGTGTGTTTTGCAGCCAGTGCAGCGTTAGTCATTTCCTTTTATGCTTATGTGCGTCTTGAGTGACATTGTGATTGTTTATTTAGATTTTACTGAAACCATGTACATGACTCAGAACCTCATTAGCTGGGTTAAAAAATCTGCAACACATGCACAGACTCTTTAGGCCTTGTCAAAATGTGAGCTCTATTTACTGTAAAATCCGAGGCAACTGTATTTCCAAACATGTTATGTGTTCTTTCTCTTTCTCTGTGTTTTTTGTGCTGATTAAAGTGAACTGGAACACAGTTTGGTGCATCAGAGATACACCTATTGTACTGTTTGTCCCATTGTTGGTACCTGTGCCCACAGTGCTGTAAACATCTGAACTCAGCTCCCTCCCACTGTCAAACACAGAGTCGAAGGTGATGCTGGGAACTGTGGGAGAAGTTGGACCGTTGTCCTTGTCAGTGCTCTTCGGCTTCCTCCTTATCTTCACCTGCCCAAAAAATGCAAACATCTCAGCTCAACAGAGTGTTCCTGTGGGTTGCAAAACTATGTTTGAAAAAGCAGGCATACATATACTTCAACCTCAACGTGTTGAAATGTTTCTGCTGTGCCGCAATGTTAAGAATCTGACTGTCTGTTAAAAGAGCACAATCACACAATGAGGCAGTCATCAATGATGTAGTTTTCTATTTTTGCTGAAAGGATGTGTGAGCGTTAAGTAATGATTTCAGGGTCTAAGTGCAGCAGCATAGAAATTACTGTTGCATTATCAGGTCAAAAAAAATTACGATTTTATATTTAGCATATTTTATACATACTGTTATTGTGACATTTCACAACTTTTAGGTCAGACCCTACAAAGTCTACAGGGAAAGGTTTTGACACATGAACAACCTTTTAAAATGTACGCATTACTGTGGGCATGGTCTGATACACAAGTAGCAGTCATATTGAATAATCGATATTAATATCAAAATGCTGCTGGCTGTTTTCTTGGTTGCTTATCTGTTTTTAAAATTTTTTCTGCGTTAATGATAATTCTTTAAAAATTAAATTTCAAATCTCATCAACTAGTTTGAATTTTAATCGTTAAAATCTACTAAGAACTAATAAAGGGGATCATATTTCCTCCTGTTTAAGCCTCTCTGCACTGTTTCCTGGTAAAATCAAGAAGTGAATTTAAAATCCTTCTCCTCATTTACAAATGTTCAAGCTCTGCCAAATCTTCGAGAGCTCATAGAGCTCTATTATCTCACCAGAACACTGCGTTACCAGAATATAAGGTTACTTGTCATTCCCAGAGTCTCCAAAAGTAGATTGGGAGCCAGAGCCTTCAGCTGCCAGGCTCATCTTCCTGTTTCGGTCAGAGAGGCAGACACTGTCTCCGCATTTAAGAGTGGACGTAAGACTTTCCTCTTTGGTAATGCTTGTAGTTAGGGCTGGCTCAGGCTTGCTTTGGAGCAGCCCCTAGTTTTGAACCAACCCCTGCTGGGAGACCTCGTATGATACAACATTGATTCCAAAAAAGTTGTGACGCTGTGTAAAATGTTAATAAAAACAGAATGCAATGATATGCAAGTCTTTTTTCGACCTATATTCAATTGAATACAGCTCTAAGACAACAATGTTCAAATTGATATACTTTATTGTTTTTTTGTAAATATACTCTCAATCTGAATTTGATGCTGCAACGCGTTTATAAAAAGTTGGGACAGAGGCAACAAAAGACTAGGAAAGTTGTGGACTGCTTGAAACATTCAGTCTAAGAACAACATGTCTCATGTGGTGCAGTGTTTAGCAATGTCACCTCACAGCAAGAGGGTTCCTGCTTCACATCCATGGTGGGGGTTCGAACCCCGAGGTGGGGGAGCCCTTCTTTGTGGAGTTTGGTTAATTGGTGACTCTAAATTGTCTGTAGGTGTGAATGTGAGCGTGAATGGTTGTCTGTCTCTATGTGTCAGCCCTGTGATAGTCTGGCAACCTGTCCAGGGTGAACCCCGTCTCTCGCCCAATGTCAGATGGGAAAGGCTCCAGCCCCCCTGTGACCTCTAACAGAACAGAAATCTCTGCACTTATTGGGCAAGGCCAGAAACCCACACTGACTGCATGTGACCTTTAATTCACCGCGCAGCACTGTGTTAAAAACCACCATGATTGTATAAAGGATGTTACTACACGGGTTCAGGAAAACTTTGGAAAACTATTGTTGGTGAACACAGTTTGCCGCTGCATCTACAAATGCAAGTTAAGACTCTACCACGAAAAGTGAAAGGTTTTCAACAACATCCAGAAACATCCAAAACGCCAACTTCTCTGGGCCCAAGCTCATCTGATAGTGACGCAAAGTGGAAAAGTGTCCACGTCAAATTGTTATTGGAAATCATGGACATTGTGTCGCCAGGGCTACGGAAGAAAAGGAATATCCAGTCCCAACTGTTTTGAAGTTGTCGTTGTACACTGAGCTCCTCTCTCCTCTAATTCTCAATTTGCAAACAATTATATGACATTATTGGATGTCATTAACTCGGCTTCTTCCCCAGAGCCTTTGTGCTCCCTTGTCTCGCAGGTGCTGTTGCCGTGGTCCTGCTGTTACTATTAGTCACACTTCTTTTTTTTTTTTGGCCCGCCACCACCCCCCCACTTTTGGAGGACAACTTTATTTTTATTTACAGAACTAAAAAAAGTTAAACAACATAAGGAAGAAGTAAGGTAAATAATCAAACAGAAAGTAAATATTTACATAGTAATACACCTTGTGTTGTTATCATCTCCACCATTGTACAATATGGTGGAGATGTGTGATACCTTTGTGTTTCCATGATGTGAAGTTTAATGGTTTCCTGTTTATTGTAAAATCTGGGTTGTTCCAAATTGGTGAGCGAGTGGATGGTGCAACCGTGGAGCCTTTGATACGAAATATATTCCACCAAGCTGTCAGAGCTGAGGCTATGGAAATATTCTGAAAACAAGTGTCATTTTTAATTGTTTGGCTGATGAATGGGAGATCTGAAAGGTTTATATTCTTGCATAGTGCCTCTTCGGTTTCTAACCAGTGAGAATCACGGTGTGAAGAGGTGAGCCATTGTTTTAAGTATTTTAACTGACTTGAAAAGTGATATAATTCAAAGTTGGGTGCATCTAGTCCTCCTTGAAACTTGGGTTTTTGTAGTGTTGATAGTTTTATACGAGGTGTTTTATTTTTCCAATAGAATTGAGATATTGCTGTATTGAGGGAATTAAGCCAGGGTAAATTTGGAAGTGAAGGAATCATGGTGAATAGGTAATTAATTTTAGGGAGGACTGACATTTTTCAACAGTGAGATTGGTAGATTTGTCCAGCGACTGAGGTCATTTTGTATTGATTTGAGTAATGGTGTGTAATTTAGATTGAACAGCTCTGACAGCTTGGGGGATATGTGGATTCCTAAATATTTAATATTTCCTATGGGAAGGTGAAACTGTGAGGTGAGGGCTGCCACATCCCTTTGGTCCATGCAGAGGGGTAGAATGGTAGATTTTGATAAGTTGATGGAGTAGTTGGATAGAGATGAGAATGATTTAATGACTGACAGACATTCTTGTAGTGATGAGTAGGGTTCCTGGAGGAGGATCAACACATCGTCTGCATAGAGGATTGTTTTGTGTTCCGTGGATATTGATCTGATACCTTTGATGTTACTGTTTTGTCGTATGCTAGCTGCAAGTGGCTCCAAGAAAATTGCAAAAAGTGACGGAGAGAGTGGACATCCTTGTCTAGTGCCGTTGTGAAGCGTGAATTGTTGTGAAGTTAACCCATTAGTTGTGATAGTGGCTGTTGGTGAGGTGTATAGTGCCTTAATCCAGTTAATGAATGACTCTCCGAATCCAAATTTTTGTAATGTTGTGAATAGGAAGGACCAGTTGACTCTATCAAATGCTTTTTGTGTATCTAATGAGAGGATTATGGTTTCAGTTTTCTTATTGTTTGAGAGCTGCATTAGGTTAAATAATTTCCGTGTGTTATAAGATGACAGCCTTCCTTTGATAAATCCGGTTTGGTCTGGATGTATTATGAAGGGAATGACTTTTTCAATTCTATTTGACAGTGCCCTGCTTATGATTTTAATGTCTGTTTTAATTAGTGAGAGAGGTCAGTAACTAGATAGGTGAGCAGGATCTTTGTCAGGTTTTAAAAGCAGGGTAATTACGGCTGTATTTATCGTTGGAGGTATACTGTTGGTTATGAGGAATTCATCAATCATTCTGAGAAAAAGGGGTGAGATGGTGGACCAGAAATGTTTATAGAACTCAGCAGGGAAGCCATCAGGACCGGGTGCTCTATTATTTTCCATTTTATTGAGTGCGTTATGAAATTCAGCTGGGGTTAATGTCACACTTCTACTATTACTATACTCAGTATTATTGTCACATATATGGCACATAACTTTTTAATTAATACTTTTTTTATGTTTATTCTTATTCTATTCTTGTTTTATTCTATTGATGTATATATTGTAGATACATTTTCACACTTACAGCCTCAGCACAGTGCCGATATATATTTTATTTTGAATATTTTTTTCATCTTAAGTACTAGTGTTAAACACTGTTGCATAATGCACATTTAATTTTTATTTAAAATGCACATTTTCATTGCTATTTATTTAATTTAATTTGATTTAATTTAATTTGATTTAATTTATTTTTGTTGCTATTATTGCTTTTTATATAATTCATTTTATTTTATTCTATTTCATTTTATTTTATTTATTGCTATTATTGCTTTTTATATATTTTATTTTATTACGTATTTATATTTCATACTCTTCTTACTTCTAATAATTCTCTATTTTTTACATCGAGCAACTGAAACGAATTGCAATTTTCCCTCAGGGATCAATTAAGCAACATTCACTGTCACATATTAATATATACAACATACATACATACTATCATATACTACATTATTCATATTTCTATTATTGTTGTTGTAGTTGTTATTGTTTTTAATGTTGTTGCCGTGCATCTTTCTTCCTCCTCTCCCTCTGTGTCATTTTGTCATATGGATTATTGCACATTTATTATGTCAATCTGTTCTGTAAACTCGACATCTATTGCACATCTGTCCATCCTGAGAGACAGATCCCTCCTTAGCTGCTCTTCCTGAGGTTTCTTCCATTTTTTATCCCTGTTTCAGGGTTTTCTTTCCTTATCTGCTGTTAGGGTCTAAGGACAGAGGGTTGTCATATGTTGTAAAGCCCTCTGAGGCAAATCACTCAATTAGGTGAAGTCGGTAGATTCCAAGGTCTGAATCCAGGCAACACACCACAAACTACAGCTTTCATTAAGTTGAATCAACACCTCTCAAAAACAGTTTCCAAACTACTGAACATTAAAACCTTCTTGACAGGAGGATTTACAGTATTGCAGAACTGTTGTTTCATATTGCGTAAGTTTTGCCTTGGTGTGCCTACCAACCTGGAAACTGAGAATAGGAAGCAGTTACAGTGAAATCTATAAAATGATTACTAACCGATTTCTTGGGCTTGGGGGTGGACAGAGAGGAGGCGGGCATGTTGGATTTCTTTCTCAAAAACATCTTGAATGTGGCAGAATCAAAGTTCTCCACTGCAAAACATCTCCACGATGTCTGGAGGGGCATGAAAATAGCAATATATTGGTTGGACAGGACTAATTTCATGCCATGCAAGAGAGAAAGCAAGGGTTACATGAAAGGATGGTCTCAATAATAGGACTGGGGCTCAGAGACAGTTCACTCCCCCGGCTGTGTTCTGTTTCTGTATTTTTTTGGTCAAATACCTGAATGAGACAGGCAGCTGCAGGGATCTGTCTGTTGAAGTGTTTTTGTCTTTGCTTCTGCTGCACCTTCAGGGCGAAGCCTGAGCCTAAGATTCCCTGTGAACAACAGCACAGCAGAGTTACTGCTCATTAATTCTGTTTTAACGACACACTTACAGGCAGCAGCATGACTCAAAAGACAGAAATAAACACAAAGTTAAACAAAAATTAGGAATAATGGGCCGTTTAATACTGAAACATTTAAGTCTATTATTCACTTTGCTCATCAACTGAAATTAATAGATTATGTTAATCACTTACGTCTTTTCTCAATCAAACACTGTATTATCTATTGGTTACACTCTCTTAAATTTAAGGGGTTTCTTCCATTTTTAAATTTTATGTCACTGCAAATTGCAAAGCGTTTGAGCTCTAACTGTCACATGTTTCATACACTACACTATAAATACTGAACCACAGATAATCCAGTTATTCATGATGGAAACTAACTGTAGATGCCTAATCATAATTCTTAAAGCACAGAACCTTTAAACCAAAGACACTGTTTATGTTGCTTTTTATGCCACGTCTCAACCAGAGGCGATCCTAGACTGCCCATTGAGGCCCCCTGCTTTTCACTTTGACGCCAAATCGTCATCGACTTGTTGTTCAGCCGTCCTTACTCTTGTCACATGATTCGTGAAATCTAACTCCTGCTGCTCTATGCTGCTGCTACTGCTGCGTTACGGGCCGTACACATGCCGCATTTTTTGCGCCCTCAAATTCATCCTTGTCAGTGTAGACATGCAGCAGGCGTGATGAAATGCTACAGGAAAACTGTTGCGGTGCACATGCGTTCCCGAGCGCCTTTTTTTCCAGGGCACGACTGCTGTGCCCTAAAATGAACAGAGCTCAACTTTTGGAACACAGCAGCGAGTCACATGGCGAGGAACAACCAATCGCAGCCAGCAAATACCTTTCCCTTCAGTCTATAGAGTCTATAATAAACAGAACACATAGTTAAAAACCAAGCGGCATGTTTGAGTGTGTAATAGTGCATCAACAGCCGCACACAGTCGCAGCAGTATAAAGTGCAGAGGAAAGACTTGAGCCAGACCTGCAATTTCCACATACTCCGTCTGCGCTGCAGATACGCTCCCATTCTAGTGAATAGCTTCATTTCCACAGCGCGCACTGCGCAGCATCTCTGGAGCGTCCCAGAAGTGCCACAGCGCTCTGCTGCATTGGAGATACATGCCAGGTCTATTTTTCAGCGACTGCCCATCTATAGCACGTCAAGCCACATAGCTCAGATCGCACCAGACTGGAAACAGAATGCACACAGCATCTGGTAAATTTCAAAATACAACACAATGCACGGTCTACAGATTGTAAACTCTCAATTTTTTAAAAATCATGTCACATCCTGTCGCACAACTTGTTTTCTCTCTTTCCCATTCTGAATGAACTATTGTTTTGGTCTGGCTCACACTTTATCAATTGCTTTTTATCGTGTGATTTCGCAGTTCCCATGTGAGCTTGCGGCTCTGCTACGCGGCGCGGCGCTCCAGAAATGCATCCAGTAGGCAAGGGTAAGCGTCGTCTGTCGCACAGCGCGGCGCAAACAGAGTATGTTGAAATTGCGGGAGAGAGTTCATAAGCCTTATAGCCTCTGGTAAGAAGCTACACTTAGCCTCGCCTGGAAGAAGATCAGCTCTGCACTCTGGATTTCTGGTCAGTAGGCTATGATATGGTGCTGTTCATGGTTGCTTAGGAACCTCAGACGCAACCTGCCTCTGCGCCCTTGAGAGATGGTACAGAGTAGGCACTAGTAAGCCTAGTTTATTGTTGTCATTGCAAAATGTGCCAGTATCATGCCATGGGGTCCCCTTTTCCCAACATTTTTTTGAAGGGGTGGCCCAAACATTGCCTTTCTTAACGGTGCCTCCCTGATCTCAACTTTGAGGTCCTGGGACCTGCAGCATCAACAGCTAATGGAATTTTAAAAAAAATCAAATTTAAACTAACAGGTACCTTGTGACAAAAATTATATAAATCTAATGTAACCCTGTGAGCTGCAGCAGGAGAATGTTAGTACAATGTAAAGGCGTTGTAGGGCTTGTCAAGGTCCTCACAGCACTTAAGGCACAATATTATGAACATATGTATGAAGCTCTTAAACTGTAATCCTCTCAAATCTTGGCAGTGGCTGGTGGAACATGCGAACCAGCTTTGTTCTATGGTTTTGTGGTTTACACATGAATCACAGCCACAGTAGAGCCTAAAGTAGGCACTCTGTGTTTCTTAATACATACTTAAAAGACCAAAGTAATTAGCCTATAAATGTAGTTCAGTTGGAATTCATCTGATGGAAACAGTGTGGTTTAGCCTGAAAGACATCCTGGTTCAGCAATTTCTCTTTCCACTTACTGCAGGCAGAGCAAAGAAGGAAATGGCAAAGACTGAGAAACAGGACGCGATGGTCTTTCCAATCCAGGTTTGTGGTACTTTGTCTCCATATCCAATGGTGGTCACGGTCACCTTAGAAAAAACAAACACAACAGGGAAATGAATATAATATGCTTTATTCTGGTAGTTTCATTCTGTTAAAAAACAAACAAACAAAAAAACTATCACTGCTTTAAAAGAGATGTTCCAACAACGTGTCCACATTTAGTTGTGGAAAGAGGAAAAAAGAAAAACTATAAACAGCAAAAATTATCCTTCAATTTTTTTTAACAATCAACCAGCTGTGGTTTGAGTTTTTTGGTGGGCGGGGCTTCGCTGAAGCAAAACAATTCTCCACAGACATTAGCAAGTGCTAGCTAGCAAGTTCTGTTGGCTTATTGTAGACAATTGAAGAAGATGATGCAAGTGGTGCATTCAGAAATACTCACTCAGAGTGCTGGAGTACACAAACTGGACCATTTGTAAATTTGTTATCAAGAGCACCGCACTCTCGGGGTGGCAGAGCGCCGAGTGGAGTGATTGTGTGATTAACTTAACCGTTCTTTAATTTATATAAAAATATAATATATATTTCTTCATCCAAGGGCTCTCATTTTAGTATAGAGTGTCAGACTGAATTTACAAACGCACCATGTCAGGTCACTCACTCTCTGGGGCCTCGTGTGTTACTTGAATAAGTAAACACTGACCAGTGGGACCAGACTGGCCGACCTGCTCTCACTCAATCGTTGGATGATGTCACAGGAAGCTTTGTGGTTGATTACTATGTCAATCTTACAATCTCCGACACTTGAACTGTTAAGCGTTAAGGAGAAATCCAATATTCCTCTTACCTCCCCAGTTTCTGATGAGGTGGACATGATAACCCTTAATACACATAACGTTACTCATCCCTACAACAGGAAATACTTTTTCCCTAACCTGATATGAAGTGTGCGCTGCACATGTGAGCATTTTTGATGATGGCCTCCGTCCAGTCCTTTGGTCTTATCACATTTAACCACAGTTGTCCTCATATTTGCTGACGGGCAGTGGCGGCTGATATATGCAACAAAATTTAAGTTCTGAGTCATGACTCCTTCTATTCTGGCTCCCAATAACACAACAAGATGACATTCTAAGATTCCCATGTAGCCTACAGCCCTGTGTTTTGCCTCCAGCTAATAAAATGACTTCATTGTGACTTCGGCCCTAAAAGGGTCTACTGGCAGAAATGGTACAGGCTAAAAACCAAAGCTCTAGAAAGGGCCATCTGTGTTTTTGTGTTGGCCACTGTAGTTCTCCTGCATGCTTGACAAACAGGGATGTTTTTGCAACCTCTCAACCACTAGATTCTACAAACAAGACCAGGGGTGTCAAACTAATTTTAGTTCATGGGCCACATACAGCCCAATTTGATCTCAAGTGGGCTTGACCAGTATAACCACTGCATAATAACCCTTTAAATAACAACCCCTTCAAATTTCTCCCCTATTTTAGTGTGAAGCAGTACATTCTGAAAAAGTTCATTCATTTACAAATGATGAACAACCCGTGACATCCTAAGAAAACTGACACCTCTTAGCCTTCTCAAGTGCATCAATATTGGGTGTGCAAAGTCATCTAGTGGGCCGGATTGGACCCTTTGGCGGGCCACTTCTGGGCCCCAGGCTGTATGTTTGACACCCCTGCATTAGACCTTTAAATCTATTGTGAAAGAGACAGAATCTCTGGGATGTCTGTGCTTAAACTAATACATGTGTACTACTTTCTATATGTGGTGCTTTCTGCACCTCCTTGGGATGTTTTATATTGTAGTGTTGTCTGTTTTGTATCTTTCATAGTCACTTGTTTTTTGTGCTGCTGCTTATCTTGACCAAAAATAGATTTTCAATCTTACTGGGAACTATCCTGGTTGAGTAAAGGTTAAATAAAAAATGTTTGTACAACAGTTAATCAGTCATGCAGATATTTCAGTGTGGGCCAAAGTGTTGGACATTTCCATCCCTCGAGCCATGTTGCTAGCATAACAGAAATCATTTTAACTAACACTTCTAACACAGCTTCATGAGGAAAATGTTCAAACGCTGTGTCATTTTATTCGTCAGCATGCTCTACATGTAAATGATTTGTGACTTGACCCAAAAAACAGCTCTGGTTGTTTGTGATGAATCCACTTTGAGTGTTTGCTGTGGTGCATGTTTTCCATGACCCTCCAAAAACAACTCTGACCTTTTCACCTCTCGGACATCTTCATGCACTCAGAATACAGACTGTGAGTGTGTGAGAGCAGACTCAAACCTGATAACACTCATGGAATATAGTGTGTAAATATTGCAAATAAACCTTCATTTATATGAGAGAAGTGGTTATGACTGCTGTGTGTGTGTGTGTACGTTTTTTAATATCAGAGTCCCTGAAGTTTCCGAGAGGCAGAGTGGGTGGTGACTTATTGTCTGAAAATAAATTTTCATCCTGTATTCTCTGCACTACTTGTTTTGCTGCTTGTATTAGCGGCCCACTAGATGTGCCCAAGGGTTTTCACACAACTCCTACTGTAACAACAGTAGTACAGATAAAACAGTTCATGTTTGACCTTTCACTTGCCAAATACTGTTTGAAACAAGTCAGCGTTTTCTGCAAACTCTTACTTTTGCCAAGACTGAAGAGTGACTAAAACAATATTTAGAGGATGAGTCAATAACACCTTCTCTGAAACATAGCACAGTTAATGCCATTGTTAATGTTAGTGCGATAATTGTTCTGTGGAGTCTGATCAAATCGTGATGGTGAATGCAAAATTAATTACAGGACTTTAATAAATGTTGAACTACAACAAATGTATTAAATCACCAAAGCTGACTTAATTAAATGGTAATCAAAGGAATAGTTTCACATTTTGGGGAATATGTTTATTTATCGACTTGCTGAGAGTTAAAGAGATGAAAGATAGCACTCTGGTGTCTGTATGTGCTTAAAAAATAGACATAATGGACATGAAACAGACAAATCATAGACTTGTTAAACTATGAATCATAAAATCAAGTAAGATTTTAAAAGAGTTGCAGCAGTGTGAAGCGTAAAAGAAACATCACAACCCTCAAGAAAGACTTGCTCCACTATCAGGATCAGGATATCCATTCAGTCCGATAACATTTGGCAAGTCTAGAACAGCCGCACAATTTAATTATTTCATCCCCTTTCAAATTAGCAGAGAGCTAAACCCAAAGTAACCGGCTCAGCCAAGGAAGTCTCTAGTGCGCTCGCTCTATGGGCCCAATGATGTGGAAGCAGCGCCTATCATCTGGGTAATTTCATACCACAGAAATAGAGCTTTTTTTTGGCTTCATGCGCCACTGAGCAACTTCCACAGGAATGAGCGGAGTCCCACCTTCGGCGCTGTATTCAGGTCTCTTCAAATATTCATGGTGTCCACTGGGACCCATTGTAACTACCATACACCACTGAGACATGCACAATATTGACTGCACCAGGTATGATGCACCCAGACACACAGACACACACACACAGATTCTCACCACTCCCCACCACAGGGCATCAGCGTAGTTTCCAAACTCGTTGGAGCCGCTGCTGTCGACTGCATCTTTCTCTGCCAGGTAGACAAAGTACGAGGAGAAGATCAGGCTCAGAAAGCCAATGTATAACGTAGTGATCAGCTCCTGAAATACACACGCACGACATATTTCATTAACAACAAAGGGATCATTTCAAAGAACACAACAAGATTATATGATTTGAATCTATATGTGCTCTCTTACACAATCCGTCCTGATTGCCACAACGTATCAGTTATATCACTTCAGCGGTTAACAGCCTGGAGGCTAGTGTGGCTGTCTTTGCTAATAATATGACATATGGATGTGAATATTCATGTAAATGTGCTGTGAATATGATGATTAAAATACATTTCTGAGCATCCCGCCGTCTCTGTGGGCTTGATGATGAACTAAAAGTGGATTCACACTTTAAGCTCTTATCAGTTCGCTGGAATGATGTTGTACATAAAGGATGAGGCTGGCATTATTCTGAGACCAAGACCGAAACCAACAATGTGTGAGTCCATTTCACAATACTGTGGCGCTCAGCCCCCGAGCCAATTCTCTCCTACTGAAGACATAAATCTTTAAAAATGGGTCACAAATATTTTGTTTCATTTGTTTTCATGGCTCGGAAATTTCCTTAACAGCTGGGCATTGTTACTCAAACGGGAGTAAATAGTGCATTCATTAGCTTTATTAACTATTCTGAGCCACAGGTTAGTACACGTCTATTGTGCCAGTATATATGTCAGCAGGACGGTGCATGTGGGATTGGCTCAAAATAAACAGAGGCTGTGTTCATTGTAATGAACAAACATGTCACCCAGCGCACCGGTTAGGCTCCTTAAAGTGTTTCTAAGTTTCGGACAACAATGGAGCTCGATGGCGCTCAGGGAATAACTTATATCAGGCTTTGGCTCCACAGAAAACACTTGTTAGTGGGATCAATTCATCATTGATTTTGGTCGTTTCATGGGATTTGTTGACATGCTATCCACACTAAAGCTGCATAAAATAACTCAAGCACAAATTTAATAGTCAGGTCTCATCTTATTGATTTTGAATGGCTCCATGGTATGTATTCGGTGCTGTATATATGGTCATGTACAAACTGCAGTATACACTGTCAGCTGCTGTTGTTGACTGGCTTCATAATATATCATAAAGACCATATGTTCCATTCACCCGGGGCCTCATTTGTTAATTGTGTTTGTTCAGAATTAATATGTAAATCAGGACATGTTTCATGTCTGGATGTATTGCTTACATTAACGACATCAAACCAGACACCCTCTCTGCAAAGCTGCATTCTTAATCATTCACCCAAACAGCTCATTTTGAGGCTAATTTTCAGTGCCAGTTCTTTTAGCCAAAAATCAGATAGATTGGATGAAATCTTATTTGAAAGTTTGAGTCTTGAGTCTTGAGTTTGATGCTCAAGATGTTCATTCTTGGTCTTGACTAAAATTGTAGCAATCTGCTATCAGTGCTACAGGAGGTTATCATATTTTGACTAATCACACACACCATCCCGGACACAGACACACCTCCACTCATAAACTAATCTATTCATTTATTGTTTCTAACATTTTTGTCAACTAATCCTGTAATGTGTATAATGTCAACCTTTTATATCAACTAAAACTAGACTAAATGTCAGGTGTCTTTATTTTTATTATTAAATATGACCAAAACTAACACAGATATTTGATCTCAGAACTAAAACTTAACATAAAAGCTGACAAAATGAACACTACTTCATGAGTTATATGTGAAAGTGCATCATACTTTTCATTGTTAAGGTCTTAAGATCGGACAAATCAATTTTGAAGTCTATCAGATTAAATTTCTAGGAGGAAAAATTCACAAAAGTGGCACAGTAAATTCAAATTGGCCAACTTCCTGTTGGGTTTAGGATATGGCTCTAAGAGACTTTTTTGTACATCTTGGGGTGTTACATGTGCCCACCAAGTTTCCTATATGTAGGTAAAACCAGCTTCGGGGGCTGTTCCTTCGAAATTTTGTAGGGGGTGCTACTGAGCCATTTTTTGCAGCTGACCATTAGCCCCCCTAAAAATTCACATTTTTCACCAGTTCTGATAGAGGTGCAAAGATGTGGGAGTTTTTGAGTATGTTAAGTCCCCCAAAGAGGTAATTCATTTGGAGGACAAAGACGAATAATAAAAAGTCCTTGCATTTCCAAAGGGTCCTTGTACGGCATGGTGCTCAGGCCGTAATTACTGCCTCACATTGAATTTCTGGCACCAAAGCTTTAATTTTGAAGTGCTGTTTGCTGCTGTAGAGTGAATGACTAACGGACAGCTACTTAACAGAGATGTCAAACTAGCTTGACGACATGGCCGAAGAAGAAATCTGGACCCTGTGACTGGACCAGTTGGGAACCCCTGATGTAGAGGATACATTAAAACTTTTCAGAAAGTCACAGAACTTTCTGGATCAGACAAAGTTTAGGGAAGCTGCTGCGCGCTGCTCTTCATCGGAGATAGAAAACCAAACACTAACTGAAAACACTCCGGATAAGGCATGAATCTCTTGGTGTGGCTTATTGTCCGCACTAACTTCACCACCTCTGATAAAGTGCAGCTCACGGCTGCTTTGCCAAGCTTGTCAGTGGGAAGCACGCGCAGCAACACGGAGCAGTTTCAGTTAGTTTTCACTGTGGGTTTATTGCTCAAAAATGTTTCATTTTAGTTTAGATTTTATTAGTTTTGTCATGATCCAGGGTTTTTGTTTTATATTCTGGTATCCTATGGACTTTGTTTTAGAGTTTTCTATTTGTGTTCCTTGTTTCATGTTATACATTCATGTTTAATCTGCTTCCTGTTTTATTTTGTAGATTCTCTCCTCATGTGTCATGTCTGATTTTACTTCCTGTCTTTGTGTGTTTTCCCACCTGTTTTCTGTCACACCAGTCTCGTTAGTCCTTCCCATCACACCTGTTCTGCATCAGTCTTGTTTGCTCCACCCTAGTGTTCCCCACCACACCCTTGTTGTAAGCCAGTCTCCATTTCCCTCCTTTTGCCAGTGTCCTCCTGCTCCAGCTGTGTCTCGTTCTTGTGATTAGTCTTCTGTGTGTTTCACTTTGTTCCTTGTCAGTTTGTCCTGTGTTATTCATGTGCTCATCCCAACGTTCTTGGTGTTGTTCCCTGCTCTGTTTCCTGCCTGGTGTCTTGTGTTCTGTTTGGTTTTAACCTGAGTTTATCATATTATCCTGGTTAGTTTTCAGTTTAGACTTTCTGTTACCTGCCTGTTCTGGATGTTTTTTATCAGCGGTATTAAAGCTCGCTTTTTGTTAAACCTTAAACCTGCCTGCTGCTCTGCATTTGGGTCCCTCCTGAACTGATTCCTGACAATTTTCAGCAGTAGTTTAGTTGTAGTTTTTTAATATAATATAGGGGGCATTTGTCAGGGACAAAATTTAAAAAGTTTAGAAAAGCTATTACAACAAAAACACAGCACTGAAGGCAACTGACTCACAGTCATGATGTCCCAGTCTCAATGAACTTGAACACAACACCCTACTCATGCATGTTGTGTTGACAAATTTGACCAAATTGACAAAGATTGTATTTTATTTTAACATTTTGCAAGTTTACAATATTGTTCGGTTAGTTTTCATTTTTTCTAAAGTCTAGATTTTATTTTTATTTCGGCAAACTGAAATGTTTTAAATTAACTATGATAACCTTGGTTAGCAAGAAACTGCAAAGCCAATCCTAGTATAGTGACATTGGGTTAGGGAGCGTGACTCGTAGAATTCAATTTCAGTTCAGTTCAGTTCAATTCAGTTTTTTTTATAAAGCCCAGTATCACGGATCACAATTTGCCTCGGAGAGAATAAGATCTGTTAAACATTCATGTACCATTGCCTGAACACTGATTGACAGTTGTGGTTATATTTCAAATTTTGATCAAAATAATTGGTGAGGACAGTTCAGTAGTCTCTGAATATTGCTAAGAACATCCCTACCATCACTACCAAATTCTTCGCCCCTGCAGAGGACAACCTGAAAATCATAATGCTTCTAGCTGTCTCTGGCATAGAGGCATAAAAGTATCTTTACCATAATGCTGTATGCAGGGGGCAAAAGTGCAACTGAGTTTTAACTTAAAATATATTCAGTAACAATAACCAATCAATAGAAGGGTGTTGATTGAATTCAGGCACTAAATCATTAGAAATGAGTTTGAAACCCAGACAGCTGCTCTCTCCTGGTGTATTTAAAATAACTATGAGGCATCTCATTGCAGATCCAATAAGGAGCTGTCTGTGATTTGCTCAGGAGGTCTAATTGGGCCTGGCTCTTATCCTGTCTGACTGTAATTGGACTACTGCTTTTTGAAAGAGCTCTTTAAGTGAATGTGCACTCACCTACTACGTAATTCAAACTGTGTTTAACCACTCGGAGTGCACTAACTGCACTGAATCCAACTGAATTCCTGACAAGTGAAATTTTTATTTGTGTCTCGGCCCAAAAGTGTCACTCCCAGATTTTTCAGAGCGCCGCGGAGGAGCAGCAGCAGATTATTGAGAAAACGACCCGGGAGATGGCTGTTTGCCTCCCTCGAAATAACCGAACCTACCCTTATATTACCCTACATAAACAGTGCTTATGCTCCTTTGGTACTCAGCATCTGCGTCTGTATTTCTTCATATGCCTACACTTTTTTTCCTGAATGTTTGGTACATTTCTGGGCATCAAACCTTTGGCAGTAAACACGAGAGCCTGTAACACTCTCAACTAACATCTCTGCTTGCAACTCAGAGGTGCGTGCTTCTTGGAAATAACAGCTTGTAAAGCATTCAGGTACATCTTCCCTGAGTCACTACCAGAGGTTTAGTAGCTGCTGTGACCTGGCAAACATATTCAGGAAACATGTGCTTCCAATCTGCCAGCGAGCAAACGTGGAGCAACTGTGCAAATTGTGTTTACAAGCCATGAGCACTAGAATGCTTCTCAGTGTGTATTTAAATGGTGTAATAACACCAAGAATGGATGCTGATTGAAGTGACTGAAACTCCATTGACTTTCAAAACTCCAGCTGTTAACACAGAAGGGCTACAGTTTCATATGTGTCGAGGCGAGAGAACGGCAGAACAAAATATTCAGGTCTCGTGTTGACTTAACCGCGACAGTCAGGAAATCACCAAGGAACAAACATTGGAGGCGCTGCACAGTCGCATCCAGCTGGTTTAAGGCAATTTGACCTCTACTGTATTGCTGCTTGTATAATAGCACACTAAATTTTCCTTGTGGGCTCTTCGGGGGATGTGGGCCCATAACATATCATTACTTTAGGCAAAAAGCAGTCCGAAGTGAAAAAAGGAACAAAGAATAAAGATAATTTATTGTCATTCCAGAACATGTATACATTAGGAGTGAAATTCGGTGCTCAGGTCCCTGTACAAATAAAAAAAACAATAAAAGAAAGCACACAATACAACACACCATAAAAGTATTGAAATATTAAAAGTAAATAAATATGTAAATATAGACTGAGATGAGTGTTAAGATAAAAACAAAGTTGCCAAATGGACCCATAGTGCCGCCGTGTCCTGGAAACAGTCTGATAATAATAGTAATAATAATAATAATAATAAAAAGCTCTGTCAGATACCTTTAAAGCTAATTACATTAATTATAACCAGGCCTATCTGAAGGTCAGTCTTGTTCTGGCCTTTACACACTCATCATCTCCCCTCTGCCTCCATTTGTAAATTTGTATGAATCATATTAAAGCAAATTATGCAATTTTTTTTACCTTTAAATATCAGCCTCAACATCATTGTGATGGTACACTGACTTGTAATAGGAGGAATGCCGCCTCCGCCTGAACGCCTGTTCCTGCGCTGTGTAACTTTGGCAAACAGGTCAGATCACCAAAGCGTAACGATTTACAGCTCGGCTGTTTGGCAGTGCTTTCCGTTTTGTTTTCTCAGTGCTTCATCTGTATGTGTCTGAGGTTTTCTCCTGATACTATATACGCTGACAACTTCAAATAAAGACTTTTAAAAAGGTACTCTCAGTGTGAGGCATAGAGACTGAAGAGGATGTTCACAGAGGAAGCAAATAAGAGTAAAAGACAGTGACTGAGCAAGAGGCCGGGCAAGAGTAAAATAATGCAGGGCTGCAAACAGTTGATAACGTTACTGTCCTGTCGTTAGGTGTGGTGATGGGCCTCACAGCTAATGAAAAAACAATGACAATCTGACAGCAGAGTGCACATCCCTGCCATGCCAATGTCAGCCATGAAAGATTCTGACTTAGGCTGGAATAGCATCATGTGTCATCTCTGTCTCACGGAGTTTTGAAGTTTTGCAGGATGCCAAAATTCACATTCAAACATGTAGCAAACTGAGTATATGTGCTGAAAACGTTTGTATGTATTTTCTGGCTTCTGACGTCATATTTGCTGGTTCCAAATTCCAGCACTTGGGCAGTGACTTCTAGCTTCAGACAGTGACGAAAAAGCTGTTATGAAACAACAGCTTTTTCGTTGGCATGATACATGGCCAGTCTCCAAAACACATATAGCGACAAAGTGCTTTTATTTTGAAAAAGATTATGTAAACTGTGCATTTTCTGTGAAAACCGAAGTATATTTTGAAAAAAGACAATGCATGTAACAGGCTGAACTTGACACGGTGTCCCAACCAACAATCCCAGTCATATCTCGACGTGGAAAGTCCATGACCAAATGTTGATATGTGACGAGGTCAGAGTGAGAATGTTGGTACAGCTGTCTATAAAACTCCATGGGATAGGGTCAACAATAATAAGGTTACAGCCTATGTTGCAATCTTTACATAACAGTTGTGTACCACTCTGAAACTGTAGGGGCGGCAAGTAACAAAATATATTTTTTGCATAATATTGCTGTAAGGCCTATCCCAAAACCAGCTAGTCTGAACTTAAACCCTAAAATAGTCCACTCCAGTGCTGACTTGTTATTCTCTACTACCCTGCTAGTGCGCATGCGCCCACGCGTGCAGCCTGTTGCAGTCGCTCCTGCTTGTTTTCTTGGTTTTCTTACTTTTTTGCTTTATTAAGTTTGGTATTTGTGCTGGCTTTTTGAGATTGTCATTTTGAAACTGCGCCCTCTCAAAACATGCTGATTGAGAGAGTTGT
>NC_065506.1:43209799-43235277 GCF_006386435.1 Epinephelus moara | reverse complement strand
TATATATATATATATATGTATATATATATATATATATTTATTTACGTTTATGTTTGTTAATAATTCCTGTTTATTTAACTATATATCTGTAAATACTATTGTTTAAATTTCTTATATTTTCACGTATCTTTCCTCTCTTGCAAGGAGCACCTGTAACATAAATAATTTCCCCTCGGGGATCAATAAAGTATTTCTGATTCTGATTCTGATTCTGATTCTGATTATGCATGGTAAATGTAGGTGTAGGGTAATGGAGGAAACATAATATGAATTTTAATTCCATCTTGCTACTTTAAATAGTCTAAACTGCAGGTTTCCAAGGCATAGTATTTATTATGAGGGGTTCAGAAGATGAATTCATGGAGTAATACTCTGCTACACAGATTTTGTTAATTAGGGGCCGGGCAGCCTAAGCTGCCAGGGGAGGAAAAGCCAGAGGAAAACCTACTTCCCATGCGTGAAAAATCACCAAACTTTGCACAACGGTCCAGTTCCATGCCAGATTGCCTCAGCTGCAAAAACAGGCCAATAGTCCTGATGGTGGCGCTACAGCAAGCCTCTAAAGTTCAAAATTTTGAAAATTCACAACAAATCAACCATATGTGCTACAGATTTGTAACTTTCACTAAAATGTAGCCCCAATACTGAAGAAACTTTTGTACATTTAAACCTATTGCAAATTATGAAGTCCATCACTGTTTTTTTCAAAAACTATAAAACTTATTAAACCTATCTCCTCCCACAGTTTTTGCTCAATTGACACCAAACTTGCTACAGAGCATCTTCAGACTGTCCTACACAAACGATCCACACAGATTTTTATTTATCGAAAATTGAGCCTACAGTGCATCAAAATGTTTGACTGTAAACGGTAGTATAAACATATACTTGCAAATTCTTGCTAAATACATTTTCAATGTTCATTAAAAAAAATGACAAAATTTTGGAGTCATGGTAGATGATGTTTGGAAAATATCAGAATTTTATCTCAAAAACTGAATTCTTTACAGCATTTTGAATTTTGCTCTCATGCGAACAGTTGGAGTCAATGCAAAAATGGCAATTTTAAACATCAGTTTTTCACTTATGGAGCCAATAAATCATTGTTAAAAACAAATTACCAACATCTCCATGCTGTCTAGATGCAATTTGTGTATTTTCAGATTTTTGTCTTAATAACTGAATTTTTGACAGCCTTTACACACTAACAGCTGCTGTCTTGCACACAGGTGACTGGCTTAGTCAATCTGTGAAGCTACATGTGACATTTCTGTTTGCCAATTAGCTCAGTGAGAAAGAGGATGGTTCTTGGTGTTGAAGATTGTGAGTTCAAGCCTCAGCTCGTGCAACATTTCCATATGAAAAATCTAGCCAAACTTTTCATAAAGGTCCAGTCCCATGCCAGATGTCCTCAACTGGAAACACAAGACAATAGTCCTGATGGTGGCGCTACAGCAAGCCTCTAAATTTCAAAACTTCATAACAAATCAACCATATGTGCTACAGCTTCAGAACTTTCACTTTGAAATTTGCTTTGAACCTGAACTGTCACTTGCCAATTAGCTCAGTGAGATAGAAGACAGACCTCAGTCTCAGAAGTTGTGAGTTCAAGCCTCAGCTAAGGCAGAACGGGCATTCTAATGTGAAAGTCCTATGTTCAGGCATCATGCTATGTGGGTTAGAGACTACTAAGGTTAAGCTAGATCAGGCCAGTTTGTTCATAATTGCTAGCAGTTAATGTTATTCTTACTTTCTTGTTCTTGAGTTTTTTCTTTCCTTTGTATATTATGAGTCTGATCACTTCAGCCACTCATCCACAATTTGAAGGGCATGCCATAATTATATGATGTAACTTCTATCTTGTGATATGCTTTGTTTTAGTGTGTGTGTTGCTCAGAATTGCCTAATTTTGCCTAAAATTGCCCGGCACCGACCATTGCTGCGCAGCAGCTATAATTTCTTCTAATTTTATTTCATTTCTTGCCAGTTTCCCCTGAAATTTTGGATGATTTCACCTCTTTAGGGCTCTATAAAGTACTTTAAATGAAGCAGTCTAAGAAGGGAACACACACTCCCAAGGCCTTAACCCATCAAGGCGGTCACTTTGTTTTCACCTGCTTTAAAGGCTGGGAACCGATGGCCCATACCTTTGCCACACATTCCCTACACTGTTTTTTAATGGTGGGTTCAGTAGCACAAGATGTGTAGTAAGATAGCTGTGAAATAAAAGTAACCGTTACTGTCTTTATCTGAATTTATTTGATATATCTTTCACCCATTTGCATCTTTTATTCATTTAATAAAGAATGCACCATCTGTTTTATTGTACACGGTGATTGTTTGTGGGATGTTACAGCCTGGGAACCAGATGAATCTGTGAGCTCATGTTTTGTTTGCTCGAGCAGATGCGCCTGCCCCCTGCCTTTTAGACAGATTTTTACCCAACTTGGCCCCGTTGGGCCAATCACAACCATTTATCTAATAAAGGGCTTGTTACAGACGATGACTGACAACTTGTGCAGCCTTTGTACTTGACATGAAATACATTCATCCTTGTGTTGCTGAACACCACAGCAAAAACCTAGCTTAGTAAACAGGAGCACCGCTGAGGTGTTTTCAAACAACACAGAGGGAACTTTCTGTTGAAGTACTATTTTCAAATTCAGATAGCAAAAAAGGGAACACACTTTCACATATATTTTGAGGCGACCCTATCACAGGATATTTCTGCACGTTGTAGTCTGATTACATTTCCCGCACCTTCAGACAAACAAACAGTTTCTTTCCCTGGGCTGTAAGAACGCTAAACAAACAATTATCATATGCAGTATCTACACTGTGCGATATTGTTAACCACTGTCTTTTATTGTTTTTATTTATTTTATCATTTGCTTTTGCTTTTTTTTAATGCTAATGGAATGGCACCTGTAATGTGATTATATTTAATATACAATGACAATAAAGCTTTCTGTCTATCTTTTACATTTCTCCTTCACACATGTTTTGCTGCTCTGATTGGTCGTAGGTCCAGAGGCATTTTGATCTACTGCCGCTGAAAACACTTCTTGGAAATTGAAAATGAACTGAGAGGTTCAAGACTAACACGATTTGGTCTGATGATGTCAGGCTAGAGATGTCATGCATTTGCAGGAAAACAGTTCATAACAACAGCTTAATGAGCTATCGCGATCAATCAGTGTCTTTCCTGGTAATGGCAAAAAAAGGTCACACTTTTATGTGACATCCTCACTCATAAGTGCCCTCTATAGCTGCTATTTCATGCAGTGTGACACACAGTGTAGCTGTTGGGAATCTGCACAGAAAAGGGCCCCAGTATCTGCCAGTACCAACACACTCTTTCTTCCCAGCTGAGGTCAATGGCTGTTAATGATGGGCCTCAGCAAGAAGCAATATGGTCATCAGCCAAGGCCAATACACCAAAGCACAGCATGTGGTACTGGATGAGCAACATCCCTGACACTCTGCACACCTTCATCACTGTGTGTTCTCACACACACCTCAAAGACAACGGCAGTAACCAGTGGGGATAATCACAGCCATCTCTGTCTCTCAGCTGAATGACACTCTGGAGGGGTTACAGTCATCTACAGCAGAAGAGTTTATGGCCATAACCTACTGCACAGTGGCTCTTTTCTTCCAGCCCTGCTGAATATTCATTTGGCTGTAATATGCATTCCCACCTGGAAGCTCTGCACCGTGTAGTAGTGAAAAAAAATACATGACGAGAAGAGGCAATAAATCCCCTGACAGAAAGCCTCCAGCTTACTAATAACAATCAGAAGCCCCACGGCTCTGGAATTGAAAATGTGATGTGATCTCAAAACAGCCTTGTCTTCTACAAATTATATTTATATACAACTAATTTCAAACCACAAAGAGCAGAGCGAGTTACTTTTTCTATTAACGCGATGAGGAAATGTTGCTAATTAACGTATGCAGCAAGACGTGAAAATGTTGATACTGAACGTATCAGCGAAATGTTCGCTAACAACATATCTTGTTTTTTTCTGTAGAAATAGGCAATCGTGTAACACACCATCCATACAGCCTTTTATTTTTTATTATCACTGAAATCATGATCTTTCCCGAGCCTTAACCAGAGTACTTTTGTTGCGTAAATGTAACCACAGACAGGAGTGTTACCTCCTCAAAGAAACCTTGTCTCTAAACATAATCCAGGCAGCAATTACGTTGTCACCACAACATAATTATGAAAGCAATTTCGTGATATACAAATATAGTTTCTAGGAGACAGGGTTGTGATTGGGTACCTGCCGATGGATGAAGACGACAGAGCCGAGAAGACGCCAGGTTCCTCCCTGTCGATCCACGTGGAGCATTCGCAGGATCTGCAGGAAGCGAATCCCTCTGGAGAATAACAAAAAGTTTTCAAATGCTGATATTCAGACCAAATGCATATAGTTTAAGTAAGGACAAAAACATGTAGACACCCAAATATTATTCCTATATGTGGCTTAAAAACCATGACCATTTATCTGCTCTTGTAATAATCTTTACTCTTCTGGGAAAACTCCTTACATGGAGCCTGCAGGATGTGCTCCATTAGTGAGGTCACAGTTGGCCACTTCCTCCCAGAGGTGTTAGATAAGGTCTGAGGTCGGGGACCTGTGCAGGTTGGGCAAGCCCTCTCACACCAAAGTGGGAAAAACATTTCTTCATGTGACCTGGCTTTGCGCAGTGGGGTAGTGTCGTGCTGAAATAAGGCAGGGGCTTCCCTACGGTGGCCAACAAGAGAAAATGTGCTATAATGGCCCACAACTTTTCCTTTGGGAGAAACGAGCTGCAGCCTCAGAAACAATTCAAAAACACACAAACCCCTGAAGGAAATGCAACAGAAAAATGGAAACACAACAGAGGTTCTCTTTTAAAGGGGGAGTGCTAAGTAGAACAGCTTGATTTTGCACTTCTGGAGAGAAAGAAAGCAGACGAGAGTTTGCTTTTGAAGGAGAAGAAAAGTGTAGTAAAGAGTCCACATAAAAAGGTACATATCTTTTTACATTTGACCTTTGACAATATTAGAAAAGAGCAACGGATTTACATATCCCCCTCTACAGGCCTGCAGAGCTTTGATTGTGATGCATTTTTCTGTTGCATTTGTTTCTGGGGTTTGTGTTCTCTGACTTTATATTGTTCCTATATTTTATCATTTTCTGTTTTCGTATTTGTTTTTGGAATTTTTACGTTACTTTTTGAATTGGCATTGTTTCTGAGACTGCAGCACATGAAGTTACCTTTGGTTCAGGAGCAGGGCCACGTGTCAACCACACCTCTGATTACCTGCCAAGCCTACTCATACCTGGTCAACCCATCTTGCTGTGTTTGTCTCAGATTTCTCAACCCACCCTCCCTTTCCCTTTCCTTCATCCATCATCCTCCCTACCTCTACCGACATTCCTTCATCCTGTCTTCCCATCTCACCTCATCTTTTCTTATTCAATCTGGTGCATACGTCTCCCATGTCTCATTCTAGGTACCATCATCAGCTCAGATAGCCTGACACGGAACCCTCACACTGTGTCTCCCTCTGCCCGATCTCCAGTACATCCTCCCAGATCAACCTAACAGAAGACATCCCTCCTCCAACCTCCACCCTCACTTACATCAATTCACCAGTCCTCAACAACTAACACCTCCTGAATTACACTTAAACATTTAAACGAAATATTGTTGTGGCGCGGCGCAGGGTGGTGCAGGGTGGT
Source organism: Epinephelus moara (assembly GCF_006386435.1). Lineage (NCBI taxonomy): Eukaryota > Metazoa > Chordata > Actinopteri > Perciformes > Serranidae > Epinephelus > Epinephelus moara. The sequence goes on along the minus strand of NC_065506.1, from coordinate 43,229,536 downwards.
GCAGGGTGGCACACGGTGGTGAACCCCGCGCAGAGCTAGTTTCGAGCAGTGAACCCGAGGCGCGCTCAGTTTGGTAGTTTGGCAGACTGAGGTGCGCTGAGATGGGTGTGGTGGCGCAGCAGGGGGAGGTGTCAACAGATCCAGCTCTCAGCCAACCACAAACAGCCACAGCATCAGATAGGGAGTATATATTCAGCATCTGTCATCTTAGAAAAGNGAGAGGGGCTCATTTGATTGGTGTGATGTGTGTAAAACCCACTCCACGCCTTCTCTCCTCCCTCTTTCCGACTTGCACAGGTAGGAGGGACGGAGGTGGGAAAGAGGAGTAGCTGCGTCAGCGCACACGGTGTGCCAAACTTGCAAAATCCGCCTGGCCACACCCAGTTGGCGACCCGGTCTGCAAAACTAGAGCCCATGGTCCTTGCTAGTTTATTTCCTCTTAATGGAATTGTTTTGTGCCATTGTGGCGTGTTTGCCCTTGTTGGCCACCGTACTGTACTTCCCCAAACTGCAGCTGCAAAGTTAGAAGTACATTATTGTCTCAAACGACATCACATGCTCTAGTGTTCAATTTTCCTTTACCAGCCGCTAAACCAGGATTACACAAGGTGCCCACATACTTTAGACTATATTGTTTCCTCCTTCACATACACTGTCTCTTACCTTACAGCAGAGGTGGCAAAGACTTGACCTTTGGAGCCCACTGACAGCACAACTATTGAGGCAACAACTACAATCAGATCTGTATTGATAGAGAAAGAGAGGCTTTAAGTATAAATATGGCACAAGAACATGTTCAGTATGAGGATGTGCAGCTTAACAAGAGAAAGCAATGTCCTCCATATGAGGTTTGGGAAAGCCAAAGAAGAAAGTGCACTATTAAGAAATTATCACTGGTTTCCATTACAAAATGATTGTATAAATCGATTGAGGTGAGACGGGTTACAAATAATATTAACGTTAATATGCATTGCTGCATATTTAAAAAATCACCTGGAGGTGCCAATTTTAAGAATAAAAACCTGAAGGCAGAAAAAGCATTTGCACTGACAGTTTTAATTTCATGCTGAATTTGTCTGCGATATCTCATTCTGGGATGAAGCTCAGGATATATTACAGATATTGTTTAAATGCTGTGTGTGGGTGGCAAGTGATATGTCTGTTTGTGTGCATGTGTAGAGATACGCGTGTGTATGGGGGTTGTGTTCCCACCTATAATAGATATTGGCTTCCTGGCAAAGCGTAGTCGGCCACAGATGCCAACATATTTACTGCGGCAGCCTGCTGACCAGAGGCGGACAAAATATTCCACACCAAAGAACACCACAAGGACGATCTCCTGTCAGAGAAATGAGGAAAACGGAGCAGACAAATGAGGGAGAAGGACATGTGGGGAAAAAAACATAACATCAGATGCTGCAGGTGATTCAGTGCAACAACACCTGAACAGCAGCTCACACAGAAAAGTATGCTTTAAAACAGATACTGTTAAATTATAGATGTGATGGGTTGCACAACTATTCTAACAACTTCCTCTTTTTTTGTTAAGTGCAGCTTCTCACACAAACCTGTCACGGTAATTCATTAAGGATTATTGATTCTCAATCAGCAGCCGCACCATTCGTCACTGTTTAATTTGTACCACACCATTGATTCATTCTTTATTACAGCTGCTACACCTGAGAGATGGAAAAACTGATTCTGTAACCTAAACAAATACTTTCGTAGTATTAATTTTTGTTAATTTCATTGTCTTAAAGGAAAAAAGTCTGGGTAAAGCAAAAGTCAAAGAACAAGCTGCTGCACGGCAACGGACTTTTGTTAGCAAGTACCACAAAGCACACACCGTCAGCAGAAGAACAAGATAACCACTGCCAAGCGTCAGACTCTGGTTAGGAGCTAACCAAGTAGCACAAAGCACACCCATTCCCTAAAACGAAGAACGAGCCGCTGTGCAGAGAAAGCCTCTCATCTAGCAAAGAACAGCAGCTACTATTAGCACAAAGCACACACCAGCAGCAGTGAGCAGTAACGGCTGGCAGGCTGGGTAGCCGACTCACAGGGCGTGACCAAGATGACGCAATGTACTCTGATGTTAGTTTTTCTAAGGGTGCTTTCACACCTGCCCTGATTGGTTCGGTTCAATCGAGGAGATCGTGAAGATTCTCAGTCATCCAGGTCATGGTAATCATAGGTGCTATATCGCAGGCAACTGGACCTGCTTGCGTTTCTTGGAGATGTTTCGCCTTTCATCCAAGAAACTGAAGAAGAAGCTTCTTGGATGAAAGGCGAGACATCTTCAAGAAACGCAAGCAAGTCCAGTTGTCTACGATATAGCACCTATGTTCAATCAAACTCAAGTTCATTTGCCCCCTAAGTGGTTTGTTTGGGCGAGTGTGAACACAGCAATCACATTCGGGAGCGCACCAAAAACAACCAGACCAAGACCTTCTTGAAGAGGTGGTCTCGGTCAAATCGAACCAACTGCAGTCACATGACACATTGGTTTGACTAAAATGAACAATGACAGCAATATAGTCCACGATGAGCAGCGCTAAAATCAACCTGCGTAGTTGTCCCTCCATTGTGACATTAGAAAGTGTCACATTTATCTTACAAGTGTACTCTTCTTCGTTTGGTTTACTTCCTGGATTTTTCCCACATGGAAATTCTGACCAATCAAGAGCAGCTTTCTCACACAAGGCATTTGATCTGGTCCTCTTGTAAATGCTGCCGTGAGAACACGAACCAACTCTAGGCAATTATACAACTTTGTAACAAAATGAGTCCCTGATTCAGACCAAAGGAGACAACTCTAGTTCTGAAAGCAGCCTTATAGTAGGGGAGTTATGATAAGGATGGCTCCAGTTCTGCTTGGGCTGTCTTTCCCTTCAAGGAGGGAGGCAGTGTTTATAAGATTTTACTTTATCCCGACATTAAAAATGTTAGGAAATGCACTAATTTGCTCTCCCACTAAGAATTAGATGACAACATACACACCACTTTCATATCTGTAGACAGGGGGACACAATTAGCCTGGCTCCATCCAACAGCAGCAAAATCTGCCTACCAGCATCTCTAAAGCTCACTAATTTAGTCATATCTAATTTGTTTAATCCGTACAAAACCTGTAATGTAAAAAAAAAAAAACGGCATGCTGTGGTGGTTTAACAATGTGTTTTGTGCCAGACTATTTCAAGGCCTGGCGGAGTCTCTGCTCATTGTCTGGCAACCTCACAGTGACGACAGGGAATAATCACACGCATAACCCCCATGAAAGCATGTCATTTTTACACTTCAGGTTTTGTATGGATTGTCAATTAGTGATTTTTAGAGGTGCTGGTGGGATGATTTTGTCCCCTTTAGGCAGAGCCATGTAAGGAATTTCCTTTTTCAGTTTTTATGCTAAGCTAAGCTACCCATCTGCTGCCAGCATACGTATTTCCAGTCACATCTGGATTGCTTTGTCCCTTTTCTTCTCTTTCCTGTTCTCCTTATTATTTCTTAATTCGCATGACATTAACTGAAACAAGTCACAACAGCATGTGTCTAACATGAGGCCCACACAATTAAAGCTTCTCAATTAAAGCTGCTCCATTTCAATTCCTCACAAGTTTCCTCCTCTGCTCCTGGAGGACAAATGGATTACAAAAAAATCAATTACAGCACACAATTACAACAACACGTGGAAATTAATGAACTGATGTGAATGGGAATGCAATTACCTCCACACGTCTCTTAATCACTGACAAGCATTCTGAAATGAAGCTGTCTGAGAGTGAATCAATGCCCTTTCATAGATTTTTAATGGTGACACAATCATTTTTGGAGTGAATGACGGGAGGGAACAAACTGGGGGATTCGGGCAGAGGATGTGTTTTCGTGTTGTACAGCAGGAGACGTTTTCAGCTCTGAATCACTGGAGGTGTTTTTCCTTCACGAGAGCCAAAGATTAAAACGTCAGTGAATATAAAACAGCACGTCTTGTAAAACAAAAATTGGATTAATAATATGTTAAACTGTGTTCTTGGAAGCGAGTATGTAAAATGTTGTATTTCTTAATTTATTCACTGAGGATTTCTACTTCAAGGTTGAAAAACAAATGGTCTATCCAAAAAGCAACACATTTGCAAGCAGGACGGGAGAGAAAGAGGGCATAGAGGAGAATCAAACAGTTGTTTTTAGTTGAGCTGGACACTTTGCTCTGACTTTGGTGTCCACTTACTCTGACTGTATAACACAAATTTTCACAGTTGTCACCAGACTGTGGATGTTGCCTTAAAATTTGTGACGATTCATTTTTGACCTTGAAACAAGACTGTTAAAAGTCCAGAAAGTGAAACTTCAGTTTACAGTGTTGTCAACTGCTGTTTCCACAATCAAGGATGATCCGTCGAGCTCAGCTTTTAAGCCAACTTGGAAGAGAAATCTTTAAAGTGCTCAGAGTAATGAAGCTCAGCACAAGTTCAATCAGAAGGACTTTCTTTATGCTATATCCATTTACAATTCTCTCTCAGTCCCACTTCCACCACTTCCATCAATCAGCTGACTATTGGTGCTCCCTCCTCTGGTTAGCCAATCAAACTTTGCCACAATCTCCTTCAGCCATCCATGCTGCTGCTGCCAATCTTCAAATCTGTTCTCCTCTCTGCTCCTGTCAGCTGTCATTTAAGGCAGAATTGTTGCGTCCTCCTCCACCCCATTCACCTCCAGTCACCTTATCCAGAGCCCCGGACAAGCTTATGAAAAACTCATTCCTCATCAGATTAGGGGGTAGTTCCCTTATCTACTACGTCTTTACCAGCGTCCTGGAATAGATGACATCACGATGGGGTCTAATCGCCAAAGACTTTTCACATTTCTCATACTTATGTGCACATGTAAATAAATATTCTCTCCTGATCGATATTAAAAGTTTAAAGGGGACCTATTATGGTCATTTCCAGGCTCATACTTGTATTTTGGGTTTCTATTAGAACAAGTTTACATGCTTTAATGTTCAAAACACACTTAATTTTCCTCATATTGTCTGCATGAATATACTTATATTCACCCCGGGTCTGAGATGCTTCGTTTTAACTCTGATTGGTTTCAGCATTTCAAGGTCTTCCACATCTGCACTCTCGGTGTCTCTGGACCATAGCTGCAGCCGAGGGAATGGCTTTAACTGAGTATAGCCCCAATCTCTACAGTGAAAAATCACATACAAAAGCTTTTACACCAAAATCTGCCAAACCTGACATGTTCAAGTTGGAATATGAACCAAAATTGAGGACGAATAAACAGTACTAGCAACAAAGTACTATGTGGCAGTGTGTGCTACATAATGTAAACACTTGTAGCAGCATGCCTGGAGTACATGACCCAACATGTTCTCATCCCAACTCATCAAATGTCACCGTTTTGTCAGTGGACTTTCACCTCTAATGCGTTAGGTATCCTCTGAGTCTGTTGTTGACGCGCCGAGATCTTGTGTCAATTCACACTTGTTACATGCTTGTGTCTTTTCAAAACACACTTTATTTTTCACAGGAAATGTATGATTTCTGCTTGTTAGAGCATACAGTCTTTTTCAAAACAAACATACAACGTCAGTAAAAGCCCGTGTTTTTATGTTTATTTCCTTGTGCGACAAATGCAGTTGGTTAGCTTTAGAAAAAAAAACACCATGGTGTGGCTCAACATTCACACGGGAAGCGAACACCGGTTGAACCCATCCCTCCCGCCCACGCTTGGGACTTCCCAGCCCCTCACACGACGTTGTTGGATGCAGCATTTCAAGCTGATGCCATCCAGCAGCGAAATACACTGATGCACCTCTCATGGCAGTATAACATGCTGCTGGGCGGCATCAGTTTATAACGACGTGTGGCGGCATATCATACTGCCGCAAAAGGTGCCATTTTGCATCACTGTCTGATGCCAAAATCACTGACCAAGCAGCGGTATTGGATGAGTTCAGAATGAGAACGGTCTGGATGACCATATAAAGACATTAGCCTGTCTTGAAAGTAGAAAATAACACTGGGAACAGAGTCCAGAACGGTCTAACAGACGTTTTTGCTCAAACTTTGGCCTTGATTAATATGAGCATTCGACACTATCACATCACATATATAACAGGAAATAAGAAAAAGCACAATAGGTTCCCTTTAAACAGCTAAAGCATGACTTGAGAAAATTCCATCTGCTAATGAAGAGCACGCCATTATGGGTCCACTCAGTTCTGAGGAAATGAGACCCGATTTGGGACCGAAGTGAGACCAGGTCCCAATGTACTCTTCTACACAGGTCAGATAGGGTCTTGCTCTTGTGCCCAATGTCTGAGTAGATTTAAATGGGCCGAGCTCATCAGTTTGACCAGATGATATGTGATAATTACTGCAGGGAAATGAGTAGCCTGTTTAAAAGATGTCTATTATAAAATTCCCATTTTTTTGGACTTTGACAAACAGATATTAGGGTTACAAGATTATTATTCATCACCTGCTTAGCTTCACAATGTTTTATTGTCGGTGCAGGGGGTGAAAACAGGACTTTGGATGATTTCTATAAATTAGTCTTTGAAGCATAAAAACCCATTACTTTAGGAAGTTGTTTCTGTGCCTTTAGATTTGTTCTTTGGACGTTATTATAATGCTGCTCTTCATCGTGGCTTCTTGTTTATTGATATTGCATCATGCTGCTGCAGGTGTTCTCTGTCTATTAGGCTCTGCTCTCATTAACAGTTTCCAGCTATGTCACACCTGGTTAGAAACTTACAAGTTAATTATAAATCATCGTGTGCTTCGGAACAAAGACCAATCCTCGTTATTATCCATATACCTGTGCCTAACAGCTTTCTCTGCCGTATCTCTCAGCTCTCACATCCCTCACCCCTCAAATCCCCCCTTCTCTGCTTCCTCGCCTCCTTCTGTCTCATTACAGGAGCCACAAGGGGGACAATAAAACTAGGATACCTCTTCTAGTCATTGCCTCCACACTGAGTCTCACTCCCTGAGTTCTGCTTCACAACATCTTTCGACCTAAACCCATCATCAATCCTCATTCAACCCCCGGCTCTGCCCGACCCTTATTTCATCTCACTCTCCAACTTTGACCCTCATCATCCCTCTGTCCTCAACCTTTGTTCATCCTCCCGTCCCAGTGAAGCAATTTGCATTCATAAGCGACTTAAAACTGTAAATAAAACACATTGCCAGGCTTTGTTTGCACAATGAAATAAAATGTAGCAATACTTTTTTGGGAAGTTTACACTCATTTTTGGATCCTCAAAAAAAGACCAAACAAACAAGGCCTTTTGGGAATGCGCAGCCTTTGGGCAAACTGCCAAGCATCTGGCCAAACACACTACTACAAACACTGTCAGCCAGCGCTGCATCTCCAAGTAAAGAACACAGTGGTCTCTCTTAACCTTGAGTGTGCAGGAAGAAAGAGACACGACAAAGAGGACGCTTCTGTGGTGGGGGAGGAGAGAATGAAAGAGTGGCAGGGTCAGAGCAAATCTCTAAACTAGAAAGCACAAAGTACACAACAGTCCCTTTGGGAGGGAGGACGGAAAAGATGAATGTTTGAGATTTTGGTAGGTTTAGTAGCATGGCAAATATTAATTATTCATTATCTGTGTAGAAGAGAAGAATAAGAAGATTAAATATCTCCAGGGTGAACTTAAGGCAGACAAACATTTATGTATATTTCATGATATTGTGGTATTTATTAACAAATTTCACACTTTTCTTCATAATTACAGGTCTGATTCACACACAGGAGCCTGAATCTCTACGAATTCAACGATTAACCTGTAGGATTTGAGAGTGTGATGTGCAGGCTCGTGAAACACCATGACCATTTCATCCCATTATCCTCAGGCCAAGGTGAACTTGTCACATGTGGCACGCTCCAGGCCTCCTCAAAGAAAATCCTAAAGTCCTTTTTATCCTTTCTTGGGGTTTTCTTTTGTCTGAGCTTGAGTGACTCACCCATCACCCAAACAGTTCCTGCGCTCAGCAGCTGGTGTCTCAGGGTTAAGTTTATCCCATTTGCTATTGACTTTAGAGGAGGAGCCTTCGCCCTCCAGCCTTTAACGGACGCCCTGAAATTGTTTGTAGAAAAGAAAGCCAACTAAAGTGACCCTTAATTGTTTTGTTTCTTTGTGAGATGGCAGTTAGGTCAATCAACCCATGAAATTGCTTTTCAAACAACAGAAGCTGAGGGATGATATTTGTTGTTTTAATAACATCTTCACAATCACCGTATGATTGTTGCAGCTTCATCTTTGAAAATACACAACCAGTCAAAAAACTATGATAGAAATTAATCTCTTCTCATCTCTTCTAAACAATGTTAGAACTTAATGATGACTCAATGTCTATTCAATGCACAGTATGTCATTTTACTTTTGTTTCTTTATAATGCAATCAAGTAGAAAAGGGTCAAGAGCACAATTTCTAACTCAGAAACTATTGATGCTGCAATCAAAAATAGATCCGAGAGCACAACTATCAATGTTGCAATCAAAGAATAGACTCAAGAGCAAAACTATCAATGCTGCAATCAAAAAAATAGATTTGAGTGCACAACTATTGACACTGCAATCAAAAAATGGTGAGCCTTTATAGTGCAAGTGAAATAAACTTGTGATTAAAAATGTATTAATATAAATTTTGCTTGCAATTCCCAAAAGCATTTTGGCCATCCATAAGTTTTGTTTGCACATCTAAAAGGTTTGTTTTCAAATCCTTAAGTTTTGCTTGCTGTTGAACTGATTCTTGTGGTACCTGGGCTACTCTGAAAGATGTAGGACATGTCTTCTGGCCAGTCTTGATCGGAGTAGTGGCTTGGCAACATCCACTGTAGTAAACAAGAGATGTTGTTTCAAAGTCCATGGACAGAACGAGAGAGGAGACGGCAGAAAATCAATACATGTTTACACATAACTTCCTGTGCATGTAGATTGCTTTTGTTTAACAATCTGCGATATTCATTCATTCATTGTCTGTAACCATTTATCCTGTTAGGGGTCACATGGAGGCTGGAGCCTATCCCAGCTGACATTGGGAGAGAGGCAGGGTACACCCTGGACAGGTCACCAGACAGCCACGGACAATGGGCTCAAATTAGGAACCCTCTTGCCTCTTGCTACCTCGTTCGGTTAGTTTGTTTCTGCTATTGTGTGACTTTGTTGAATCCAAACTAACTCTTTGAAACACATAGTCACACAATAACAATAATACTGATGTAACATTATAACATTACCGTACGCATTAGCTTGGTGTCTGGCATGAGCCTCTTGTCATAGTAGCACACTGTATTAAAATGGATCAATATAGAAATGCATCAATAACTTGGTCCCAGACTGCCAACATCCCTTCCATGTTGAGTTTCAGATGCTTCCATCAGGGCGGAGGTTTTGCCATGATTTTGAGCCATGATTTACCCCTGTCAGTGTGTGACACTGGATACTGTGTGTTATGTATTGTACAGTGGCGGCTGCTGGTCTTTCAAACAGGGGAAGCTCACTTTGAGTTTACATCATAAAATTTGTCATATTGTAGCGAGGCAGTAACTTATAAAAGGAACATTTAATTGAAGCTGTTTTTCAACTACACTCATGCCATAGAACCACAGCAACACACACCTCAAAGATTTTCAGATGGGTTTAAACACCTGAACTGTGCTGTACAAACGGTGAAAATGAGCTGTATGGCTTATGGAAATAAGGAACTCCAGACAGCACTGTTTTAGACAATTCCTCCAATCATCATGCATACACAGAGCGTCCTCTCCCGCCTACCGCTCCATTAGGTCCCAGGGAAGCTGAGCCTCCCTGGAAGTGACGATTTTGTCGCATTTATCCAATGACTTTGCTGCATGAAAAAAACCTGCTCAGCGCTGTCTCATAGGAATGCTTGGAGGCTCCGCGTCCAAGCGCTGTCTCATAGGAATGCTTGGAGGCTCCGCGTCCACCGTGCTGACACGAGAATGCATGACAGGGAGGTCGCGTTTGAAAACTAGTGATAAACAGCTGACGTTTGAGCATCATAGTCATGATGTTAAACGCATCCTAGCGCACGTTTAATGCAATTAAATTCTTATTTCAATGTAAATTCAATAGTGCATATTTGACCATTTCTTCTATTAAATTTTAGGGGAAGTTCAGCCTCCCTTGTTGTCTCAGAGCAATCGCCCCTAGTATTGTACTGTCTGTTTTGTTGTACTCATGACCACTGTCTGTATCTCAAATTGCCCCTCAGTTTACCTTACCTTACCTTACCTTACCTTACCTTACCTCAACTGGATTACTGTGTCTCAAAATGGCATGCAATTATGAAAAAAGGATGCTGTGTGGCAGAAACAAAATAATGTATTACTGGTACTGAGTAAGATGCTGTGATATTTTATGATTTACAGTACCATATTATTGGTTGTTTACCATGTTTGTTCAGTAGTTAGAGCATCTGAAAGTGTTGAAGGGGACATAACACCGTTGACAGGCGACCAAATGAAATGCATGCGTCTTGAATAAAATTGCAGATTTCATCGGGCTTGAACATTGTTGTGCACATTTGGGATAATGTAAGCACACAACTCAACAAAATATACGACATAGGTCCGGTCATTTTAGACATTTTAATGTGGAAAATGTTCCATATTGTGTAATCATCTTTAACGGCCTTGTTTTATGAGCACTGTCATCGTTTTTGATGTATTTAAATGAGTTGTTTGACATGGAATGGGGACAAAACTATCAGAAGATCAGAATCAGGCCTGTTTGCATATGCCAGCCAACAAACAGACAAAGCAGAAGTGCTGAGCAGATGGTGAAAGTCAAAGGGAAGATCAGATCAGGAGACCGCGGAGGGAGAAAATGCCACAGGCTGTATCTACAATGTAAATAGTGCTGTTATAAGAAAACATTTAGATAAGATGGGGATTTAGATTCTTTCTTTTCCCTTCTTAATCACCCTCCTCGTATCTGTCAGACACATGTGGTTCATGGACCACTGATCAGGATCATTAAAGATACACCATGGTGTTTTCTTGTAAACAAACACAGTGTTTTTGTTTGCATCCAATTTTTCTTGCCCAAAGACATTCTGCATATCCTTAAGGCCCAAAAAGATAAGTGGGATGCATGCCACCTTATAAAACATCTATGAAGCTGATTGTTTGATTTTTTTTTGATGTTTTGAAACCTGCATTATTTATGGGGCTGGCTGCCTTCCTTTTCTCTTCTTATGGTATACTGGCACACTGATACCTTCCACGGGAGATTGCTACCACCGCTACCGCCTTAGAATACATACTGTGTGGAATTGCATAAAACTGAGGTTTAAACCTGTCATCATGACTTTCATTTGGTAGATATGAGCAGATTTGGCTCATTATGCAACACAACATGAGGCAGTTTAACATGCAGGAACACCAGTTGTTTTGTCCGTATAAGAGCTACACTAATCCATATAATCTTTATGGGAGTACAAGTCTTGGAGCTGGTGTTAAAGCAATTCTTCTCTTCTTCTTTTTCTTAGCTCTCCTTAGCTGTTGCTAGGATTACTTTCAGATTTCAGTCTTTCAGTCATTGATTGCTTCACTCTACATGACACTTCATGACTTGAGAGTTCACACTGCAGTGGATATTATTCTGGTCGTGCTGATCTTTTGGGGAAAAACGAGATCCGGAGAGTTTAAGCAGGAGAAAGTTATCATATTAGTTGTGTCATTCCTTCCAACTTTATATAACCCTGATCCGCTGGAGTATAAACTGGCCCACAACAGATATGCGGGATGGATCTGCAGACTGCAGCTGTAAGAGAGCAGCATACAAATACGTCTCCTGAATGAACTAAGTTAACTTATTACCCTGTCAGTGGCTGAGGTAGTTAACCCTGTAAACCACCAACAAGTTTTCAGCACCAACTCATTCATTTCACAAAGCCACTTTGTGGTCTGACCAGGGCTTCAAAGAGAAACTGGTATATTTCAATCTAGACCCTATTTTTCCACTTTTTTTCTGTCTAAGTGACTAATGGGAACAACAATTTCTGAAATTGGTCTGGTACTGAGCGAGAGTGCTGCAACGTAACCACTGGAGGTATGTGCGCACCGTCAATTTACATCAACTAAAAGTGTTTGTTTTTGCCAATGACAGGCTTAGATTGTTAATCTAAGTGTCTGACAACATTACGAAAAGGATCCCTACAGAGATTAAAGAATAAGATCCTAAAACAGTCCGAAATTGCTATCGCCAAACCGACCAGACTCCATTTGAATAAAACGTCATTTATCATAGGAAAACACACTTTATTTTAAGTTGACAGAAACCAAATATATATTGGAAAAAAACATATTGGTGTGTCTTTCCTCTGTTCAAACAATCACCGACTCTGTTTTGGTTGAATCAACCTTTAATTCATCCAGTTAGATTTGAAACTATGCTGCCTTTATACACCCTAAAAATGCTGTTTATTTAAATGGAGTCTGGTGGGTTTGACGATGGCAAATTTAGAGCCGTTTCTGGTTAAAGAAAAGAATCTCACTCTTCAACAAAAGGCTTTATTTCTGTAGGGAATCTTTCCATATCAGTATCCATATGCATTTATCACTCCAAGCTTATTAGTGGCAGAAACAAGCATTTTCATACCCGTTTTCCCCTAAAAAACTGTGGCTCTTGAACCGGTTTCATTCAGGATTTTTGGAAACTTGGCATTATCTAGTGGTCCAACTCATGTTGCAACCAGTTTTGATTGGAACCATTGTAAGGATGTGTCATTAAAAGAGGACGTTGCACAATGCACAACAGAAATAAACAAGCTTTTCTTCTGTTATAACAGATATTTGTTTTTATCTGAAAAACACAAGCATCAACCAGCTACTGCCTTTTTTATCACAACGATTTCTCACTTGACTTCTCCATTGTTGCCTCCCTTGTCCTCTCTATGCAATCTGGTGATATCCTGTCAAGTTTATGCTCATATGTGTGTGTCTACTTCCTCTTTTATTTTGAAATGTGTTCTCATTGTGTTCAGTGTTTCTTTTACTTCCTGAGTTTTCCTGCCTTTGACTCTGGTTGGATTTATGGACTTTGCTTTTTGTGTGATTTCCATGAATGGACTTTTCTGTTTTCGTTGTATGCCTTAACATGTTTGACCCCTGACTGTCTAAGTAAAGATTTGGAGTTGATAACTGTTCTTGTTTTGTGTTTTCCACTGCAACTGAGTCCCAATTTTGTACTAGACCATCACAAATCTGTAGAATATGACATGGTTCAGGTTGAGAAAGACCTGCTAATTTTTTGTTCCGGCTGCAACTAATTTTTCAGAGTCTGACCTAATTTTTTTTGGTCCACATGCTTTGAAAAAATTAAGCACAGAAACGAGAACAGAACTGGTTCCATGTTGGTGAAAAAGGAGTGTCAGTGGATGTACATTGATGGTGAAAACATGCTCCAAGTGGTTTCATTGCAGCCTTCTCCATCAATATTGGACCAGTTTAAAAAAAATGTTGCTCCCAGTGGTCACTTAGATACAAAACATGAGAAAATAGGGCCCAGGTAAAAAAAAAACTAAAAAAAAAAACAACTAAAGTCCACATTCCCTACAGCATAATCTTGACTCATCTCACCCCAAACCCTGCTCTCAGCTCTGTGGGTTAAGATGGTAAAAATGGGATAAGAGTGCTTTCACACCTGCCCTGTTAATGTGCACCTCCTCCTGTACTGCCTTAATATGCACATTCAGCACATCCAATGCATCAAAACATTCTTTTCTAGTTGGAGCCGTGCCTCGTTTTCAAACTGTATGGTTTGACTAAAATGAACAATGACAGCAATATAGTCCACGATGAGCAGCGCTAAAATCAACCTGCGTAGTTGTCCCTCCATTGTGACATTAGAAAGTGTCACATTTATCTTGCAAGTGTACTCTTCTTCAACGTTTGCTTTACTTCCTGGATTTTTCCTGCATGGAAATTCTGACCAATCAAGAGCAGCTTTCTCACACAAGGCATTTGATCTGGTCCACTTGTAAATGCTGCCGTGAGAACACGAACCAACTCTAGGTAGTTATACAACTTTGCAACAACATTAGTCCCTGATTCAGACCAAAGCAAGAGAACAAGAACACCCTAAAATCTTCTTGTGTGATCTGTAGTTGTTAAGTCTAAAAACTCTCTTAGAGGAAGATCCAGTCTGACAAGGAGACAAATTAGAGACAAAACAATGTTTTAATCGTTAAACTCAAGTGTTACTTCCCAATTTAATTAAATTCAACACTCACCACCCAGAAGAGTGTTGTGTGAGCCAGGGCCTGGTACTGGTCGATGGTGGACAGAACGCTGAGGATGAGACAGGCCAGAACTATGAGAAACCTGCAGGGAATAAAGCAGTTATTACAAGTTTTATGTAATTCCTTTCTTCTTTGTATATAGTCTTACATAATCTAATTGGATAATGGTGTCCAACCAGCTCTTGTTTACTTAAAAACCTTCATTTTCATCAAATCAAAGCTTTACATAACTCGTCATCAGTCGAGTCGAGAAAGCACGAAACTCCTCGAATTACTTTCCACCTCATATTCATGTCAACATTTCACACTTTGATTTAAACAGCAAAACTTCAGTCAACTTTGGTGTCTGGTTCAAGTCTGAGCTTCTGAGCTTCTTAAAAAAAAAAAAAGTTTCAAGATAGCATAACATTACTTTATATTTTTGTCATGAAAAGTGTCTGACTGGATTTGAGAAAACATTCAAGGACAGCCCTCTGGAGGAAATACTGTGAACCTTTTGAACTCCGCCATATGAATGCAAAGCGTATGATAAACTTGTCAAATAATGAGCGCACAGGTTTGTATGCACACACACACACACACACACATACACATACACACAGTATCAACAAACACTAAATTGCTCCTTAACATTCCCCTTATTCCCCCTCAAGGTCACAATTGTTTCAACTACAGCAACAGTAAGACGTCTGTAACTCCTCAACCTACTTATTATAAAGATATTTTATTTCTCTGAGACCGGGCTCTGAGCTGCGACACTGTATCAAACACATAACTCTCACAGCAGACACTTTTCAGAAATCTTTTTTTGGTTACTTGGATAAAAAAGCAGCTTATATAACACAAGCCTACACACGTTGCAACACCAATTAAATTGTAGTGGTCAGTTTTTACAGCCGTTGATAAAAGTCACAAGAAGAGATCCTGTTTAATTTGATGGTAGTGGAGGAGGAAAGCAGGGCTGACTGCAATATAAGTGATGAGCCATTCTCAAACTCATTACCCTGTTCACACATGTTTCAGCCCTCTGAGCCTCAGTTCCTGTTTTCATTTTTTTTTTTTAATGCAGTATTGCCTCCGCTATCAGAGTTGAAGTTGGGGTTACGTTTCACCACATTTCATTATGTTTGTCTGTTAGCAGGATATCTTGGAAAATTAATAATGAATGCGCATTAGACTTTGTGAAACACTTGGCATCGTGGCAAGGACAAACTGATTAACTTTTCATTTCCGTTGGCGAGAGATGTGGCGGTGAAACTCTAAACTGGATTCACATGACACCATCTGAGTTCATTTGTCAATCAGCTGACTGAACAAACTTCCATTATTGGCCCAGTCAAACACCATGGAGGCTCTGGACATTTGGCTTTCTGATTAGATATTACACCGCCAGTATTTATTGCAAAACTTGGTACACTGACAGATGAGCAGTTCTAATGCCTGCTGAACAGAAATCAAGCTGACTGAATAAAATTTGACTACTGTATTATGAAATAGGATGTACTTTTCATTCATATACTGTAAATAGCATACTGTATATGTATGTATACCTGGGAAAGGTTAAACTCTTTGCAAAAGAAAACTCAAAGATCCCAAAATAACATGATGTGACATTATTTGTTCTACATGTGAGGCAAAGATCAACAAGAAAACTTATTACGTCTGGCTGTTGTTTGCCTCTGTGAACCACTCAAGTTACAGTTTACATCATAGACTGTAAAAATAATGGAAGGAATGGATCTTCAACCCTACAGCAAAGAACATCCACACAATTTCAAGGTGGGCACCTAAGATTGGTGTCACCAATTCAGTATCTGACCAAATGTTTCTTCTTCTGGTCCTGAGATGTGTTTTGAAAAACATTATGATGTCACAGTGAAGTTGACATTTGACATTTTGGGTGTAAAATGTCATCACTTTGTAATTTTATTCTATTGGACATTTATGTGAATTTTGTCAAAATTGATGTATGAACTCTTGAGTTATGGCCAGAAAATGTTTTGTGAGGTCATAGTGACTTTGACCTTCGATAACCAAAATCTAATCAGCTCATTGTAGAGTCCAAGTGGATGTTTGTGCCAAATTTGAAGAAATTCCCTCAAGGCCTTCTTTAGATGTTACAACCAATGGCTGTCGATGGCCAGAGACAAAAACATCTGGACACAAGTGCCTGATGCGTGGGCTTGAATGCTCTACTTTTTTAGTAAGTAGGAGACAGAATATACCGATTCACAGTGACATTGTGCTGACAACAACAATCACTTTCAGGTAGACGACTGGCAACTGACTTGAATTGTGGAGATATGTCAAACTTATTTATTTCTGTTGTCATTGTCAGCTGGTGCCATGCTACACATGGTGGTCCGACCTTGTTTCTGCTTTGCTTATTATACTTCCACACCGGCGATTTTCAGGTTGTCCATCCGTCCATCCGTATGTACGTACATCCCATTCTCATAACATGATAACTCAAGAATGCCTCAAGGGAATTTCTTCAAATTTGGCACAAATGTCCACTTGGACTCAAGGATGGACTGATGAGAATGTGGCGGTTGACAGTCAAAAGTCAAGGTCACTGTGACCTCACAAAACATGTTTTTGGCCATAACTCCAGAATTGTTTTGCTAATTATTACAAAATTTCACGCAAATGTCTAACAGGATAAAATGATGACATTTTATATCCAAAAGGTCAAAGGTCAAATTCACTGACATCACAGTGTTCTGCAAAAACATTTTCCTGGCCATTACTCAACATCATGACTCAGAAACAGAGGAGGAGACATTTGGTCAGATACTGAATTGGTGACACTCATCTTCGGTATCCACCTTTAAACTGTGCTGACTGTATAGATCTATAGAGGGTGTGTGTGAAGCATCCATGTTTTCATAGACATGGATGTAACTGTAAGTGCAACTTGACAGTTTCATGGAAGCATACAACCATGAGGCAAAATTCTAGTCTTATGTACTGTGTTGCTTTGCTAGCTACTATGACGGCCGCAGCAAAACATATTTTAACCCCCCAAAAGTCCTACCTAAAAGAGCAATATCAGTTTAAGTGTAAGCTATATTTTGAATATTTTCTCCACTTTACCTTAAACACTAACCAATCAAGGCACTTGTAAACCATAAACTCCTTCTGCAAAGGTAAAATTACAGTTTTTGTCAGTTGAGTCTGGTGGCTTTGAGATAATAGCCTCAGTTCCCCGGTGGAAACAGCTGTTTAACAGCAAGGTAAAGCTGTGAAAATATTCTAAATATAGTGTTCAAGTGAAATGATATAGATTTTTGTAGGTGGGCACTTTTTTAGGTTGCTAAAAACTAACCAATTCATGCAATGTTTGCTCAGCACTGTTTGATTTGGTGAACGTGACGCAGGGGTTTTCTACAGCATTCTAGTAAACAAACTTTGGGATTCGGTCAACATAGGTAACAGGAAATGAGGACAAGGAGAGACCAAAAACCTTGCAGTCACAATGTGTAACTGTGTAAGTGGTACTGGGGCCTGAATGAAAACCAGTATGGGTCTGGCATATCTTGACTACACTGCACAGCGTTGGTGGAAGTATCTGCTCCACTGTCATCTGGTTGATATTGACTTAAGAAAACAGCCCAAAAGGACCAGTGTCTTGTTACTATATGAGTACACTTGATGGAAACTATGTGTAGAGGGAGTTATAGTTTCCAGCCAGTGTTTGCACCATGGAGGCTCTTATCACCACATGCTACAGCCTGAGTTTATTGAAGACTGGCCAGGAATCTGAACACCCCCTTTTAAGCTAACACATACACACACAGACACGGGCTTGAACGTGCACGCCACACGTCAACACAGATAAAAGACCGAGGAGAGACCTGCTCAGGGAAGATGGACTGGTGTGTAACAAAGCTAACAAAGCAGCTGGTTCTGTCTGAGAGAAGAGAACACGTAGACAATACAACAAAGCAAAGTGAATTTGTGGCTCGATGTATGTGTCATCTGCAAAGTGACATCTACAGTCTATTAAGATCAGGGCACATTGGGCACAGACAAAAAATGCTCACGAGTTAGGACGCAGTGTAATTTATAAAATCTTATGTTCAAATGTGACAGACGCAGTTGAAAAGAGGATCAAAAGAAATACAAATGAACATCAAACTTTCCAAGCCAAACACTCCGGTATGCTAATGGCTGTAATTTGTCAGCGGAGCTCTGCTTAAATTATTTCAGAGCATTTGAAATGCCAGTAAACATACACGCTCAGTATGCTGAGCATACACGAGTGCTTCACTTTGAATTCATCTGAGACGATCTGACTCGTCAGTCCTTCTCTACTAACTGCACCATCATATTTCACTTCCTTTACCTCCAGTGGGCTCAGTGTAGCAAACAGACAAAACAATACATTGGCTCAGCTACATAGGCACCACTGAACTCTAAACAAAAGCTCAAAGCATTGCTCCTATCTATTATTGATGGACAGATTCACTTGCAGTCTGCTGTGCAGTGAGTGTAGAGACAAAGCAGGGGACAGGATAAGAGTTAGTAGTGACGCTGCTGACCATGTCACTAGCTGTTACCATCAAATATCCTGTCGGGAACAACAATCATTTGTTATTTTTATCGCTGTGCTCTAGAGTGATAAAAGAAAGAACATAAATAAAGCAGAAGTATGCACCACAAAACTGAGATTTAGATGATTACACTGTGAGAGGAGATGTGTATTAAAGTGGAGCTTTAAAGGTCCAGTGTGTAGGATTTAGAGGGGTGTATTGGCAAAAATGGAATTTAAAATAATAAGTATTTTTTCGTTGGTGCATAATCACCTCAAAATAAGACTTGCTGTGTTTTCTTTATCAAGATTGCCATGTTGCATAGCAATGTTTCTACTGTAGCCCAGAACAGACGAACCAAAAGCTGGCTCTAGATAGGGCCATATGCATTTTTGGCTGTGCCACCATAGTAAGCGACCCCTCCACGACAAGAGCATCAGAAAACAATTATCTTTTACAGTGACACTGCTTTATTCAGTGTTTTTACTAGTTTAAATATCACCAGGTCAGTTTTTAAGAAGAATGAGACCTCTGCGGATAGTTTGGCTCCCGATAAAAACTCCTCCCTTAATGTCTGGATAACTAATAAAGGATATCTTTGGTATTTTTCAACCTGGGCCCTATTTCCCCATGTGTATGTGTGCGTATGATTCATAGGTACAACTCGTTTTAAAATTGGTTCAGTATTGAGGGAGGCGGATGCAGCCGGCAGCCGTGAAACGAGCTAAAACAGTAACGGGGGCAAATGCATCCCGTATAAGTTTGTGCATTAAAAGTGCTTTTTTTCGCCACTGACTGGTTCAGATCGCCAGTGTTATCTCTGTAAATAGCATACTAAGTATTTCCCTTACCTCTGGGCTGTGACGTCATCTCGCGAGAGCTTTGCTTGTTGCCGTAAGAAAACAGAGGAGCCATGC
>NC_065506.1:43181974-43209520 GCF_006386435.1 Epinephelus moara | reverse complement strand
GTTGTACCTATGAATCATACGCACACATACACATGGGGAAATAGGGCCCAGGTTGAAAAATACCGAAGTTATCCTTTAAGTCATCATAGAAAAAAGGTGAGCACACATTGGCAGGTGCTGGGCTTGTGGCCCGTCTGTGACCAGCCAAATAGGGTCGGAGAAACACTGGCCCTTTTACATAGAGATTGCGCTGTAGGGCCGCTAAGAAGTCCCTCCTGTATGCCGCCTTTGCATTTTGACACAGGACCAAACAACGGGAGCATCATGCAGCTCTGGTGTGTGATTTTAGACAGCATGCCAACATTGTGGAATCTAAGAGGCGTGACGGGCATGAGATGTACAGTAATGCAACAGTGTCAGCCTAGTGTGACATATAACATACACATCGGCAGTGTTTTATGAACAATAACTATGGCATTATCATGGCATTAGTAATCATTTACCAGCCCTCTTATATGATGGCTGTCTCTTCCTCTGCTCAGAGGCAAAGGAGCTCCTGGACCTCATTGTTTTCCCAATTTGCGGACCTGTGGCTGCACAGTGGTGCAGTGGTTAGCATTGTTGCCTCAGTGCAAGAGGGTGGTTCAAACCCAGGGTGGAGGAGCCCCTGGGTATGAAGTTTGCATGTTCTCCCCTTGTCAGCATAGGTTTTCTCCAGGTACTCCAGCTTCCTCCCACAGTCCAAAGACATGCAGGTTAATTGGTGACTCTAAATTGTCCGTAGGTGTGAATGTGAGTGTGAATGGTTGTCTGTCTCTATGTGTCAGCCCTGTGATAAGTTTCAGCTGGTTTAATCTGCAGTCCTCACCACCATATGCCACTAAATCTCCCTAAATCTTACACACTGGACCTTTAAAGCCTTGTGTGTCATTTGCACAGAAGCCTTTGTCAGGCAAGTAAAGGGTTTGGCTAGTATGGGGTTAATAGCTCGGAGATATAAGGTAGTCACCAGTGACCTTGTCTGTGTGCTCCATTAAGAATCTGAGCTCCTGTGTTTTGTAAAAGGAGAAGAAAAGATAAAAGCAGGGAAGCCTTTTCCCCAGCTACTAAAATATCGGATGGAATACAAACAGCTCAATTCAAAAACGTTCCTCAGATTGAAAGGAATAACAATGCATGAACCCTCAGCTTAGTTTGTTAAGTCATTAAAAATTGTGTCAGAATTGACTTCCTCCAGCTTGATACTGTTTGACAGAATATCTGTTGCAGTTTAATGGAGTCTGAAAAACGCTTTATGATTTGGCTCTTCTCTTAACTCTCCTGATCGACTCATCTACAACCGGCATGTGGGATGGATCCATGCTGCTCTAAACCAAAACACTGCATTTACTGTGAGACTGTAGCACACTGCAGACAGACACCCAGCGAGAGCATGGCATATAGTGTATTAATTGCATAAAGCTAAAAATATACCATGTTCCTTTCTAGAGATACACGCTGTTGCTTTCTTTTTACCTCAGTATAACAGAGCTGAGTCCCTGCAAGCATACTGTATCACCACACACACAAACTGACAAACATATGCATGTGCAAACACTCGCACACACAAGGGGACCTCTGATAAGGACTCAGGTCACTCTGACGTTCGAGGTTCTGGGTCAGTGATAAGGCCATGCTTGTTCTTAACTGCTTTTCTTCCACTCGAAACACTTGCAAAACAAGGTACTGAACTGACCCCAGAAACCTGCTGGATGGTTAGACATCCTAACAACACGCTCGTACAACAAACACCTGCTTGTACTAAAGGAATGAGAGAGTTTTTGTCTATGATACACAATCAAATTAAACCTGCCTAATGGAATGTAACAAAACTGCAATGGTGACACTTCAGAGATGTGTTTTTTAGGTTTCTAAAGGTGTGTTTTTGAAGTCTGGATTTCAGTGTGCAGCTTCCTGTCATCTTTGTCAGTAGAGGTGTGATCACATTACACCTCTGTCCTGCAATTATAGTTAAACTGAGGCCCGCAGAAATTCAAGGATGTGCTTCCTTATTTGGTGCAATTTCCTGGCTGGCACCAGTGCACTTGATCTTCGATGATTACCTTAGATAACTTTTACCATGTGTATGGTGAGCCAGCAGAAACACAGCTGGACATGTAGAAGTCATTATTCTAGCATACCAGCTCTATGTTTTGTGCAATTTTGCAATATCAGACTACAAAGTGCAGCATCACTCTCACACTGTTCACAGTTTGTGTTCACTTTGTTCAATGTTTATTTCAACCATAGGAACCGCAGACATCCTATCCCTTTTTAGGGGCAGAGAGCATGAAGCAGTTTCCTTCAAAGCTAGGCTAATGAGAAAGAAAATTCAAATCTGGACCAACAGGTTTGGCGTCTGGTGGATCTGAGTTGCAGCAAGCAAACAACAAACAGTGCCGAGTTGGACAGAGTGAAAAACTTGTCGGCCGTGAAACACACTTGTTTCATCCTTAACATCTTCATAAAACAACATCGTGTCCATATTATCACCAACATACACACCCGAAGAAGTGAAATTGACTCCTGACACCTTTGGTTATGAGAAACGTATTGATTCTGCAGCCAAGGCAAGACAGCTGCCAGGAAGCAGACAGCAGCAGAACGTTGTTCAAGACCAACAAACAACATAGGCCGGTACTTTCAACAACTTCATGGGACATGACAGTTGTGTTTGCTGCAAACAAACCAGGTGTTTTAAGCCACACATGATGTTTTTCAAACCCAAACAGAAGATTGAAAATTGAAATGTAAAGTTTCAGCATTTCCGCTACATATGGAACGTACAAATGTAACATATCCGTGGTTTGCAGAGATGTAAAATGCCAACATTTATTCTGGAAACTGGGTTGTATTTTGTATTTTTAAGGTGCGGTATGCAAGTCTGGAGAAATATGAGCCCGTTTTACACATAGATCACGCAATAGGGCCGCTACAAAGTCCCTCCTATAGGTCGCCTTTGGGGTTTTATACAGAAACAAAAATGAGGAAATGTGGTGTGAGTTTATTTAGCAAGATGGCATCCCAAACAAAAGAAGTGTGACAGTTGTGACATGTAACACGACAGCATCGGCCTCTGGTGTGATAAAAAACATATGCATTGGCAGCGCTTTATGAGCAATAATAATAGCATAACAATCGTTTACCGTCTCTGTTATATGGCGGTTGATCTCGTTACCCTGCTCAGAGGGTAAAGAGCTTCCTGACCTCACTGTTTTCCTAATTTGCAGATATTTTCAGCTGCAGTTCTTCTTCTTTGAGTTAGCTGCTAACTGCTTCTAGCTGTCGTTTTGGGTGGGTTGCAAGCATAACATGTTGTCAAAACGTCACAACCGTCCTACCCATGGTCCCATCCTGCCGGCTATTCCTTATACACAAGTGTTGATTTGGCGGTGTTACTTCCTCTACTGCCAGCTTAAACGTGAGACAACTTTATCTCCGCATTCTACGTCATACCTCTTATAAAGAACAGTGAGGCAAAATAATGATGCAGAATTCACACCTTGAACAAGCTGTGTTAAAGGGGCTACAGTTGATTGTTTAGTGTCATTCCCTGGTTGTCAAATAGCAAAAATCTTAGGTTGGTAGTCGGACGAAACCACCAGCCCAAAACTTTGGTGTTTGACAACCTGGGAACGAGACTGCTTTGGTATTTACAACCTGTTCTCATTACAAAGTCATGTTGTAGTTTTATTGTTGTTGTTGTTACTGTTGCAATGACTTGTTGTGTTGTCTTGCTATTGTTATTGCTGAGGCCGTTGTGTCATGAATATGTTCTATTTTGTTACTGTGTTTTTTATATAATAGTGACTTTTAGCAGAGAAATTATTCTCTGTTTCCTGCCCAGGGACTACAGATGAAACTTAGTATATAGCTAACTCCTGTGCAGCTAAGTATCTGTGCACTGTCCCTGTTAAATAAATAAAATAAATAAAAATAAATCAAATAGCGCTGCTTGGACAGTGATTTCCGCTTCAGGCACTGACAAATTGCATCCTTTTGTGGTGGTATGATACGCCATCAGGCATTTGTAGTGCCACCAGACAGCAATGTAATGTAAAGAGCTGGAAAGTGTCTATAGGCCAGGTGGGAGGTGAGGTGGATAAACAACACTGGACTTTCACCCAGGAGCCCCGTGTTTGCTTCCTGTATGCATGTTGAGTCAAACCATGATGTTTTGTAAAAAATCGAACCACGTGCATTTGTTGCACAAGGAAATAAATGTAAATAGGAGGTGTAAGTTTATTTTGAAAAAGATTAAATTCATCCTCCAAACAGAAACTGTACATTTCCTGTAAAAACTGAAGGGTATTTTGCAAAGACACAATGCATGCAACCGGTGTAAATTGACGTGCCAACCTGCAACATCAACAACAGACACACCCAGAAAACCTTTTGCATCATATGTAGATGTCAAAAATCCACTGACAAAGCTGTGACATGTGAGGAGTTGGGAGACAGAACATGTTGGCATTTCACATCCTGGTAATGAGACTCAACAATCAGCTGTATTGCTCCAGAGCTGCACACTGCACCATTAAGAAACACTTTGTGGTGCTCCCTGTCGTTTATGCAGTCTGAGCATTCTTTGAATCAGCATGCAGTGGCCATTACAGGAAGGTGAATGCAGCTTATCTTGCTGGTTAACACCTCATGTACTGTCTAATAATATAATTAGGGCTTGGCAATATGGAGAAAATCAAATATAATAATATTTTTGACAAATACCTTGATATCATTATTGTAGGGTTTATCATTGGTGCTTTCACAACGTATTTACACATTGAAATTTTTGATAAAGAATTATCAGTAATACAGATTTAATGACTTAGTGAGCAAAGGTGAATAATAGAAGAGCTAGAACAGTCTGGTAAGTTCAGAAAATGACATAATTTTACTGTAATAGAGCCTTTTAAAACAGGAAAAGACAGCACTTGTGATATTAGGATATCCAAAATCTAAGATGATATCATACTAAGATATTGATTATTGAACTACTGCCCAGCCCGAGACATATGCTTAAACAAAGAGCTTCCTGTAAACACAACAGCCACTACCGTCCCCATTACTGTGCAGTTATCCTTGGTAATGTTCTAATGTGTTTGAGTTGCACCGTGTTGGCTCGTGCTCCCTTTGAGTCACTGAGACTCTAACCTGCTCCGACAGGCTGCGTTCCCCTGCGTCCCCTCCGACACTGAAGGGTCACAGGGTGGCAGCGCCAGACGGGGCCCGTTACCTCCTCCACAGCGCACACGCACACACACTGCCAAGTTTAGCTGCCTGCTATCAGTGCCAGCAAGTGTGGACAGACAGCACACATGGCGGGGGGGGGGGGCTGGAAGATCATATCCCACATTCCTAAAGCTGTGTCTGAACACTCCAGTCTGGATCTACTGGACTGTCAGTTTCCTGGATGTGTGTTCATCCCAAGAAAAAATAAAAACAGTGAAATGTATCCTTTGGCATTACATCAGTGGTGTATAGTGGTGTTTATCATGAGTTACATTCCATTATTCAACAAAAAGACAGATTTCCAGGCAACCTGACAAAACTGTCACATCAATTTTGGGTGGTGAACCGTAATGTGACATATTCATGATTTCAGAGCTTTAGCAGATAAAATCCATCCCACACTGGATTACTCCAAGTTTTATGTTCATTACTAGCTGTATTATTTATATTTCATTTCCAGTAAACCAGGTAGTTTCACACACCTGTCACACCTGTCAGGAAGGGAAAAATACTAAAGCATCCCCTGTCAGGTTGGATTGGTTTAAAAGTTTTGTTGCTTCAGACTCACTGAATGCAAACCTCTCTGTGTTGTTGTACTCAAACTGTTCTGCAAAATTAAATGCTCAATGGCGCTGAAGAAAATAGTCTCCCAAATGAAATATCTGTATAATATCCCTTTAGTACTCCTATGAGGACGCATTTTGTCTGAGTTTCTCTACTCTGTGATGAATTATATGGTGTTTTTTAATCTACTATGGCTAGACTTAAATATCCTTATAATATTCCTAGAGGGACCTTCAGTTGTGCTGTGATATCTGTGCTGCATCTTTCTAAAATTCACAGGATTAACAGTTCTTTGTAGTGGAGGCTTCCAAGGCTCTACATGCGCAATTAACTCCCTGTTTAATTAGGATCTTAGAGTTGCAATTATACCCTTGAATACCCCATGGATCAGGATGATTATGGAAATAAAAAACACTCACACTGTGAAGTGATACACGAAGCATTTCCAGCCAGACGGCCTTTCCAGAAAGTTATACACGCGTCCTTGGATGTAGGCGCGGGTGAGGACTGGACGGACCCCGATGCTGTACACCGACATCCGCACAGACATCCGGGGATGGGATAAGTACGGGTGGACGTGAACAGTTGGCATGACTGTCGGAGTGTTACCGTCCCCTGGCATTTTGTCTCTTTCTGAAAACGTGTCGTTGCCCACAGGTGTCCCTGGATCAGGCGCGCTAAATGTGGTTTCCGACAGCTCCAAATCCGGTGGTCTGTTTCCACGTGCCAGCCCAGAAGACCTCCGTGAGTTCCCCTGACAGGGGGCGGAATTAGACATTGCAGGTTCCCGTTATTCTTTTTAACTTTTTCACAGTTATTTCTCGGTCACTGACTCACACAGACAAAGTGCTCGCCCATGTGCGGTTACCTTCTGTTGTGCGCCTGATCTCACCAGGGCGCATAAAACTGCAACATAAACTGCGTTATTAATGCTCTAGATCACCAGGACGGTGTTTCTTTAATTTAACTTTACGGCTCTCTGGGTTGTTGAGGTTATGGCGAGTCTCAGTCCTGAATGAATGTCCCCTACCTCTTTCAGAACACTTATCAGCCTGGAGAGCTGTGGGCGCCAGGCGGTGCGCAATGAGTCGCCAGCTGTTCAGACATTTTACTGTTTTGCAAAACTGCTCCAAAGCAATCTGCAGCTGATGAACTCCATCCTCGGATCTGTGTGAAAAATACACCACATTATCTTTCCCCCCAAAATGATGACTTTTCACACAAAATGCAAACTGTAGAGAAGAGAACTGTAAATACAAATGACATGTGGTTCATCTTCTATGGGCCTATACATATATATATATATATATAAATATTTTGGTGATGCACTGATGTTAGTGAAATGCTGCCACTCACACAGGCATGCGTCCAATGTATAGATGCACAAATGAGTAGCAAACGAAGCAATTATAAACCTCAAGGTTACCAGTGACTTGAGTTCCAATGCTGTAAAAAGCTCCTGCATTATACTCCAGTATTCATAAACATAAAGTAATAAAGGTTCAGGCTTAACCCGCCTGTAAGAGAAAGGGTGACTCCACCAAGAAAAGTGAAAACACAAGATTAAAACCTGCGATCACAGATTGATAAACAGGTGTTTTTAATGTCTATCAATAGAAAACAACAAAATAATCTGGAACTTCAATCATGATCACTTAGAAACACAAACTGTTTTATATGTAAGTCAAGCTCGACAATTATGTATGTAAATAGTCTTTATATGTATGTGGTTTAAATGACAGATTTGGGCTTTAAAGGGGAACACCACCTAAATTAAGAATTCCAATATGTTATTTCCATGGCTGAGGAAAGTCCAGTCAATTTTTGTGAATATGAGCATCTCTCTCTCAAAGCCAAAAACCAAACAAATAAATCTCAGACTTGTGATGTCATAGGGTATAAAGTCTGGAGCTCCATAGACAATGAATGGGAGCCTGATTTTATGGACCCACGGGATGTTTGTGGGTCTTGTTCTAGTGTAGTGTTCTCAGTTCTGAGGCAGAAAATGCAGCCATATAGACCGAATCAATGTGATAATGCACTAACGACAACGATCACTTCTGGGTAGAAAACTGGCAGTTGATTATGGAGATGTGTAAAATCAGCAAACTTGTTGATTTCTGTTGTCATTTTCAGCCATGACTGTAACATTTACAGATACTTAGTTAAAAACTGCAGTCCGACTTATCTGACATTTCTGCTGTGCTTATTCACGTTGCAACACATTCTCACTCCCACCTCATCACACATCAACATTTTGTTCATGGACTTTCTACGTCAAGATACGACATGAAAGGTACCCTGGGTGTGTTGGTTGTTGACGTTCTGGGACGCCGTGTCAAGTTCTGCCTCTTACATACAGTCTCTTTCAAAATAAACGCACTATGTACGTCGGTAAAACACCATGAACTGGATTTGGCTTCAGAATCTTAAGAGACATGAACACTGTGTTTGTCTGTGTTTGTTGGACCCATCCGCCACCAATCCCACCCACCCTACTCAGACTTTGGTCGCCTTAACTCTCATTCGTGTCGCCAAGCACCATTAAACTATGACAATGATCGTGATCGGCCGTGTATCATGCCAACGTTAAAGGACGGCTTTTTCCTTTCTTCTGACACCGCAAGTCACTGCCCAAGCGCTGGATCTTGATGACTTTGGAGTGAGACCGCGTTTGCTTGTTTTATGCATTTTGTTGCTCTGCTATCATCTTTGATAAACCAATTCTACTGGCAGAGGAGCTAAACAATGAACCGCTGTGGACGGGACAGAAGCAGAATGTACTTGAGCCTCCTAAAACAAAATTAATGTTGGTGTAAGTGTACGCAGTATTTGAATATTTACTGCATTTTACCTTACACACTAAACAATCCATGCCGCGGTAGATCAGCAGCTCAGTGTTCTGCAAAGTAAAATGAGTCTGGTGACTTTGAGATAAAGTCTTCAATTCCCTGTTGAAAAAGGCTGTCTGACTACAAGCAGTGAAAATACTCTAAATATACTGTAGCGTACACTTAAACTGAAGTTTGTCTGTTTTTTGGTGGGTCTTCTTAGGTGGCTAAAGGCTAACTAACTGTGACAGCGTTTGCTCAGCGCCATCAGATTTTATGTACATGATGTGAGGATTTTCTACCCTGAAGTTGTTGTAAATAAACACTGTGATTTGGTCTATACTCAGAACATTCTCCTGGCTGCTCTCAGTGTCTTCTATAACATCTTTCACCATTAATTGTCTATGGAGCAGCGCCAGTCTTTATACCCTATGACATCACAAATTTGAGTTTTAGCACCCTGCCTTTTGGAGTTATTCATTTTTACAGATTTTTCTGGACTCCATAGGAATAATGTCTGAATTTTGAAAATGGGTGTAGTTCCCATTAAAGGAATACTACACCCCAAAGTGACCATTTGTGTGTCAGTTACTTCAGATGTGTTACCTTGAATTTGTGAGGCAAACTTTAACTTTTCTCACATGCCTCCACGGTGAACAGAGAACCAAAAACTACATTTAACAACAGCAAAACTGTATTAAAACATCTGTTAGCAAACTTTCACACAACTCGTGCAGTATAATTCAAGTCTCATTTACTCAGTCATATGCTCAGTACGTCCAAAGCACATGCGCTTTTGCTAAAACATTACTATTTAAAACACTTCCGCCTTCAAGTGGCCGGCAAAGTAGAACACACGTGGGTAGAGGGTTCGTACTGACATGTTGGATTTAGCTTGTGAAGTACTGAGCATACAAATGAGTAAATGAGACTTAATTTAACTGACTTAAATTTTCTGTTCATTATGGAGGCGTGCCAGGAAAAAAAAGTTTTCTTCACAAATTCAAGGTAACTGTTACGTGCCGTAGAGTTTGTGGTGTGTGTGTGTGTGTGTGTGTGTGTGTGGGTGTCTTTGTGTTTGTTACAGGTGCGTGTTGCAGGTGTGTTCCCTGAATGGTGCCTCGCAGCTGGTGCCAATCAGGTGGAGGATAAAGGGAGAGTGGACCGAGGCCGCCGTCTGTCAGTGGACCGCTAGTGCTCCTGGGAACCGTCTCACCACCACGTGTTTTAGTGTACCTCCTCGCAGTGTGTTAGTGTAATACTAGTGTGGAGTGATTTTCCGTTTAGTGTCTAAGATCTGGTGTTTTCTGAGTTGTATTGATTGTGCATTGTCGTCCCTCCTTTTGAGTGGACTGTTTTCAGTTTATAGTTAGTTCTTATCATCCTCAGTTTTTGGAGGATTGTTTTGTGTTCGTGTTTACATTTTTGTTTAGTTAATAAAATATTTGGCTTACGTAAATCCTACCAGCGCTTCATTTTTCCCTCTCCGGTATGTATTGTTTATTTAATTATTACGGTTACTCCTGAACTTCCTAGACAAGTTGGAACGTAACAGTAACCAACGAATAATTGATAAACAGATGGTCATTTTCAGGTGAAGTATTCCTTGAAAGGGGCTTTATGTGAAATTCAGAGCGTTTGAGTTGTCTTGATACAGTTCTCAATGTGGAGGTGGCTGAGCCGGCAGCTAGTAGCTAACGGTGCTAAGTCTATAAACAGCGCTAAACAACAGTAACACTGCTGACAGAGCTAACAATGTTAATGAGGGCTGAACTGGAGGGTGGGTACTATGTTAATGCAACTGTGTGATTGTGTGACACCAAAGGCAAAAGCAAAAGATATGCTGCCAGTTGGCCAGAAAGCACCTGTCATGGCAGTATGATACGTGGACAGGCGGCATCAGTTCATAACATGTTTGGATTTCACCTGTGGTTTGGTATGATATGCCACTGGACAGTGTTAGTTTGAAACGCTGCTGATAACAACATGAGTTAAGGAGCTGGAAAGTCCCTATAAGGTGGGTAGGAGGGGGATGGATGGGTCCAACAAACCCTGGACTTTCACACCACATTCTCATTCTCACTCCGACTTCGTCACATATCTAGGTTTGGTCATGGACTTTCCACATCCAGGTACGATGTGAAAGGTACTCTGAGTGTGTTGGTTGTTGACGTTCTAGGACACCAACAACTATAACAGCGTTAAACCGAGCATCGTTAAACTATAACAGCAACCAGACGGCTTTTTTTATCAGTGTCTGACACCGCAAGTCATTGCCCAAGCGCCGGATATTGACGACTTCAGAGTGAGACTGGGTTGTTCACAAAGGAGCCAAGGGTTTGTTTCCTGTATCAATGTAGAGCTAAACTATGATGTGTTTTCCAACCACATGCTTTTGCTGACGTCACAGTGTTGGTTGTGGTGTCCTGGAATGTCTAAAGCAGATGCAGGAGGATACCCAGCACATAATATGTAGATGTGAAAGTCCACTAACAAAGTGACTTGGGACTTGGGACGAGAACAAGTTGCACACACAGAGGTTGTGACTTCATTCTTTGCTCAGGATGCCAGTACTCCACTATAGCAAACAATGGTTTGCTGCTGTATTAATATATTGAATGTTCTATACAGCACCTTTAATGTGAAATCTGAATGTATTTTTCCATATAGAGAGTAACTTGTGTACAGACATTTTTTACAGTGAGTTCTATAAAGACAGCATTTTTTTTTCTTAATATTATTTTTAATAAATACAGTGATGTGTATAGATAATGAGTGTAAAACCAACTAACGGGAGATACATTCAAGGTTGGTTCAAGGTCCTCAGCAGCATTATTGCACATGCATGCACATAGTTGTTCATGAATTAATGTATTTATTTAGCATAAGATGAATCTCTAAAGAATAAGTGTTGACTGCTAATTCATCTTGTGCAGAAGCGTACAGAATGGCCTCCCATTGTTAGAGATGACATAGAGACTGTGAGTCGTTT
This sequence comes from Epinephelus moara, assembly GCF_006386435.1. Classification (NCBI taxonomy): domain Eukaryota; kingdom Metazoa; phylum Chordata; class Actinopteri; order Perciformes; family Serranidae; genus Epinephelus; species Epinephelus moara. The sequence continues at coordinate 43,197,922 of NC_065506.1, read as the reverse complement.
CCCTCATTAAACTGTCAGTTGGAAGTATAAGTTAGAAGTGACACTCATTGTGAGAAAGTCTGTGGCATGTTTGGAAGCTATACCCTCCTCTCCTCTGCATACTTGTCACCACCAGTGCTCAGATGTGTAACTGCTGAGACGGAGCAGCTCTGCATTGTGTGCATATAGGTTTTAACTTTCCATTCAGTTTTTCCCCTAAAAATGTTTCCTACTGTATCCCTTACTTTCCACCACCGCTCAAAATAAGAAGGGAGAGGAACGCCTATGCACAGATGATAAAATATAGATCATATTGCCATTATTGCATAACTGAGCTGGAGTCGTACAACATGTTACAGCTTGAAAAACATGCCTGACTCATGTGTGATTTATTACAGTCTGAAAGTAACTTCATCAACCCTGGTGTTGGTTTAATCCAAGGAAACTCTGGGGACGCATGCAGCTTAGTTTGACAAGGTTACCCTTTGGATTTTTCTTTGCAGTGACCTTGGCCATGCTAGTCCAAGGAGGAGGAAACAAGCTCACTGCAGCCGGCTTTAATAGGAGTCGAGTGGCATGTATGTGATGACAGGATCTGTTGCCAGGTAGACATTAAACACTAAATGGTCTGTGCTGTTAGATGCCTCCCACCACGTGTGCGTTTTTGTTCTTAACACAGAAAGGGCAGTTATCTTGAAGGTCACCCGTGCTCCCATATTTGATTGTGTGGAGGAAATTAAATATTTAATTTCTTAGGGCATATTCACACACACACAGTGATGTTTACAGATAAAATGATTCAGCCTAATCACCAGAATAAATGTTGGGACTGTATGTTTATGCAAACCACAGATATGATACATTTGTGCGTTTCATGTGTGTGATGTCATTACATGTAAATGAGCTGAGTTTCTCATCCGGAGAAGGAGGAGATGGTTGACAACGTGACACCCAGGCGAGACAGCAGCAGAAACTGTTTGAGACTGACATAACTAGTTGTTTTTAAAAGAGATTTGAGAACATATCCAGCTGTGTGTGTGACGACAGAGGCCGGTATTTTTAGCCCAAATAATGTTTCCCAAACTCTAAGTGTTTTTTTCTGCTTAAACATAACCACACATTAAAAACACAGTTGTCACAACATAAAATTGGATATTTAAATGCAAAGTTTCTGGTGTATATGAAGCATACAACGGTAACATATCCCCTGTTTGCAGAAACATACAATGACATTTAGAGCATAACTAAGATTCATGGTTATAGATTGTATAAAATGATGGATGCAGCTACCGTTATGTCACCCATTGGTTCGTGGCATTTCAGCCCTCGCCAGAGCCAGAGTGACCATATTTGGACAACATAATGGAGCTGTGGATGAGCAAGAGGTGGATATGACTCACAGACTGTACAGAAGCAACGCCTCACAGGCAGCCTGTCACTCAAACACTCCTGCCCTTAAATATTTGTAACTTTGGGCCTTAATAAAATGTGAACAAATGAGTTATAAAAAACGTAACCCCCATACAGTTGTCATGAATGTTGAAATTAGCCATAGAGATCAAAACATTTTTTTGTTGTACCGGGCTGTAAACATGTTTATTTTTGCTGTAAAGTTGGCCATTTTAACACAGGGATCTGCGGGGACTCCGTTTTGGAGCCAGCCTCAAGAGGCCATTCGATGAACTGCAGTTTTTGGCACTTTTGTGTTGGCTTAATTTTTCACCCTCAGAGTCTGTTCCGGGATTGTCTGCACATGGCACTCAACATGGCTAGCAGCAAACAGTGCTAACAGCGAGAAAAATGCTAACAACAGCAACACTGTCACAGAGCTAAAGGTGTTAACAAGGGGGGTTGGGGGGCAGAAAGTGGGCAGTTTGCTTCTGCAATGATGATGTCTCAACCCTGCAGGACGGCGTCATTGCGGTTATCAGTTGCAGTGCAGAGCAGCAGTGATTAGCTACCTTGTCGGACACGCACACAGGGACTCACATGCACTAACATGCACATGCACGTGGACTGTCTACCGCAACAAAGAACAGAGACTCTCAGATTACAACACACCAACCTGGTCTCACTCTGAAGTCGTTGAAAACTGGCACTGTGTCAGTGACTTCCGGCGTTAGACACCTACAAAAAGAGCTGTCCTTTCACTCAGCTGGGTGCCATTAAAGGGAAATTTCGGTTTATTTCAACCTGTCTCCTATCGTCCTAATTTTGTTTCAAGTGACTAGTGACATAAAAATAATAGTTAGCATGTTAGCCGTTAGCCTAGATACAGCCGGGGCGCAGAGTAGCGTCAGACCTGTTAAAACGTAAGTGAACGGGCAACCTTCAAGTGCAAAGTTAGTCCACTAAACAAGCTTTTTTTCCACAAAGACCGCCTCATATCGTTAGGATAAATGTCAGAGAACATATAGAAAACGACATGTAAACGTGTTGTCTTACCTTACCGGTGTGCTGCCATGTTTGTTTACCATTTAGCTCTGCTTTCCAAAGCGCGGCCGAAATATATCTCGCGAGCTCTAGATAAAGCCCAGCTGGATACTACTCCAGGTGGAGGTGTCTCGTCCTCGGTCACATCCAGACCTTGAAAATAAGGCTGCAACCGGTCCCATTCCTTGCAACAGAGGCATTCCTCTTCTGTGGGCACTGGGGCACAGCATTCACAGGTACACCACCAATCTCCAGAGCTACGCAGCCTTGCAGCAGCCATTCCTCCTCTCTCGTCCTCTACCTGTTGCGCCTCTCTCTCTCTCCTCCTCCGTTCTTCAATTTCACGAAGCTCTTCGTCAGTGTATTCTGGCTCAAATAAATAAGGGCGGCCATCAAACTCTGCAAAATCAAATTCCTCCTCCACAAAGTCGAAGTCTGGCAAAAAGTCAGCCATTATTCTATAAATCTTTCATAAAATAAATGAATGAACTTTTCAGGCTACTGTCCGGTTCTGCCTTCCAGCTGTTGCTGCTTGTTCTCGCGAGATTTCAGGCACGCTATGAGATCGCTGCTTGTTCTCGCGATATTTCGGCCGCGCTTTGGAAAGCAGAGCTAAATGGTAAATAAACATGGCAGCACACCGGTAAGGTAAGACAACACGTTTACATGTCGTTTTCTATATGTTCTCTGACATTTATCCTAACGATATGAGGCGGTCTTTGTGGAAAAATAGCTTGTTTAGTGGACTAACTTTGCACTTGAAGGCTGCCCGTTCACTTACGTTTTAACAGGTCTGGTGCTACTATGCGCCTCAGCTGTATCTAGGCTAACGGCTAACATGCTAACTATTATTTTGAGTCACTAGTCACTTGAAACAAATTTAGGACGATAGGAGACAGGTTGAAATAAACCAAATTTCCCTTTAAAGGTGTCAGGTGGAAACGTGCCGGAACAATAACGAACTTTAAGGCAGCAAAAGTCCAAGTAGAGTGGGCGGGACGGGTGGTGGATAGATCACCAACTTTCATCCAGGAGGCTGGTGTTCTTCCCCTGTGACTGTGAAGCCTGTTCTTTTTGTCGACACCCAACCACATGCATGTGTTGGCAAAACTTAACCATGTGCGTTTGTTGCTGAAGGGAATAAACATTACATTTCCTGTGAAAACAATAGTGTATTTTGAAAACAGACAATGCATGTAACAGGCTGACAGGTTAACACGGCGTCCCAAAACGTCAACAATCAAAACACCCAGGGTACCTTGCACATCATATCTCGACATCAAAAGTCCATGACCAAATGTCAATATGTGACGACGTGACTATCTTTACATAGCATTGTGTTTTGCTGCTTTATCAATGCTGTGAATGTTGTGTACAGCACCTTTAAGAAGTAGGAATGGTAGGTTCATTGATAAAAAAAAGGATTTCTGACATACTGTAGCCAAAATGATGAATGGAGTCATCAAGAAAATAATTATCAAATCAATAGAGAATGCATATTATTGTGATAATCACAGCCCTGTTGATGTTACACACATAGATTACATAGGTTTACCGGCAAAACGGGGATCACTATGGAAAAGTATTTGATGGAGAAAAAAAGTAGAACACACCTGTATGTTTCTTGATGTTGCTCAAAGGAAGAAACTGCTCTGGTAAGATTTCTCAAATGTCCATCAAACCACAGATGGACTTCTACTATTTTTTTTTCCACCAGTCAGGGCAGGTATTGTATGTCTATTTGATCATTCCTCACACCACTCCACGCTTCGCCCTCTGTATAACATTCATGTTGCATCATCCTTTACTCATTCTCCCACGAGCGAATAATATTACACATTTGAACCCATGTCCAACAAGTAATTTGTAAGACCCACTTCACCCAAAGAAGAAAACGCCTCTTGCTGAAATTGACACCAGAGGGCAGCCAGAAAGCTATTGGAGTCTGGTGTCATTCATTGCAATAAGGTTGTAGAAATGGAGAATCTCATCTCCCTCCACGAGGCCATATGAATCAAGCAGGTTTTTATTAACTGGTATTTACCCAGTCTGATCCAGATGAGATTAAGAGATTCTTTTTTCCCGAGCCCCAGCTGACACAGCAGTAATGCCTAATCTAGTTTGCAAGGGGAAGCAAATAATAACGTTCTGTAGTAATTAATTGATGATCTCAAATAAAGGAAAATGGCAGCCAGAGAGAAAAAGAAACAGAGAGAAGATACGGAGATAGCATGCTAAGAATTACAACTGGAATATCAACAGTTTCCACACTTTCCTTGTCATAAATGCTTTGAACTCACAGGCAGTTACATAAGGTTGAAACGTTTCTGCAGGGTACTCCGCAGACAGCCTCTCCAAACAGGCTCTGTCCAAGCGTTCAGGGCAGTCAGTAGAAATTAGTCATGGGATCTCAGACTGTATTGTCCTCCATATTTATGAGTAATATAAACACATAAAGGGAAGGGGAGCTATCCCTCGATGGCCGTGTAAACAAATTATCAGTGACTAAGCCTATTCATGTAAAGACATGGCTAATCAAACCACAGCATATAATGTGTAAAGATGGCTGAGTGTTTTTGCGTTTTGTGATATAACCCAATTAATAATGATGAAGAGTCTCCTGCATGTGCGTCACTGAGTTGAGGCTGTTGTACACATATTCACGGTGGCCCAATTCAGGAGCTGCATCCTTTGAAGTCTGCATTTCTAGACCGAATATGACAAGGCTGTCCCCTTCCAAAGGCTCCTCTGAATGTCTGAATGCAGCCTGAGAAATGGGTCCCGCTTTCGCCTGAATGTGAAGGACACAATTGGTGTATCCTTTGTGACCTGCATTCTACGTGCAGACACTTGAGGCTAAAACACTCTGCAGACTGCAAAACAAAGAGTCAACTGTCATCGACTCCCAGTTTTAAACACTCTCGGTGCACGACTTTGTCTTGCTTTGACTTTTGTTGGCTGGAAAACAGAACTGTGTCCTATTTCTTTCTTCTGTGTGATGTTGCGGTCATATGACGAGCCTGTCACAGCACACTTTGAAACAAGACAGCTGTTTTTAAATGCAAATGTCTGCACAGGTTGCTATGATCTGTTACACACCAGTCACTTGTACTCTCTGGAGGTCCTGGTCAGTTCCTGAAGTTGGGATGAATCATGTGACCACAGCCAATAGATACTGATACCAACTGTGAACGAGCTACAAATGAAAACAATAACTACAATAATGTAAATTCTGCTATTCAGACTGTATGTTTTGTATGTCTTGCTTTTAGTTTTTACTGCTCAAAGTCATCACTCAATATCAGTAGCCTATATAATAAACTGTGCAATGTCTATTTCCATCCATCAGTAATGTGAAATCAGCCATTCAGCCTGTCTCTTTATTATAATGTGCACTTTTTTTCTGCTTACTAATTATATTGCTTTGTTTTTTATATACTGTTTGCTCTTATGTTGCTCTTTGTTTTGTACAGTTTACTTATCATACTTTGCTGCTGTAATGTTGCATTCGGTCACATTCTGAATTACTCACATATTTGCTAATGTACTACGCATGTTACTGGAAGATTCCACTGGAGGGCACACCAGAGAACTCATACCACACAGAACAGTGATTCCCAACTGGTCAAGCCACGGGCTCCAAATCTGTCTTTCGTCATTTGTCAATGGTCCACACAGTTTAATACATTCTGCCTCATACTAGCATTTTGCCATGTCACTGGGCTAGTTTGCTGTCTCTGTCATATCTGTTAGTCACTGTACAGCAGGAAGTGGCACATCAAAGTAAAGGCTCTGTGCCTGTGCCAGTGTGTTTATTACAAACTTGAAACGTTCCCGAGTCACTTGTGGTCCATTCAGAATGGAATCAGGACCCACTTTTGGATCTGATATAGAACTTCTGGATTTACATGATTTATAGTCTTGGACTTGTTCATTTTATTTTTGCAGGTTTTCACGTCAACTTCTAAAATGGGACTGATCTGCCGCCAGCTATTTTGACAAGCATATTAATCACTGTGCAGATGTTGATAATTGCGATCTTCATTTGTTAGACTTTCTGCTATTGTTGTCACTGACTTCTGCTGATTTCTGAAGACTCCAGAGGGACGCAGTATGTACGAGGCAAGTGAATGCATAGTTATGAGCAAATTTATCTCTGGCTTAAGTCGGCTTACAGAAATATATCTCCTAAATTTAGGGCTGCCCCCAACTAAGAATTTTCCTCGTCTTCCAGTAGTTGTCACTTAGGGCCATTAGTAGACTAGAAATACAAAACCGTACTAATGAACCTTCATTAATATAGGCCTATATTTTATCTACAAGTGCACGTCACACACTGAGCGAGCCGCCTGTTAATGACGCTGTGGGCTAATGGGCATGTAGCTACTTCCATGTTTCAGATGATACGTCATGTTTGTAGTCGACCAATGAAGATGAGTTTACATATCACCTTGGGTTCGTCCTTCACCTTCTCAAAATGATCCCACACTTTGGATTTCCTGCCCGACATGTTATTAACTAGCCTGTGGAATAACCGCAGGTACCAGCTCTGGAAATTAGGGGCCGTACACATGCACATCATATAGCCTATTTATCTGAAATCCTGAGTGCAGAGCTGATCTTCTTCCAGGAGCTGTTTCTAAGTGTGTAGGCCTATCGTCTGTGAGACAGATGTAAAGCTCTGGGTAGCCCTGCACTAACATGATCAACCTTTCCATGTTTATCAGACTGAATATTTACAGAAGAAGGGAAAGATATCTGTCGGCTGTGATTGGTTTGCAATATGACTCCTGTCTCACTGCTGAGCGTGGCCACTTCCTGAGTCTGTCCAGCCCAGCCTGAATTTCACTTTTACATTAAATCCGGATGCTTTGGGTTGGTGGTTTTGGTCCAGCTACCAACCCATTAGTATCTGACGACCCTGGGGATCAGACTTAACAATCAACTGTGTGAATTCTCCAGAATCACATATTGAACCTTTAACTTCCTCCAACAACTTCTACCATAACTTTGTAACACTGCAGCTCTGTGACAGAACAGCTACATTACTCACTTTATTCGACAGGATAAAACAAAACACCCCTCCCTTCCAACAAAAAATGAGCTAATATGAACAGGATGTCAGGCTGAATGAATGAATTTAAACAAATATTAAATATTTATCATTGCTGCGGCCTGCCATTTGTCCTTTATGTTAATGAGAAACACTGTTATTTATCACCCCTTGATTTATGGCAGATACTTCAAGGAACAGTATCAACAAAGAGCTGTGACTACTGCACAATAATCTTGGTCCATCCTGACTTGATAGCATCACATGTTCCCTGCAGATTTTTCAATCTGCTGTAACTCAGCCCTAAGGCTCTCTGTTGAGTTGAAATCCAGTGACTGGGGAGGCCACTGGAGTAAACGTAAGTCACTGTCGTGCAACATTTTCCTCACAGAAGTATTCATTTGGAAAAGGGTAAACTGAATGCACGAGGGGAAGCTCCTGGTTAGCAGCAATGCTAAGTTATGCTGTTGTATTCAGGACATGCAGCACTGACAGCGCCAAAAAATGTTTACTATCATCAGTCAAGATTAATTTGTAGATTATCGTCTCATCTGGCCTGAGCCCTCTCTGAATCAAAGATCACATTCAGGCTTGGAAAGCACAAACAGACACCACAGTTTAATGTTGTGTAACAGAAAGAATGAAAACACTTGTTTGTGACAGCTATATGTACCCGTGTTTTCAACCAGTACAAAACACTACATACTCTAAACACGTATAGAATTAGTGTGTAATAAGCGATTGAGACACAGCGGAGGAGAGGCGCACCAGCTGTGCAGGAAGTCAGGCTCAAGGGAAAACACACCGAGGGTGGCTGGTGGACAGGTGGGAAATGTCAGCATCTGAAAAAGAGACATAAACACACACACAAAGGGAGGCAGGGGACGAGACTGACGCAGGAGCAGCTGCGACAAACACACAACTTGTAACTGCATTGTGGGAACTAAAGGGATTATTGCAACCACAGGCATTATGTGTACAGATAAATATTTGGCATGTCTACATGAATTGTGGGCCGATTTGACACCTTTATGCCAACGCTTTGGTTCATACAGAGGCCTTTTACATTACTGTAAGACTTTGAAATTACAGATTGAATTTCTTTAAAGGTTCAGTGTGTAAACTTCAGGGGGATTTAGTGGTATCTAGCGGGGATGATTGCAGATTGCAACCAGCTGAAACTTCTCCCAGCTAGAATTCCTTCAGTGTTGATTGCTCAGGAGGTTTTCACAGGGAGCTAAATTATCCGCAGAGGTCTCTCTCTCTCCAAAACAAATGGACCTGGTGATAAAAACCAGTAAAACACTGAAAAAAGCAGTTTCATGTTACACAGAAGTGTTTCTACGATGCTGTTTGGCATGTCAGAGAGGGGTGGTTTGCCCACCACATGCAAATAGGCGCCATATTTTTTCTCTGATAACTTAAGAGGTCTCTTCCTGTCCAGAAACAAATTGACCTTGTGAATTAAAGTGGCAAAGACACAGAATAAAGCAGTTTCGTGTTACAAAATCAATATTTTTTACAATACACATGGGCTGCTGGCTACGGAGTTCAACGCCAAGACATGAAAACGCAACCCGTTCTCATTCGGATGTTCTCAAATACTGCTGCTTGGTCTTTGATTTTCCGTGTCAGACACTGATGAAAAATAGGCCTCCTTTCGTGGTGGTATGTTACGCTGTCGGGTGGCAGTTAATAATGCAACCGGACAGTGTCAGTTTGAAACACCACCATACAAAAACGTAATTTGAGGACCTGGAAAGCCCCTATAGGGTGGGCAAGAGGGGTGGTGGAAGGGTCCAACAACACTGGACTTTCACCCACGAGGCCAATGTTCGCCTCTAATATGAATGTGGAGTCAAATTATGTTTTTTTTCTAGATCTAACCACATGCGTTTGTTGCACAATAAAATAAATGTAAATACGTGGTGTTTTACTGATGTAAGTGTATTTTGAAGAGACACAATGCATGTAACAGGCATATATTGACAGGGCATCCCAGATCATAAAAAAACAGAAGCACACAGGTTTCCTTGCGAGTCATATGTAGACCTGAAAGTCCACTGACCAAGAGCCGATATGTACTGTAACAGGTCTGGAGTGAGAATGTGTTGGAAAAACAAATGGCCCTATCTAGAGCCAGTGTTTGCTTTATCCAGTCTGAGCTACCGTAAAAACATGGCAGTGCAACATGGCAATCTCCAAAAATGAAGACCTGCTCCCTCTGTAGATACAAACGGCGCATTCTAAGGTAAGGAAAAAAAGGACAGTTCATATTTACAGGTGATTATACATTAAAGACAATACATCCCCCTAACTCCTATGTACTGGACCTTCAAGTGATTTCCAATTTAAAGCTGTTTTAAACATGTAAAACTCTGAATAAGGCAAATGCAGCACTTGTTTATGGCTTCAGGCAATATGTTTTTTATTGCATCACTTTCTTGTGCAGCACTATTGCATGTTTTGCATATGTAAATTTTAAGTGTACAGCCATTTCAGCCACAAAGTAGATTTTAGTCTCTAAAGACTCCCAGACTGTCCCTGTGGAGGAAAAAGGCTTTTAAAAGTTACTACTTACTCTCACCAAGTTTGTTTGCATCTTGTTTGGTCATTAATTCAAACCACATACGCCTGCAAAGTGCTAAGCATTTATAGAATAGGATGCACAGCACATATACTGTACTTTTCTCTGACTTAAAAAACAATTGAATATTTTTAAGGGCAGGAATTTGCAGCACAGGAACAATAAATACTGATTTACTGGCCTTCTAGCCCATTATACGGATATTTTCAGTTCCCAAATAGCCATTTGAGAAACTAATGATACCTTTGTTTCCCTTAACTGTACCTTTAAGGGACTGAAAATGTATAAGCAGTTAACGTGTCAATGAACACAACCATCTATGCAACCAAAATGCTACCCAGAGCCCATCTATGCGTCTGATTTAGCTGGAGAAATCCAAAAAGGATGATTTAAACATTCTGCCCTTGAAATCCAACCTGAAGAACAGCCTGTATCTATCCCACAGCTGGAGACTTGGTAGTGGTAAACCCATAGTCCACGCTGATATGTTGTCTCATCTAGTTAGCATGCTGTGTCTCAGGAAGCAGATTACCGCATTTCTTCTTCAGTGAAATGCACAAAGGGGAGCAGTTTCTGTTCAAAATAGTTACTCAACTTGCTTGTTGTGTTTGCCCAGCTCCCCGAAAGCCCCCTCAGGCAAAGATTTTAGCACTTAACACTGCTCTGTGCTACAGGTTATTTCTGAATCAGTTTCCTTGTCACTCAAATGCCAGGAGTTAAGTGTAATTGCTGCTGTTGTGTCCTCGGGGTGCTTGTGCTCCCCATGACGCCCGTTGCTGTGTGGCCTGGAGAGAAGCAGCGAGGGCAGCCTGCATTTATGATACCATCCACAGAGAGATAGAGGCTGAGGGAGCATATCATTAAAGCCGATTTGATGTTGTGTAGGACTGCAGGTACAATTGAACTTGACACCTATGGTTGCCAGGCAGTCACAATTTGGGTCAGCTCAAAGGATAATGCTGCACATATTCTGTGTTTTTCTAATTGTCAGTGAGAAAAAACAAACTAACAATAAATCAGTTTAACTAAAGCACTGGCTGTGTAACAAGAGCCTGTTCTAGCTTAATTCTCCATCTCCATAAAAACTATGAAAAACACATAAATGAGCCACACCATTGCACTAGGTGCCATGTTCCTTGATTATGATAAACATGAGTGCTGTAGTTTATTTTGACTCAGTCTCACATTCACCATCCTGCTGCTGTAAATACCCACTAGAGCGTCAAATGTGAATTAATCCACAGCTGAAAATAGTCCCCAACAAATGCACTATTTACTCCTGTCTAATTAGCATCTGGAACACACTTCAGTACCCAGCTTTTAGGAAATTATTCAGCCTTTTAAACATGTGAAACTATTGGTTACCCGTTTTTTAGGATGCACATCTCAAGTAGGAACAAAGGAGCTTAGAGTTGAGTGCAAGAGTCTTAATATACATCGTTGGTTTTGGTCTTGACTGAGAAAAATATAGTTATAATTTCAGAGTTTAATGAACATACTTCTTCTTTCAGCTGTTTCCTTTAGGGGTCGCCACAGCAAATCATCTGCCTCCAGCTGACCCTATCCTCTGTATCCTCTTCCCTCACACCAACTTCATGTCCTCTTTCACTACATCCATAAATCTCCTCTTTGGTCTTCCTCTAAGCCTCTTGCCTGGCAGTTCCAACCTCAGCATCCTTCTACCGACATATTCACTATCCCTCCTCTGAACATGCCCAAACCATCTCAGTCTGGCCTCTCTGACTTTATCTCCAAAACATCTAACATGAGCATGAACATAACAATAATAATGATTAATGGACATAATAAAAAGTAATTCTTTATTGGAAGTAATAATATTGCTTCTCTAAATGCAACAGAAAGTCTCCATGACAACAAGCACACCTCTTGTACATCTTTCAGTGTGGAGTGGATTTGTTCAAGCTCTTTCACTGTCTAAGCTAAACTATCAAAAATGTCCTCCATCTCTGATGACAGTTGCCCTAAATGCAAACAATCTCCTGTGACAATGAATCGCATGTTCTGGTCATGTGACTCATGTAACTTCCGGACCTCTATATTTGAGGTATACTCATTTATTTGCAAGAAAACAATAGATCCTGAATCATTTGTAGCATTGTTTGGCATACCTCTAATCAGTGGTTGCAGTGGTTAGCACTGTCACCTCACAGCAAGAGGGTTCCTGGTTTGAACCTTGGGTGGGGGAGCCCTTTTCTGTGGAGGCTTGTGTGAAAGTTAGGTTAATTGATGACTCAAAATTGGCCGTATGCGAATGTGTGTTAATGGTTGTCTGTCGTGTGTCAGTCCTGTGATAGTCTGACGACCTGTCCAGGGTCAACCCAGCCCCCCCCGCGACCCCCAACAGGATGAGTGGTGACAGAAAGTGAATGAATGAACATTGTGGGGCGCTAATTTGCAGGATATGAACTGTTGTATGAGGTTAAGTTGCATTACCTCACAATTGACTTCTCATTTGAAATCCAGTCACTGTCTAATATGGAAGTACTGGCAAAGAAATCTGAAACCTCCAGTGGAGAGCAGAATTATTACTGTACATGTAATAGAAAAATCTCTGCAAGATAGAATATATTTTTCTGCAAACTCTGATTACACCCATAGATAGGCCCATATAAATAATATCAATGAGGCATAGGAACACATTGTAACATTGTGGCCCATGTTTTGTTTCACAGGCACTAACGCTGTGTCAGCCAGTGCCAGTTATTCTACAAACTAACAAGCTAGCAAAACAACATAAACAAAATGTGCTAACTACTCTTATCAATCTGACATGTTAAAGTCCAAGTACAGTGGGGGATGGGTCCAATAAACACTGACCTTCACCCAGGAGAGCGTTGTTCTCCCCATTAAGATTATAAAGCCAAACCCTGTTCTTTTTCACTAAAACTAATCACGTGTTTTTGTTGCCTAAACCCAACCATGTGCGTTAGTTGTTGAAGGAAAAAAGATGTCAACTCACGGTGCATTTATTTTGAAAGAGACTGTATGTAAACGGTATATTTCCTGTGAAAACAGAAGTGTAGTTTGAAAGAAGACAATGCATGTAACAGGAAGAACATGACACAAAGTCCCAGAACATCAACAACCAACGCACCCAGGGTACCTTGCAGGTCGTATCCGAACATGGAAGGTCCATGACCAAATGTCGATATCTGACAAGGTTGGAGTGAGAATGTGTTGGCAAGTTTGGGTGCACAACAGACTCTACATCTGTCTCTAATGCCAGGTTCACCCTGGACGTGGAAGTGCTGTGAAGCTCACTGATATTCCATGGAGTGCTACTTGCTCGCTTTCGGTGCCTTTGTTGATTGATTGGGCTGTTCACACAGGACGCAATATAGCACTGAGCGCCCAGTGTATAAATTGTATATTGAATATGATATAAATGAGCTGACTATGAGAAATGGCTTAAAAAGGTACAGCTAAATCTCTCTGATGTTTCCTCTAATGTTGCTGCTAGCCATCTTGATGCGCACTTCTCTTTCACAGCTCAACCTAGTGAGAGCAGCGGTGGTGGGTGGGGCAGGAGGCCAGATCCAGAATTTCTTAATGAGGGAGAAAGAGTAGACGTGCCTCCAGTCCCCTTTTCAGAGTTTTCTTTTTACTTTTTTTTGTGTGGTAAAACCAAGTTGAACAAATTATTAATCACAGCAGAGTATTTCTGCAAACTTTAAAACGTGTCTGGAGGGGAACTTGAAACTCAGATAAGCCAACTAGCCATAGAGCGTGAGAATTTGTCTTCTGTCATCATTGATCGACTGTATTGTAAAACTGGCACCCTGTGGTAATGATGATAGCACACAGCTGCAGCAGAGAAAATACTGTCATGGCCTTTTTTTTCCTAACAAGTTCTATATTTAGCCTTGTGTTCTAAAATACAGTTTTATGCAATCTGAATACCATAGAAATGTTGTATAAGGAAACATGGGGGGGGGGGCACAAAGGGTTTGCTCTTAGCTATATCTGTTTACATAATGGTGCATTATGTATACTGTAGTTATCCAATCTACAGGAGGAAAAAGGCCCCATTTACTGCTTGGTTTCATTCTTGTCAGCCATAGGAGCCTGTCCATCTGACTATCCCACCATCTAGTGCCACTGTGCTGTATTTGTGCCTTTTGTGTTAATCAAGATAACAAACAAAGCAAGCACTTATGCAATATCACAATGCCTGATCAACACTGTGCTATGCGACTGAGCCAATTAAAGACAACTGTCTGGGGAGTGCAGGCAGTGCACAGGCTCTTTATCAAGACAAAAGGAAAGCTGTATGGAAGATATAGAGGAGCCACATCGGCTCAAGCATTAGAAGTGATCAGTCAGATATTAAAATCAAATCTAAAGCTAACAAGCAGTTATTATCAGTAATATTACCAGTGTCGCATTACCTACTTACTGTGGAGCAGTCAAGATTAATCGGATCAAAATGACATAAAGCATTAGTCTGTGCCTTTAAAAGACACAGCTAACCTAATTATTGCCAGTTTTCCAGGATGACTGAAGGATCTGCGTCTGAATCAGCCTTTCAGTGTGTTGGCCAAAGCTTCAACATGAACAAGTGCAGCACGGAGGCTCGGAAGGGGTGAAATGTGAAGCTGAAACAGAACGCTGCGATATGCACACAGAATATGGGCTGTGCTATTGCAGCATCATTAAAGTTTGGGGGATAGAAAAGATGTCACCCTCTACTAGAGATGGTGACATTTTCAACTTGCTGCTCTGCAGAGAACCACATTGGATTCAAACTCTCAACATAGTTTAGTCTTTTGGCCTGAGTGAAGAACATGTTTCAAGGGATGCAGAAGTTGTGCTTTTTGTGCTTCGCAAGATCATAAATGTGCATCCTCTGCGGACCACAACTGCCTGTACCAGATTTCATGTTAATAGTCGTGAAGGTATCATTCTGGATGAGGATCCTGAACTGAAGGACCAAGACATGGACAGAGCAATCGCTCAACACTGCATCCCTGGAGCAGAGGCACTAAAAAGCAACTGACAGAGTGACTAAATATCAGGCTGAAAACAAATGTGTTGCAGGTAGAAAAGTGGTAACACACTTATCAATTAGGTATTCATAAAGTAATGTCTAGGCCTAAAAAACCATGATCAATGATAAATAATAAATTAAGTGTACTTGACATCATCATTATCTTTATCAGTGATCTTCTAATGGACATTGTCAGGTTTTTATGTTTAGTATTTGTTTTAATGCGCTTACCATGGCTTTCCTTGGCCTGATAGAATCCCAAATCTCTGGGAACTCAGGGCAGGGTGCAGTAACTACATTTCCTGTGGTTTGGCTTGGGTTTTAGGTAGATTTTGTGGTTACTGCAACTTCTGCACCCATTTTTCTCTAGAACGAGACAAGACGAACCAGGACATTTTGTCCCAGGATAGAACAGATATTATTCAATGTCAGTCATAACTCAGTTTTGACCATAATTGTAGTTACTGCGGTTAGTCTATGTGGGACAGTAAGGCCAGAGATACACTTGTTTTCAACTGTTTGCATATGCATGATGGCTGCTTCACTAATCTTACTTTCTCCAAGAGCCTTGGTTGTGTATGCATTCAGGGATAAACGGTTCATCTACATATATACAATGCGTACATAAACAGCAGGGCTTTTTACACACCATCTGTAATGTGGCTCCACGTTCCCTTTTTCACCATGATCTCAGAATTAAAGGGAAATTTCGGTTTATTTCAACCTGTCTCCTATCGTCCTAAATTTGTTTCAAGTGACTAGTGACATAAAAATAATAGTTAGCATGTTAGCCGTTAGCCTAGATACAGCCGGGGCGCATAGTAGCGTCAGACCTGTTAAAACGTAAGTGAACGGGCAACCTTCAAGTGCAAAGTTAGTCCACTAAAC
>NC_065506.1:43166070-43181463 GCF_006386435.1 Epinephelus moara | reverse complement strand
CTTTGCACTTGAAGGTTGCCCATTCACTTACGTTTTAACAGGTCTGACGCTACTATGCGCCCCAGCTGTATCTAGGCTAACGGCTAACATGCTAACTATTATTTTTATGTCACTAGTCACTTGAAACAAATTTAGGACGATAGGAGACAGGTTGAAATAAACCGAAATTTCCCTTTAATGGTAAAGTCATACAATTTAAAGTCTTTGATACAGTAACACTTTCAAGGGTTGATTGTTCACATCATGCAAATCCTTAAGTTCTATAGACCGAGGTGTCTTTTGGACGTGAGGAACAACATTGTTGTTCCACACAGACTTCTGGTCCAGCCACTACTGCACATAAACAGCATATGAAACACTGAACTGTGGTCCGTCTGAACTGAAATACACACTGTGGGTAATGGCAACATAGGCTGTCTCTCTTTCTGTATCATTGTGTCATACGGATTACTGTTAATTTATCATGTTGATCTGTTCTGTACGACATCTATTGCACGTCTGTCCGTCCTGGAAGAGGGATCCCTCCTCAGTTGCTCTTCCTGAGGTTTTTCCTTAACCACTGTGAGGGTCCTAAGGACAGAGGGATATCATATGCTCTAAAGCCCTCTGAGGCAAATTGTTATTTGTGATATTGGGCTTTATAAATAAAATTGATTGATTGACCTTGCTGATCAATGGTAAGTTGTTTTCTTCGACCAGGTTCAAACTTGATGTCAGAAATTAAAGTCTGCCACTTCCCTTAAAGAAACAAACCAGGATTGCAGCGGTAAAATGAAGAATTGGACACCACCAGATATCTGTAGCGCTCAATTCATGACTGTTAAGTTAGCTTGTTCATAAGTTAGCTTGTTCAAACAGTCCATAGAGGGAGAGAGGAGCGTTATATTTTTGTATGCTGTGTCTGTTCTGTCATTTTCATTCTCCAAAAGTTGCAAAATTTACCAGTAATCAAATGAGCACTACAGGCCTCGGAGTTTCCCAGAAATGTTAAGTTTGTGCGTTTGAACACTGCAATCACTGCTTTGCACTGGTTCGTTTCTTCAGGGATGAGGTAGAGTTTTATTTCTGACATCAAGTTTGCACCTTGTTGGAGTGAACAGCCTACCATTGAGCAGCAAGGTCCTAAAACTAATTTTGCCTTTTCCTACAGTTTGTATTTCAGTTTAGGTGAACATAAAGTTCAGCATTTAATATGCTCTTTTTGTGCATTAGAGGCTGGACTGGAAGTAGTGGAACAACAGTGTAATTTCCTACCAACCAAAAGACACCCTGAAATGGTATGGTCTAAGTATGTGAACAGTTTCGCTCACAATGCAGCTGGTTGTCTACATGTACCCATGTTTAAAAAACACATATATCTCCAGCCAAACAATTTGAAATGTTCAAGTGTGTGTTGCAACTGTGACCACACTCAAAAGTGTGTACTGACACACCCTGAAGTGCACTTCTAAATCACTGCAGCTTAGTGAGAAGTACTGCAGGTCAGTCAAGACAAGATTTTTAGCTAGTGTTGAATTGCTCTTGAATGAAGATGAGTTGAGAAGCAGTTGCATCAGCTTAGCAATTATGTAATAATATCAAATTTTCATTCGGCCTTAATTCACATTTGCCTGGTCAGACAAGCAGAAGAAAAAGCAACAGTGACTGAAACATGGGAGTTGGCCCAGACAATCCCAAAGATACAGCAACTTACTCAGTCAATTGAGTTGAGTGTTGTCTGCTGAGTTCAACAAGAGGAGCAATCCCACAATGAGCTCGGTTTGTGGAAACATCACCTGAGTTTCCAGCACTTGTCAGTGGTTAGAGGGAATAAGATAGCACACTTTTGGCTTGCAATTATATGCAATTTCCCAGCAATGATGCACTGAGTTTCACTTGAATTTGCTTGCTCAGAAGACTGAGGTCAACAAGGATATCAAATCAATATTCTCTGGATGTGAGAGATGCATGACATGCCATGAGAGTTAAGATATCTTTCTTAAAAACGTGTTCTCAGGCATCATGTCCACTCTCAGTGTGATGTAGATTTCATTTCACTGGGCCGTTTGCAGGACGGAAAATGAGGGAAACAATGCCTCAATTGCTTGGCAGAGAAATTTGTAAGACTCTGGGCTTCAGCTCTGTGTAAGCCCCGTCAACATGCTCAGCGCTCTGAGATGTGCATTGTGTGGGTTTTTGTCTTGTCTTGTGCTATGGAGCAGAAGTAGTCCCTTCCTATTCTGACATCACACAGCATTGTCCTGTCTGGGATGGGAGATGAGCAACTGCGGGAAGGAAAGTGAGAGCCAGCGAGAAGAGGAGCAGGATGACAACAAAGAAATGGGGGAGTGATGTATAATGAATAGTGTAAAATAGAACACAAAAATGAACCGGGAACTCTTTAAAGGGAGACGACAGGGAGAGGGCCAGAGCGCCGATTGTTTGTATGAGATAGCTACAGGGAGAAATTGTAGTAACTGTAACACAGTGAACAGAGAGATGTGGACTCTAAAGCAGGACGCAGAGGCAGAGCAGTTGAAAGCAATCAATCGTTTACTTGGTGTGAGTTCAAAGCAGAGAGGCAACAGGTAATCAGTCAGCGAGGGCAAACTTAGCAGGCATGAGGCAGGTAGGCAAAACTGGAAAGAGGCTGTGGTCAGGCAGGAAACAAGAATGAAGGCTGGAAATTGAACACTAGTAGTACATTAGACAGTGTGAGGAGAGAGGGCTGGTATATAAGCAGGGGAGATAATGAGGGAATTTCCCACCTGCAACTCTGCAGGTGGAAATGGCAGATATCTGAAATGACAGGAGGTATTAATGACTGAAAAGAACAGGGGAACGAGCAAAAATGTGCAGAATAACTAGAAGGAGCTGTTATGACAGTAACAAAACAAGGGACTGACTGAAATGACTCATTGTGTTTTCATCGAGATCCTTTTATTCCAAACTGCTAAACTAATTGGATCAAGTCTATAAGTGGATCACAAGCCAAACTTTGACGAAATCTCCGATAATCCGAGGTGCTGCTGTACTGTCTTGAATATTTTCAAGCCTCTGGGAATCCAAAACGCTCAATGCCTGCATCATTTATTCCTCATACCAGTTTGTGGTTTTGCCCGCAAATGTGACCAACAACCTGAGACAAAAGTCAGTCATGAGGTCCGAAGGCACCAAAGGGGGCACCGCTGCCCCAGAAGAATTTTGACGATGTGATACAGTCAAATAAAAAGCTGCTAAGGATGTGGGGAGGGATGTTACAGGCTAATTTGACAGTTTTAATGGGTGTCAGAGAAGTGAGAGGTCTATATTTATATTTTGAAAGTAGTCTTGTGTACCTTTTACTTATTGAAGCCAAGCACATGGCAAGTGAGGATAAGCAAAGGGGAAATATGGCTGAGGAGGTTCAGCTGAGGCTTAGAGTCAGCGCAGTTATCTGAGGCTCCAGAACTGGGGAACTTGCCGATATAGATGCATACACAGGGGGTGAATGTCATATTACATAATGTATACTTTGCCTCATGCCCTCTTGCAGGGGGGGATAAGGCAAAGAAGACATTTATGAAGTGCTCCACAACCCTGAAGCTGAGTTTATATAAAATGGATGACACCTGCTGTATCAAGTATTTACAGCAAAAACAGTCCGTTATCCTGTAAAACATGTCTAAGGGATGTCAGAGATAGCCCTATGCTGTGTGTATATGCCCAAAGTAAAACAAAAAGACCGATGGTATGAAGGTGGTAAGTAAGTAGCATTAACTAGGGTATCAAATTCCGTCAGACAGCCTTTTTGATAGGGAACTGAAGCCGTTGTCTCAAAGCAGCCAGATAAAAACCAAGTTGCTGGTCTGCCACTTCCTCAATCATTTAAATATTACAAATACTGTTAGATATAAGAACGACAGGTGGACTCAAAAATGCAGACAACCACAGAGCTCAGTTCAAAAAGGTTTATTTGCTCCACCAAAAGAATAATACTAGAAGTCCAGTGTGGGATTAGAACCAGGGTCTTCTGCATGCAATGTGACAACACTGCTGTTAGACCACGTGGACAGGAAGTATTCACTGGCAGGTACCACAGATAAGGAGGACCAGGGAGAGGACGAAACTGGACTGAGGCAGGGTTAGGGAAATCCAGGATTGGGTGTCAGAGGGGTGGAGCAGGCTGAGGAGGATTCAGCTTGAGGCTGGACTGCAGCGGGCAAAGGCAGCAGCAGGCGAGGCAGGTCAGCAGCTGAAGTTCCAGAGATGTAAACTGGAAACAGAGGAAATCAGAGCCAGGAGCAAGGTAAACGGCCACAAAAACATACATGCACCAAACCTGGTGCAAGACAGGAGCCAAGAACTGTACCATACAAAGGTTCACAACGAACTGCCGACGACTGCAGAGAAGAGCCGGTCTCAAATACTCCAGGTTGATTGCTGAATGATTGCAGGAGTGGAGATTGCAGGTCAGCTGGGAAAGGCTTGAGGCGGAGCAGGCTCACAGTTTATGTGTTTGCCACTTTCTTTTTCATTTTAACCCACACCATGATCTTTTCCTAACCCTAACCAAGTGGTTTTTGTGCCTAAACCTAACCAGACCTTAACCACAGGGCATCATGATGATTTCGGAACGGACTTCGGAACAATGGGTTTAATATGGTCGGAACAATGGGATGTCGGACCAATGGGCAGTTCCCGGTGTGGAGATGATTGCTGCAGCCTGCCTCACCTGCTCACACTCACACAGAAAGGAGGGGGGAAGAGAAGAGGGAAAGGAAAAACCAGGTGCAATCCTAACAAATACAGCATACACTTACACTGATACTAATTTATTAGGTGGGTCTTTTTTTTTAGGTCTCTTTTTTTTAGCAGTCCATTACTTACTTTCCATGTCAGTAGATTTGGTTTATCAAATATGTCAGCAAGGCAACACACCACAAAATAAGGACTACAGAAACTTCAGAGAGCTGACGTCGGACCACTGTGTTTAACTATATATCTTATTATTATTTTATTTTATTTATTTTAGTTTGCTGATTTTACATATCTCTGCAATTCAAACAGTTGCCAGTTGTCTTTCCGGGAGTGACTGCTGGTGTTAGCGCAACGTCATGGTGATTTGGTCAATGATGCACAGGTGTAGATTCGAGTCACATGACTTGGAGTTGAGTCAGACTTGAGTCAAAAATTTGATGACTTTAGGCTTGACGTTACAAACAACAATTTTACCACCAATGACATGAGGCTTAATGTGGCCTCAAGCCTTTTAACTTGGATACACTTAGTACCTTCTCTGTATGACCTGTATAAACATGGAATGGGGGGACCAGCATTGTCATGCCTTTAAGGCGTCATTGGAGGTAGTAACAGCGCCAAAATGACCTCTGTATGTACCTTTGTTTTTTTAAAAGATATTTTTAGGGTTCTTTTGCCTTTAATTGATAGGACAGTTGTTTTAGCATGAAAGGGAGAGAGAGAGGAGGGGGATGATGTGCAGCAAAGGGTCATAGGATGGAATTAAAACCATGGCTGCTGTGGCAAGGAAAAAGCCTTTGTACATGGGCAGCCTGCTCTAGCAGGTGAGCTAATGGGCCCCCCAGGTGTGACATTTTGACAACATGTTATGTGTGTGACGCACCGTGGGAGATTTTAAAAGCAGACAGAAAGAGTTAGCAGCTAACTCAAAGAAGAAGAACAGCAGCCGAAAATATCAGAAAACTGGGAAAACAATGAGGAGCTCCTCACCCTCTGAGCAGAGGATGAGATACACTGCTATAAAACAGCAACAGTAACTGATTGCTGAGGTCGGGAAAGTTCAATTATTTCACAGCCAGAAGCCATGGATTATCAGTACCCCCCGGAAATGTAGACAAATACAAAGCAGCTACAATGTAAGAAGAGTAAAAAGGACTAAACAGTGCACAAGTTAAAAGAGCTGATGGGATCACATACCACAGGAGGTGTACCTGTATAATTCCATGTTACAAATAAATGATTGACTGCCATGTTGTACGCCCAAGGTGTGTGATATGTCACACTTGAAGCCGACACTGTTGTGTTACGCGTCACGCCCATCACGCATCATCTGTTCCCAGCATGCCGGCATGCCATATGAAGTCACACACTGGAGCGGCATGATGCTGCTGTTGTTCTGTTCTGTGGAGAAATGCAAGGGCGGCATAAAGAATATACTTCATAGCAGCCTTACAGCACAATCTCTGTGTAAGATGAGTTCTAGTTAGCATGCTAATGCTTAGCTAATGTTAGCTTAACTGCTGAGGAAGTTTTTAACAAACTTGTTTTAACAAATAAAAACAAATTTGATGATTTTTGTAAATTGTATGTTGGCATTACATTTATTGACTTGGGACTTGAATGTAAAGACTTGTGAATTGCAAAACAATGACTTGGTCCCACCTCTGCAATTAAATGCTTAACTGGCTCTTGCACAGCCCCAAATGCTCTTTGGTGAATCTGTATTTGAAACTACTCTGCCCCACTGACTACATAACATGTTCCCAATTTGCAGACTTTTAGTGCCCTTAAAAAATATGCGATTATGTCCACATAATAAAGGGTCACGAGTTAACATTTACAAAACCCACTACACAGGATTTTGGTGAGGATTAAAGGCAGTCATTCTTTTGTCAGCTGTCACTGGCTATTTAAAAAACTATTCACTGTTTCTTGTGGAAGTGACTTGCCTCAGAGTTGAAAAGGTCAGTCAATGTAAATTAAAATTTGTGCTAATATTTGTGTGGGGAAAGGCTTATAATTTCCATTCGTTCTGTCCTCTCTGTGACTGTATTATGTGATAAAACAAGTCTTACCAAGAGGAGACTTCCTGTGATGTTAATGTGTACTCATTTTGTCCATAAATCAGTACAAAAATAAATCAAAAGAACAATAAGAAATAGAGATATAATCAAGCGAAATGGTTCGGCTATGCTTTTTTCCACCAAAGTTGTGTTCCTGTTCTTTCACATTTTCTCGTCTGTCATCTAGAAGCTATTAGGAGATCGACATTATTCTTCTGCTTACAATGTAGGAGACAAATTTTATTTTAAAGTGACTGTCATGCATCATGAATGGTGGAGTCAGACAAATATATTGCATTTGAATAAATTAAGATTTGAGGCTTCTCATCATTTAAATACTTAATGGGTTTGAAAAGACTAAAGAAAGGACAAGTATGAAGTAATAAAAATTAAATTGGATGAGTTAAACAACTTGGAAAATTACTTTGTATTTGTACTATGGAAATATAAATATATATACATACACACTCACTGGCCACTTTATTAGGTACACCTATTCAACTGCTCATTAATAGCTAATCAGCCAATCACACGGAAGCACTTCAGTGCATTTAGGCATGTAGACATGGTCGAGACCTGCTGAAGTTGATCATCATCAGAATGAGGAAGATAGGTGATTTAAGTGACTTTGAATGTGGCATGGTTGATGGGCTGGTCTGAGTCTTTCAGAAACTGCTGATCTACTGGGATTTTCATACACAACCATCTCTAGATTTTACAGAGGATGGTCCCAAAAAGGGAAAATATCCAGTGAGTGGCAGTTCTATGGGTGAAAATGCCTTACAACCAAGGTCTGCAGAAGACCATCTCTGAAGCAACAACACGTCCAACCTTGAAGCAGATGAGCTACAGCAGCAGAAGACCACACCAGGTGCCACACCTGTCAGCTAACAACAGGAAACTGAGGCTACACTTCACACAGGCTCACCAAAACTGGACAATAGAAGATTGGAAAAACGTTGCCTGGTCTGATGAGTCTGGATTTCTGCTGCAACATTCAGATGGTAGGGTCAGAATTTGTTGTGAACAACATGAAAGCATGGATCCATCCTGCCATGTGTCAACGATTCAGGCTGCTGCTGGTGGTGTAATGGTGTGGGGGAGATTTGCTTGGCACACTTAGTACCAACTGAGCATGGTTAAACACCACAGCCTACCTGAGTACCAGTTTGTCAGTCTGGATCTGGAAGTCCCAGGATCTTAGCTTAGTCATTCTCAACCACCTTAGGAGGTGTCTTTCATTGTGACCTGGCCCATACTCAGTACAGATGTTCCTGTACACTATGCCAGCCACTTGGTTATGGCGTTCCATGTATGCTCCTCCTGCCTGCATCTTACACCCTGCTATTGTGTGCTGAACTGTCTCGGGAGCATTTCTGCACAGCCTGCACCTGGGGTCCTGTCTGCTGTGGTAGACCCCTGCTTCTATTGATCTTGTACTAAGTGCTTGTTCCTGTGCTGCCATGATTAGTCCTTCTGTGCTGTCTAGCCTTTTCCAGCCACTGGTAGGATTTCTTGATGTCGGACACTTTTTCAATCTGTCTGTGGTACATGCCGTGCAGGGGCTTGTCCTTCCATGATGGTTCCTCCTCCTCTTCTGCATTCTTGTGTTTCAGCTGCCTGACATATTCACTTAGCAGCTCATGTTTGGGGGCCATCTTCCTGATGTATTCCTGGATGTTGGTTGTTTCCTCCTGGACAGTGGCTCTGATGCTCACCAGTCCTTGGCTCCCCTCGTTCTGCTTTGTGTACAGTCTCAGGATGCTTGACTTGGGATGAAACCCTCTATGCATTGTGACGAGCTTTCTTGTCTTTATATCAGTGGCCTCTGTCTCCTCCTTTGGCCAGCTTATTATACCAGCAGGATATATATAGTCTCTGTCTGAATTCTTCCTCATGAGAATACACCAAGGTACACCTAGATAAAAAAATGTATTATTTTATCTATTTTATTTAACTGTTTAGAGTGGTTTCAGTTCAAGATATACTATGCAGGAACTGCCAGTTACTGTTAGTTACCAGCGAAAGTGAAAACCAACCCCAGACTCAGAGTCGTTCACTATATTTGTATTTTTTCTGTGCTGTGTCTGCAGTTTTGCGTAGCTTCCTCCTGGCACCTAGTTGCTGCCTTTTGATAAGGTCCCGACCTTACCTGCGCGCTGTGCCCAGGAACATCCCGAATACAGAAAAATAAGGAGAAATAAAATACAGGCAGAGGGTAGAGTCTCTGCAGAGAAATACATGTACACACTTATAGGGGGTCATAAGTGACGATTGAGAGGGATTACTTTTGGATGAGTCTTTACATTGCTATTTCAGGAAAATCCTACAGAGCATACCCTTACATTTATGGTAATTTTAGAGGCTTAATTTACAGTGCTTTTAAATTGTATTGTGTTATAGCCTATTAAGAGGGATATCTACCCCCATTCATAAAGATAGGATGGAAAAAATATTACTGTTCCATTTGCAGTTTTGTCTTAACAGAGTTAGAGTACTTCTTCATTACTGAAATCATAAAATCAATTCGTACTACAAACTGCACACTAAAATAATTAACATGAAATTGAGTTAAATTAAACTTAACTATAACCTCAATGAAGTTACGATTAATTGCAGGGCTGTTGTATGGCAGCAGTTTTGGAAACCTAATAAACAGTTAATTTTGTTTATATTCATCAGACTTTTTCAGAAACCACATTACATTCAGTCATTAGTTCTTCTGGTGCATTCAGGTGCTCCTCGGACGATCCTTTATCTTGAGTTTGAAAGTCTTTCTTCTGACTCCTGTGTGTTAATGTACTTTTAAATCGTAACTTAGACACTGCATGGATGCTACTAAAAAGATGTGCTGTATTTTATTTCTCAGAGCATTCAACGGCCCAGTGAAGATTCATGTTTGATTCAGTTTAAAGCTTTATATTGCAAAGTAATTTTGTGCTTGACTTGTTGTTGCACCAGTAGGCTACATCCCCTAAAGCCACTGAAATATTGCTCTACCTTTGTTATCAGGGCTAATGCTAATAAATAACTGTTTTTACTAATCTAAGTCACGTGGATATCAACGGTTACAGCCAATACCACATTACCAATGACATGTGAGCACAAGTTAATATGCAACATGAGTTACATCAACCAAACGTTTACTTTTTTAAAACTTTATTCAACAATACAATGTACAAAAAACACCAGGTATAAAAGAACACATCAATACATGAGAGCTGAAAATATAATGCAATGAAAGATGTACAAAAAACTGAAAGTAAATAATCACATTATCAATACATATATGTTTCGTAAGAATGGAGATTAGAAAATAACAACAAAAACAAACAAACAGACAAACAAAAAACAACCAGTTCATTTCACTTCAGGGGTTTCATCAATTTTTTTTTTGTAATATTATAAAAATCTGTTACTTTTTTGTTGCTCAAATGAGCAAAACTGTTCAATACTGAGTTAAATTCAATCAAAACAAAAGATAGAAGGAGGGTTGTAACCCGAAGGACTTCTGTTTATGAATAAAGAATTTCCTTAATAAAATACAGAAGTTAATAACATATCATATCATCATAGTAACAGATTATATCTTTCACCAGACTAAACCAATTGGTGATATTCGTAGTACTGAAAGCCTGAGAACTTAAATCATACCAAAATTTCATTAATATTCTACACTGAAAAAATAAATAAATCAATGTTTCATCAGGATGTCCACAAAAGTAACAAATTCACAGATCTGGAAATAATACAAAATAAAAATGAAAATAATAGAATTCACTGTATAGATTTTATGCAAAATCTTCACCGTGTTTCAGTTCAGGGGGCGTTCACGTAAGTCGTCCTAATTTGAAACCCATTTTTCCGATTATTCCGAGAACACGTGAATGCGGGGTTCACCCGGCGGTCAGCAGTGATTGGCTGCTCCCACAGAGGTCAGCACAGGTGGAGTTAGCAAACACAACACCTGCTGTTGATGAAGAGTTTCCCAAACAAGCCATGAAGTTTCAGAAAAAAATGTGGAGGAGACGGCTTTTTACAGCTTCTATCGTCGGACTTCTGTTTCATTTTCGGCCTTAAAAATAAAATGTCCACCGACAAGTGAGGTGTTCAGCCGTTGGCGGTTTAGTCGGCGCTGACTTGCCGACCGTTATTCCGGAGACGCTGGGGTTCCTGCTTCACTGCACCAAGGTAAGACGGCTGTTAGGTGCTTGATGCTAACGTGTATTGTAAATGGATGTCTTGGCTTTGTGTGGTTATAATGCCACTGAGGCTACCTGCTGTTTTAATGCTGACTCACGATGCTAATGCTAGCTGCTAATTGCTGCTGTTAAGCTAGCTCAGCAGTGGGAGTTCATGTTTTGCTGTTTTGTGGTGTGGCATTTGATGCTTTCATTGTTTATATTCATGCTGTGGGAAAATATTGGTCTTATGGATATAAAAACGATTGTTCTCGTCAGTGGTTTAATGTAACTAAGTATTAAACATTTACTCAAGTACTGTAAGCGACCGTTGGGGTACTTTACTGTATCCAGGGGCGTTGCGTCATTCCTCTTAGCTGATATTAATTGTACTTACTATGTATGTAGGTGGCGTTGTATTGCTATTTGAGCTTTAGTGATTGATTTTTTTTAATTAAATGAATTATTAATATCACAAATTAAACTTTAGGTAGCCTACTAGAATAATATAAAAAATGCTTTTCAGTCCACTAAGTTAGATGCATTTTGCTGCTCTAACAAAATGGCTGAAGTGACATGAACAAACTGAGAACTTTATCTTATTAAATAAAACAGATGTTTTCCTTTGGAGACATAATTTACAGTTAAAAAGGTAATGTATTGCAGTGTATTTTATCGCAATACTCCGCATATTGCAGCATATTTAAGATTGTAATAATCTTGTATCGTGATGTAAGTATCATGATAATGTCATATTGTGGAGCCACAGGTGATTCCCACCCCTAGTATTTTGATATTATTTAATTAAATGATTATTTACATATTCAGAATAATAATTTAAGTACAGATCTGAGTACTTCCATAGCCTGAATATTTTGGTGTAATGTTGTCTTTAGTCACAAACATGCCAGATAGCACCGTAATTCACATTTCATCCACAAACTTCTTATTCAGCTTCATTTTAGAGCAATCTATCAACTAGAAGCAATATGTTTATGTGACAGCTTGCTTTACTGTCCTTGGTATCATAATTACATCTACACTGCTGAGCTCCTGCTCTTCGCTCAGCTGCACCTTTTGTCAACATGCAGCTTATTTCCATGTACTGATGGTCATCTGCTGCTTATCAACACTCCATAACGCTTCATACGAAGAGGCTGTCTGCTCTAATCCACGACTTGTTGTGATTTTGATATGCTTAAGTGAATAATTATCTGCGGCAGATCTGGTGTGTTTCAGCCTGCTGCTGCATATCAGGTGGATTTCAGGCCGTAGATTTATCTGTCTCACTTCACTAGATAGTATATTTTCCCAGCTATGGCTGGACGTGGTTTGTTTATTATTGTCCCTTCCCAGTCTCTGCTGTGCTGCCGAGTTGTTGTTTGCTTGTGGGTAGTGACAGCGTCACACCAGATGCCAAACATCAGCTCTACTTATTTTGCATTCACACAACAAATCCGTTCTGTGAGTTGGCTGACTAAACTAATGCTGAAGTTACGGCCACTCAGAGTTTCCCCCCAGAAAAGTTGGTGGTTAGTGGAGGCTGTGAATTTTGAGCAGTGTTCAAACTTCTAGAAATGATTTTCACTCACACTTTTAATTACTGCAGTTAGTGCTTAGAAAAAAATGTCTTCACATTAAGATGATGAGTTTAAAGGGATAGTAATGTATTAACCAGCATAAAATGTTCATAACATTTTTTAAAATAAAGTGTTATGAGTCAGCAAGACAAACTTTACTGGCCTCACAGATGGGGTCATTAAGTATACGGGATAATTAGGGCTGCAATTTTTTAGTTTCTTGTAAAAAAAACAAAAAACTGAATTGCTCTAAGTCTGGAATTGGTCAGATGTGTTGGATCATTATTACATAATAAAAACATATTCCTTGTATGTGTAAACCTAGGCTAATTGGCAAAAACAGTCTTGATACTGTCTTGAAATGAGCACCTCCTGAGAAAAATTCTGAACTATAAAAGTGCACTCAGTAGAGTGCCGCTCTTAACCAGGTGGTTGCCCAAGCTGATCGTGCCCACTCTAGACAATTCCAGCAGACGCCCTGCGGTGCATTTCAGAAATGTCCCAGATAAATATGTGCCCCGTCTAATTTTGACAGAGCTGCAGCTCATTGCACAAAGCAGATTTGCTTCTCCTGCTAATAGGCACTGTATGTGAAACATAGATGTAATTATGACGATAAATGTATTTTTAATAACTGCAACACAGCCACAAATCTTTGATCTGTGTCATTCATAACTGGACTTAAATTGTATTAACTTTGCCTGTAGACTACAGCACCACAAAGTAGGAAGTAACAGTAATGAACACAGTTAAAACAGACAAAAAAAGAAACTATTTAACTACTACGTAGCCTACGAACTAACCTACTTAGGGTAGAAACATAAATATCAAACAAAAATGACCAAATCAACAAAATGTGCAAATCTACAAAATAGGGCATGCAAAACACTACGCCTCTGAAATGGTCTGATGCGGAGAAGAATGGAACAAAGCCAGGATGCAGCCATGGCAGCCTTAACGTTGTGCAGCTGCGCCCGATGGTATCGCCCCTCTTCACTCCCTTACAGTCAAGATGGCAGTGAAGATAACAAAAACTGGCTTTGACAGAATATCA
Source organism: Epinephelus moara (assembly GCF_006386435.1). Taxonomy (NCBI): domain Eukaryota; kingdom Metazoa; phylum Chordata; class Actinopteri; order Perciformes; family Serranidae; genus Epinephelus; species Epinephelus moara. The sequence continues at coordinate 43,167,866 of NC_065506.1, read as the reverse complement.
TATGGAAACGAATAACCGTTCTTTTATTTTTAACATTTTAATTTCCATTAATCGTTGTAGGCCTGAAGTGATTCTTACGTTTTTCACCTGTAAAAATGCATAGCTTATATACCGATTTGAAAAAATGTTTTAACATTGAACCTGTTGTCTCGACTCCTGACCGTTTATTGCTCATTAGCTGTACTCAGTTAGGTGAACCCAGGACGCTCGGGTACAATACATTGGAAAGCGGAGGCAACAATGAACAACATAGATGAAAAACCTGGCCATTTTTGTTATTTTGATTCCTCCGATCTTTTGTTACAGTTTAGGGATCGGATCAGGGCATCCCTACTAGCGATGGCTACAGTAGTCTTGAGTCTTCTAGGCTAGCTGTGGAATCCAAATCCAAAACGGGAAAAGTCTCAGGGCAAAATAGAGAATTTAATAGTGCATGCCATGGACACATTTGTTTGCTTTCATTGGCAATGCTACAAAGATAAAGTACCAAATAATCAAAAATAGCCCACTGCAGAGGAGCCACCTTGTGCTAAAACATATTAATGAATCCTCATTTAGATCTATATCTAATTAGAGATGTTCCTGGCGACTAATTTCCCTGTCAATAAGCAAATGTACACTGTACGATAACCATAATTTTTAATATCACTGTATACCTTAAAACTAGTATACTGTGTTTTTATTAGGGTTTATAAGTTCAGCTGAATCAGAAGTTAGTTGTTTCTGCTGGTTTGAGTGGGCTGAGCGTCTGGCTGAGTGTCTGCCTTGTGCAGTGGCCAGCAGCTGTGTATCTAAACATATAGCATGCTTTGTTGACTTGCCTGCTGTCTGTGTCTGAGAGGTTTCAGTAAAACAAATTGGCAATTAATCACTGCCGTTATTACAGCAATCAAGACTGCATGCAAACAGACATGGGTGAATTGTGCATGCTTTATCGATTGATTGACTGATTGAGCTCACTTTGCTATGGGGTGTTAACACATTACGTCCTCTCACTTGAGCAGCTCTGTCTCTTTCTCTGACATAATACCAGCAGTCCAGATATTGAGATTGTTCTGCATAATAGAAACTGCTGTTTTTGCATCATTTTTGAAGGAGACAGTGTGTTTACTTGGGGCTAGAACTATTTTTGATGTCCGTGTCTTGCCTAATCTCCATATCGAATATTCTGTTAGAAGAATACTTTAGTGACACACACATCCAATAGCCTAAACGTATTTTCAAAAGAGCGAAGGGACTCATGATTGTGAAGTTACTTGTTTGGTTTAACCACAAAGAAAAACCAGCCAGCAGTGTTTTTGGTTCCCTAACTGAATTTGATAAGCAAGTTTTCATAACTGACAGGCATGGATATGAGTATGAATAAACTAAAAGGAATCATGTTTTTGGGAAGAAAAAAAAAATCTCCTGCCTTTTGTAAAAATTGACCATGGCAGTGCATTCACTAAATCCATTTTATTTTTTCCCAGATTCCATGTTTTGATTTTTCTGAATTCTTGACAGTTTAAGCACATTCTGTCATCAGATTTTGGTCCATATTGACATGATGACACCAAACAGTTGCTGCAGATTTGTCGGCTGCACATACATGATGAGAATCTCCAGTTCCACCACATCGCAAAGGTGCTCTATTGGACTGAGATCTGGTGACTGTGGAGGCCATTGGAGTACAGTGAACTCATTGTCATGTTCAAGAAACCAGTTTAAGATGATGTGAGCTTTGTGACATGGTGCGTTATCCTGCTGGAAGTAGCCATCAGAAGATGGGTACACTGTGGTCATAAAGGGATGGACAC
>NC_065506.1:43128774-43165912 GCF_006386435.1 Epinephelus moara | reverse complement strand
TGCCTTTCTATCATCTTGAACCAGTCTGCCCATTCTCCTCTGACCTCTGGCATCAACAAGGCATTTTGGCTCACTGGATATTTTCTTTTTTTGGGACCATCCTCTGTAAACCCTAGAGATGGTTGTGCATTAAAATTCCAGTAGATCAGCCATTTGTGAAATACTCAGACCAACCCGTCTGGCACCAACAACCATGCCACATTCAAAGTTACTTAAATCACCTTTCTTCCTCATTCTGATGCTCAGTTTGAACTTCAGCAGGTCGTCTTGACCATGTCTACATGCCTGAATTGAGTTGCTGCCACGTGATTGGCTGATTATCTATTTGCGTTAACAAGCAGATGAACAGGTGTACCTTATAAACTGGCCTGTGAGTGTATATAGCAATAAAGTGAAAATAAAATAGAAATGAAAATGTGCATTAAAAATAAATGTTTAACACTAGTGCGTAAGATATTGAAAATATTAAGGATAAAATATTTATCATCACTGTGCTGAGGCTTTAAGTGTGAAAATTTAACTACAGTATACATCAAAAGAATAAAACAAGAATAGAGTAAGAGTAAACATAAGAAATATGTACAGTTATGTGCATTGTATGTTGAATAAATATATACATTCAAGAGGTGAGAATAAAGTCTTTTCCTGAAAAATATTACATGTAATATTGCGGCAGTTGAAGTGTTGCACCCAATAGATAATTATGAATTATAAATGCAGAAGGTGAACACAGTCCAAATGCCAGTCTACTGCTGCAGAGCGGCTGCAGTCTGAGGGAGGAGCTGTACAGGTTGATGGCCACAGGCAGGAATGACTTCCTGTGGTGCTCTGTGGTGCATCCTGGGGGCATGAGTCTGTCACTGAATGTGCTGCTCTGTTTGAACAGCATCATGTGCAGGATAGCAAAATGTCTGCAATTCAATAAGAGAATATTCAAAATGTAATATCTATGAATTTGATCTAACACAACATTTCACTATTTAACCCTTATCAATGAAGGTGTTTTATTTGATTATTAAAAAAAGACTCCATCCTCACATCTTAGCTTAGCATTGTTTTGCTCTAAATTTAGATTTTAGTGTCAAATTCCTCAGACGCCTTACACTGTATAAGGTAGAACTAATTTTGATAGACTGTGGCCTTCCTACAGAAGCTAATCTGACTACTGTTAGCTGTGTTGTGCGTTTCCACTGCTAAATTTGATGTGACAATGTCATATGACCGAATCTACATCGGAGAATTTCTCTGCACACTTGAGGGTTGAGCTCCTGCTCCTCTGAGTTGACTTCAGTTTTTCAGGTGCCATGAAATGAGATGTGAGGATGATATACAGTATGAGATGAAGCCCCTGACAGGGACAGGGACAGCACCGAAGTAACCAAAGACATCCCCCCCTGCCTGACAGCTAGGCAGTGGCATAATGTGGCTTGAAATGCAGTGCAGCCTACTTTACTTTCAGCAGGCTCGGCTCATGCTGCCAAGTCCCCATATTTTCACCTGAAAATCATGAAACCCCAGTTCTCCAGTATCATTGAGATGCTCTCTGAGTGTTGTTACAAAGAGACTGGAAATTAAATCATAGAGGTGGCATCTAAATTATTAATATTACCAGTAAGAATTTGAATAAAAGTATTTTATGAAAGGACTGTAATAAACCATGTGTTAGAGATCCTCAGCCTTGAAGACATTGTTTTTGTAGAGTATCTGGATAAGATTGAAATTCGAGAGTGAGACGGGGCAGTGAAGTGGAGCTGAAAGAATTAGTTGGTTAATTGATTTGTCAATCAACAGGAAAATAATCAGCAGCAATTTTGCTAACTGATTAATCATTTAAGTAGTCTTTTTAGAAAAAAGGCCAATTATTTCCCTCGTTCCAGCTTCTCAATTGTGAAGATTTGTAGCTTTTGTTTGACTGATGCGACACTTAGCTGAATGTTATGTTTCTGTACTTGAGCAAGATATGAAGATGTCACTTTGGGCTTTGGTAAATTTTAATTGTTTCTCTGTTGTTTTTCTGACTTTTGTAGGCCAAACAATTAACTGAAAATAATCAGCAGATTAATCGTAATGGAAAATAAATGTTAGTTGCAGCCCTAAAGTGAATGAACGAAGTGTACATTCAACCCAGTCAGTAGAAAATTTTTTGCACTTTATGTTTCTGAAAATCAGGGATACATTACTTTTATACGTTATTATGTAGCAGATATGTTGAAACCGTAAAACAAGTACAATCTGTTTTGAAAGGATTCAAATCACTACCTTGTTGTACTAGAGGCAGTGCAGCAGAGCCTTGTGAGTGTTTTTACATTTCACATTTAAAACAATCAATCAAATCAATGCGTCCTGATGTTAAAACAATTGAGTAAATGACTTCAGTACCAGTTCATATAGTTGAAACTAGGGCTGTCAAATGATTGATTTTTTAAATCGCTATTAATTGCTGAATTTCAACATTTAATCACGACTAATCACACTTTCTAATTGCAGGTTTAAAATTCCATAATTTTGCATTATAAAACTGCTTTGAAGTCCTTATTAACCAGATAAAGCAATTCTTAACAAAGTATTTTGATTGGGAATCAAATGACTGCAGAGAAATTTACTTAATGATCTTCATGAGATTTCTTTCTGTCATATCAGTGCTGAAGTGTCTCAGCAGTGTGGTTGAAGAGACCAAGTAGCAGCACGCAATTAATTCTCTGAGACCCACATACTGTCAATAGTATCACCCAAAAGCTGGAAACCTGAAGATTAATTTGAAGTGCAGCTCAGCACTATGTCAAGTTTTTCTCTTCATAAATCCGTAATAAACATTGCATGCATAAAAGTGCATTGTTTGTGCCCAAAACTATATGAAGTGACATGAAGTGGACATGTCTGTAAAGGGGAGGCTCACAGAACCCGTTGTCATTCAGATATCTTGAGGTGAGATGTCAAGGAAAAAAAAATGGCCATGCTGTTTTTCCCTCGCCAAAATTTAGCCTGACTTTGGAGCATTATTTAGCGCCCTTCCTGAGAAGCTAGCATAACATGGTCGGTACCACTGGGTTCTTCAGGTCTTCTAGTTCCATGATAACCAATATGATCCCTCTGGCTTTAAAACTCAGCCATCTATAGCCTCTGAATGACAGACTGCTCTGAAAATGGCAACATCGATTAATATGAACTAATATCAATGTGTTATATTTGGGTGTTAACTGTATCGTGATTAATGCTAACAGCCTAATCTATATGCTTCCAAACCCTGCATAACTAACTGCATTATCACTTGGCAAAACACAGTACACACTCAGAGTAGCTGGCAGCAACCACACGCTACAAAGACAGAGTCTGTGTAGCAGGTAAAAAACTCCCGCTCTACTCCACCTGCGTGATGCGTCATGTCTGGGCCCCATGTGTTTTGGTTGTAAGGCACTAAAACCACTTGGTTATGTTCAGGAAAAGATCATGTTTTGGCTTTTTGTGCTACTATCCCGGCAGGAGTCCCCTCCAACTTCCAATGAAAAACATTGTATGTATGAAACATGAAAATGTATCATATTTGTGGGTTGCAAAAACATATAGTTCCAACATTTTCGTCTGCTGACTGGGCTTGTTAGGGACCAAGCAGTGAGGACACAAGGACACAGGAGTTGTTGACAACATTGAGGGTTTTTATTAACCCAAAAATGTATGAAAAATTACAAACCAAGAACTAGAACTAGGCATATAAAAGAGGTCAACGACATAACTAAACAAGGTGTTAACTGAACAAACTGACCTGTCAAAATGACACACGACGGAGCATATATAGTGGCTTGGTGTTAGCCCTCAGCCACACCTTTTGGTCCACCGGGAAGTGACCTGCCCAAACAACCATGGTAACTCAAAGACAAAGAAACAGATGATTAATATCAAACAATCTACCTGTGTAACTTTGTAATGCTAGAATATGTACACATAAATTAAACAATGTAAGATTAAACGCAAATAACCATCTGTGTGATGTTGATTGTTTAGGTATGGTTGACCATAAATGAAAGTAACCTGTGTAGATAACAAACTAATGAGTTTAAAGAGTGTGAATATGGGAAACCATTACCATGTGTGGCTGTGACCATCACAGGGCTGGTACATGAAAATAATTTTGGAATGAACCCACACAAGACATAAGGGACTCTTTAAGTATAGATACTGTATAGACTTGGCGTGAAATGACAGCAGGCTGAGAGATTCCAACTATATCTGCTTTAATACTGTATGCATTGTATAAATGAGCAGCTGTTCTGTAAGCTGATGAGTGTTAAGGCCCCACAAGAACCCGCAGAATGTCTAAGATGGTAAAAGCAATTTTCTGTACATATTTGAGTTGAGATGAGGAACACAGTGTATGTGGTGACATCATAGACTGTTTTCATCTTAAACAAATGCAAAGACTGTTACACATAACCAGTTTTAAACACATTTATCACAGTATTATTCGCACATACGTTTTTTTTTTGTGATTTTCTTTAATAGGGTTTTTGGTGCTGAAAGTGGAGCTCACTGAAATGATGCCATGTAAATGGTAAAATATTGATTTGTTGCCATCAATCTACATCACAGTCTCTCTCTTCCCGTCTGCAGTATGTATATAACTCATCTCCATGTTGTGCAGTCAAGTGTAGCATCTTACACTGCAGCTCTGCTCCCTCTGACAGATTATGATCTACTGTTATATTGTGATGAAAAGAGCAATGCTTGGATTTCAAGTTGACGACATGCTGGAGGGCTTACACAGTGGCTGTTCAGCATTTTCCCTGCAGCGATTCCTCTTTTATCTCAGCAGAAACAGGACAAATTCATTAGGGCCGTTGCCTGTACAGTGCTTTCTGCGTGACTCCTCGCAGTGCAGCTAATGAGTGTGAACAAAAGAAGTGTGATAAATGGCTCTGTAAGGCAGAGGCAGTGTGGTCTGATGGTGGTACTAGAAGAAAGGTCACTTAAGAGTGTGATTCTTTTGAGCATGAATATGCCCAGTAAATGATGGGAGTTTATCGTCCATCTTGCAGACACTTTTAGGGTTGTCTCAGTTTGACGACTGTGGTAAAGGAAAGGTTGCACTGTCACCAAATTTGACATCTTCCTCTTCAGAATGTGAATGTGCAAAATAAATGTGATGTCAGTCAACGCAGTGCCAATGGTGTGGATATCCAGGTAGCAAAAAGCGCTGGGCTTGGATACCGTTACGACCTGTACCTACTGGAAAGAATCATAATGCAGATTTCAATGCCTCATTTCAGTACCAGATGGTGTGTTTAGCGAGTGTGCAGCTGAGAGCGAGATGGAGCGTGTGTGTGACGGTGATGTTGACAGTGAGGATGCTGCAAACTTAAACATAGCAGTGCAATGCCTGTACAGGTTAGGCTGTGGGTCAGTGAATAGATGCTACAACTCCTCAAGACCCAAGCCAAGTTCCCGTCTTGCTAGCCACCTGCTGATTTAAGTCAGATAGATTAGTCTCTAAATTAGCCTCAGACTGGAACCTGACCAGGCTCATTACGGATGGACTGTTAAGGTGGACCAGCTATTCTCATTGTTGAGACAGTCACACCCACTCCTAAATAGATAATGGAGAAATGTCTGGCTGCTGAGTCTCTGCTGAGTTAGGGCGACAGTTATTGATCCTAGCTGAAAATTTGCTGATTTTTTTCAACTGATACGACAACCAAAAATTTCACATTTTTGTTCTTTAAAAAGAGGTGTGTAACCTGTAGTTTATGCACACCTTAGGGTAAGTAAGGCGAGGATGTAGTGAGAAAATATGGCTGATTTAATATTCCATAGTCCTGTCCGAACCAAATCAAACTGACATAACTGTTGCTAACACAACAGAAACAAAGAGCAATTCCGACTCTTCATACCTGCCAACATTAGGTCCTGCCCCCGTATAACCCTACACTACAGATGAACATAATAAATACAATGATGTGAAAGTAAAATGACTTTTCATCCGTATTAGATTAATAGTTAACAGTAAGAGAGAGGGAGATTATGAAGCCCAGTGTTACTGTGTAATTCTCCGGTGTATCAGTAAAGTGTATAAACTACACTGCAGAGTGGAGTCTCTACTAACAGAGACAAACACTGACAGCTGACTTATATGAACATTGGCAGGTCCGCGTTACATCTGGTGTATGAAATGTTTATTTCGTGATGCTGCATTTTTATAAACACACCCAGGCACTGTCTCACCGTACCACGATAGACTAGTCTACAACTACCAAGTAGAATAGCGATGCGCTATTGATTCACCTCACACATTAACACTAAACTCTGCTGCTGCTAATTAGCTTGTGCTAACACTGTGGACAGATTTGGAAAAAAAAAAAGATATAAAAGGTAAAATTAATTTCTAAATGGTTCACAATTATATAGCAAAAGTGCAGACAAGAGGTGCAAAGATAAAAATACAAGAATAGTTGTAAGTTACAGTGTAGTAAATAAATATTTGATTTAATAAAAGGCAGTGGCAAACAGATAAGTCCTCAACCTTGCTTTAAAAGAAGTGAGAGATGGTGCTGACCTGCAGTTTTCTGGGAGTTTGCTCCAGATATGTGGTGCATAAAAACTAAATGCTGCTTCTCCGTGTTTAGTCTTCACTCTGGGTACACAAAGCAGACGACCTGAAAGGTCTGGATGGTTCATAGTGTAGCAGAAGGTCAGAAATGCATTTGGGCCCGAAACCATTCAGTGCTTTGTGAACCAACAGCAGTATTTTGAAGTCGATTTTCTACATCGACTTACAGGCAGGAAGCCAGTGTAAAGGAAAGAAAACTGAAAGATTTTTCTTGTTTAAACAAGGATTTTAGTGCTTAAATTGAAACTTGAACTTTTTTTTTTCAATTAAAGTATGTGTAAAATGTCTCCCTTTTTTGAAGCAAATGTTCATGATATGACAACCCTCAACTTTAATATCATGGTAGGCTATACCTTGTAACCTGTGTACTGCTGCAACCCTACGTATGTTAAAAAAACTAAAAACAATCCTGCTTTATGTCACCCACTAGGGGTGGGGGAAAAAAAATCGATTTTTAGATGCATCGAGATTCTGTCTTGAACGATGCGAGCATCGATGTGGAAAACTCATAATCGATTTTAATTTTATTTTTATATTTATTTTTCAAATTACCATAACTCCTCGACCATTCACGCTATCGTGAATTACATTATGGTAGTGACGTCATTACCTGTGAAGGCGGGGAGGGAGCACAGCAGGAGGAGAGTGACAGCTGACGAAGAGAGTGCAAGTTGGAGTTAATTAGCAGTGTTTTAGCAGAGTTTTGGTGAGTTTTCGTAAATAATATTTAGTGTTGTAAATAATAGTATTTGTGGTTTTTTGAGAGCTTTTGAGTTTTTTTTATGCCGTGTTTTTGAGTGTTTTTTGCCGTGTTTTCCTCGTGTTTTCACCATTGTTGGTAGTTTTGCCATCGTTCGTCTTTTTTGCAATAGTTCATATTTTTATAGTTCATAGATAGTTATAGTCAGTTATAGTTTTGTAAATACTGGAGGAGAAATGTCGAGGAGGTCGACGAGGGACAGGAGAGTCCCGTTGAGATTTGTGGATGAGGAGGATGTACCGGAAGAGACTGGTGGAGTGTAGTCATCTCAACTACAGTAAGTAAAACAGTTTGTATGCACTGGATATGTATTCCCAGTTTTATTACAATAATGTTTTTCAATATCAAATTTTTTTATTGGCTCGTTTTAGAATCGAGAATAATTTTATAATTGAAATCGTTGCCCTCAGAATCGGAATTGAATCGAATCGTGAGGTGCCTAGAGATTCCCACCCCTATCACCCACCAGTAGGAGCCTAATTGGTCTGATGTGGCGCAGTGCTTTCTCAACTCAACTCAACTCAACTCAAACTTTATTTATAAAGCACATTTAAAACAACCAAGGTTGACCAAAGTGCTGAACAGGTCAATAGAAATAAACAAGCAAATACAATGAGGTACCTAATAGTACACCACAATAATAACCATAAGATACATAAAATACAATACAATAAAATAAAATACAAGAGTTATAAAATAAGATCAAAATAAGCTAAAATGTTTGGGTGTCCAGCTCAACCTGAGTTAAAAGCCTGAGAGAAGAAGTGGGTTTTAAGAAAAGACTTAAAAACCTCTAGGGTCTGGGCAGACCTAATGTGCAGGGGCAGGCTATTCCAGAGCCTAGGGGCAGCCGCCCCAAAGGCTCTGTCGCCTCTGGTCTTCAGCCTAGTCCTAGGAGTAGCCAGTAATAGCTGACTGGCTGATCTCAAGGCTCTGGAGGGAGCATGAAAGTGCAGGAGTTCGGTTAAATAAGGGGGTGCCAGCCCATTTAGGGCTTTAAAAACAATCAATAAAATCTTAAAATCAATTCTAAAACGCACTGGAAGCCAGTGGAGCGAGGCCAAGATTGGTGTGATGTGATCGTGTTTACGCTTTCCAGTGAGGAGGCGGGCTGCTGCGTTCTGGACAAGCTGTAGACGGTGTAGCAGTGACTGGTCAATACCGACATAAAGCGAGTTACAGTAGTCCAGACGTGAGGTTATAAAAGCATGGATTACCCTCTCTAGATTCTGGGGGGAGAGATAGCCCTTTACTTTAGCTAAAAGCCTGAGTTGATAAAAGCTGGTTTGTATTACTGATCTAACTTGTTTATCGAATTTAAAAGCACTGTCAAAGGTCACACCGAGATTTTTAACAGAGGAACGGATGTTAGGAGTGAAGGGGCCCAGAAAATCAGCAGAGTAATCGGAGGGGTCACATCCAAACATAATGATCTCTGTTTTATCCTCATTGAGATTTAAAAAGTTACTGTCCATCCAGGATTTGACATCTTTTAAACATTCTAGCAGTGGCTGTACAGAATCCTTGCTAATGGATTTAAGGGGCAGATAGATCTGTACATCATCTGCAAAACAGTGAAAAGGTATGTTGTGTTTCTTAAAAATCAACCCTAATGGCAGCATGTACAGCAAGAAGAGGATGGGGCCCAAAATGGAGCCTTGGGGGACACCGCAGGTGAGAGGAGCCGTAGCTGAGTTGAATTCCCCTAAGTTAACTGAGAAGCTCCGATCAGTGAGGTAGGACTGAAACCATAGAAGGGCAGTACCTGTGATACCCACCCACTGTTCCAGGCGAGACAGGAGGATCCTATGATCTACGGTATCAAAGGCTGCTGACAGGTCAAGCAGCACCAGAACAGCAGAGTTACATGAATCAACAGTTGACAAAAGATCGTTAAAAACCCTCAAAAGTGCTGTTTCAGTGCTGTGATGTGGTTTAAAGCCAGACTGGAACTTTTCATACATGTCATGGGCCACTAGGAATGATTGCAGCTGAGTAAAGACCACTTTCTCCAAAACCTTGGACAAAAATGGTAATTTGGAGATTGGTCTGTAGTTTGACAGGAGAGAGGGGTCCAGGTTTTTCTTTTTTATAAGGGGCTGCACTACAGCATGTTTGAGAGCAGCTGGAACACACCCTGAGCTAAGGCAGGTATTTATGACAGCAAGAACAGTGGACCCCACAGTACCAAAAACATCTTTGAAGAGGCGAGAGGGAATGCTGTCTTTCTGGTAGTTGTAGGTTTTTCTCGAATGAAAGCGAATGGCACAACCCGTTTTCTGTTTTCTCTGGTCATTTAGCAACAATTTCAAAGTGCCTTTTGACTGCATAGACTGCCTAGTTTTATGGAACAATTATTTTTTCAGCAGTGAAATACTTCTTTTGTACTCATTGAATTTTAGGTCTCTGAATGGTTATTAATAGGAAACATCTCAAATCCAGCAGCACTGTTTGAGCAATCTATGACCAATTTGCTCCCACCTGTAAAGGAGATTTCAACTTTTGTTGTCTCAAGCACTTCTTAAGCAGACACTCTGTTGTTACTTGATTAGGTACACCTGACTAGGACTGAGTAGGATATTACCTTCATGAAAGCCTGAATTGAAGAATGGATTCAACATGAGGAAGTTTGAATTTGAGTTTCCAACTGAGTTCCTGCAGCTTTGTTTGCCTGGTTTTTAAACTGCAAATATATTCCCATCTCATCTGGACGTTGTGCTGCAGTGTTTGGAAACTCATGACTACAGTTCCACCATCAGACTGAATATTTCAGACTAGACAAGGTCCATGGATTCATGAGGTTAACTTACCATCTGAAATAGAGATTTGTCATGTCATATTGTCCAGTTTTTTTGCAATCACATGCCCACTGTGGTCTTGCTCTTGGCTGTCAGCAGTGGAACCCAGCACGGTCTTCTGCTGCCAACAAGCCTCTCTGCTTCAAGGTTCAATGAGTTGAGCATTCAAAGATGCCCTTCTGAGCACAATTGTTGTCACGAACTGTTACTTGTGAACTTGTGGCCTTCGTGTGTCCAGCTCAAAATAGTTTGGCCATTCTTCTGTGACGTTTGTCATTTACAAGTTGTATTTTGTAACAGAGCTGCTGGCTGACAGTGTGTTATTGCTTATTGTTCAGGGGTTTTACAATACACACATTTTTATTGAACCGTTTGGAATGAGGTTTTTGGATCTCTATTTCCTTTGCAAACTGAACAATACATTGAACTAGGGCTGGGTGATTTGGACATACAAATTCATATCTCTGTATTTTCAGGCTTAACGGTGAAACACAATACAGCAATACAGCTGCACAACATGTAAGTAAAAAATGATACAAAATAAATAGCAAGGCTGTACGTTAATGTTTTGCACAAAGCAGTAGAGCTACAGAGGTTTAAAGGTTTGCAGTACAGGACACAAAAATATAATGTCAGTGTAAAAGTATCAAGTAGGTTTGAAACAATTAAAAGTCTTTGTGTGGGGAGTTAAAAATTGTTTTCCATGGCCTGTCAAATAAACCTAGTGCTGGAAAATGATTTAAGTATTTATTTATGTAGGCTATTAATCTTATTTATGCACAGAGCATCAACAGAGAGGCCGATGGAGGAAAGGAGCCGGAGACACTGTCTGTGTTATATACGTCTTGTATATGAAATGTCTGTGTTTTTGCTGCATTTTTTTAAACACATCTGTCGCCTACATCCAGACGCTGTCTCAGTGTCACACATTAGACTACAATTACAAAAAAGAATGCCATTGCACTGTGATCTGCATTGCAAGTAGTTTCAGCTCATCTCGTCGTGAATGTTTTTGTCTGAAATGGGCTTTAGTCACTCAGGTATAGCTCTATCATTTTAAAAATTAAGGAAATTTCCCTGGCATTTCTATTCATTTGCTATATTGAAAACCCTCTGTACTGTGACACCACTGTGTCGTATCAAACTGAGCAGTGAATTTTGTGAAGCACCCCTATTATTGTCCCATTCTTTGTAAAAACTACTGCACGAGAATCCCATGAGGCTGGGGGCTCGGCAGCTGAAAACAGAAGCATCAAAAATGACAACAAATTCATAGTCACTTACATCATGTGCCTCACCTCAGCTGAACAGTAGCTGAATGTCTTGCAAATATCATGTTATATACTAGCTCCAGTTATTTTCTGTTTGAAGGAGCTGCCTGTTGTTGGCATTAATTATTAGCATTAAGTATGCATAATCAAAAGACCACAGTGCACTTAGATGCATTTCTTGATTGAATCAAAGAAGAAAGGAGTATATGTGTGTGTGTGTGTGTGCGCGCGCGCGTGCGCGCGTGTGCATGTGCGTGTGCGTGTGTGTGTCTAGACATCTCCAAGGAGTCAGACCTGCCTCTGTGCATTTGGTGATGGCAGTAAGGGTTTCAGAGCTCAGGATAATTGGAGACTTTGTCCTTAAAGGTGAACCTGACATGTATGTGACATTTTTTGAGGGACTGCAGCAGCGCCCTGGGCAGACACATATCACAGGACCACTGTTGGCACCAACCACTAGCACACAACAGTTGGACTGGTTGTCTAAGCAACTAGCTGGCGATCAGAGTTTTAAGAAAAATCTCAGTAGGGCTACAACTAATGATTGTTCTCATTATCGATTAAGCTTCTAGTTACTTTGTCTGTTTATCATTTTGACTATGTTTGGTTTGACCAACAGCCCAAAACTCAAAGATTTTCACTTCACTGTTGCATAATAAGACAAAGAAAAGCAACAAAATTAACATGTTTGACCTAATTAGTTTTTTGCATTTTGCTAGAAAAATGACTTGCGTGATTAATTATTAGAATAGTTGCTGATTATATTTAAGTGTATTGACTATTTGAATAATTGACTAAACATTGCAGTGCTACATCCAACCTCTGACATACATGAAATATTAGAGAAGTCAATATGTTTCTGTCCTTAATGAGAGATCAGAGATCTTACTTTCACAGATTGTGAAACGATTACTGTAGGAACATTCAGTTAACACATTCATTTTAGTATTTATGTGGCCTTGAACAAAAGTTCACCTAATGCATTAAATATTATACCTTAAGAGGGTGTGAAAGCAAAGAACCTCATTATTCCTCATTAGATGTAGTTATCGTAAGTGCATTATCATACACTCAGAACATTAACAGTTCCCTGCCAGATAAAATATTTGATTTGCCAATGAGATGGACCTTCAGTATCTAATAATAAGCAGCGAGGTACTCATTACACCAGTTGGAAGATAACCCTTGCCTGAGCCTTTTAATAGTAAAACACCTTTTTAATGGAAATGTCATGAAGATGGCACGGCTTCTGTAACGTGCATCCTTCACTACACCCTGGCCAAGAGCTTTCATTGGTCAATCCAGTGCAACACACCATATAATGAGCACTTTATTCAGTAGTCAGTGACCTAATGCATGTCACACCTCACATGTGCTCTTGAGCTCAAGGATTCATCACAAGATGCACAGCCACGACGCTGATTCTCTAATGCGATGCATTCTCTCGACCCTGCTGCCCTTTTTCACTAATCCATTCAGATAGAAGCAAAGGGTAGCACTCAAGCATGTCAATGTCTCACTTAAGTTTATAAGTACAAGTAGTTGTAAAAGCTTTCATTATTTTAAAGCGGCTGCAATCAATATTTTTTATAATGACAGTGAATGAAACAACTGTGAAAGCAATGCGACAATATGGAAAAGGTTGCTTGTCGTGATGAACCCACCACCTCCATGCATCTCCCCTGGGTTTTACAGAGCATTATAAAGAGTTCAAGCTCATCGTTTATCTGTCCAGCCCACAACTGTACTGTTTTGGTTCATTCTTATTGCTCTCATAGGGTCGTTTTCAGCCTCAGCAGGCAGCTGCTTTCAGAGTAAAAGCTCTAAAAACCTACACTGCACAGGCTGTTCTCATGTGCTGTTTGCGTGTATAACTTACAAAAAGTAATGCACCACACTTACTATATAACCCATGCTATCATGAGCCAGTGTGTCATGTATAACCTAAGTAATCAGTAAGGCTGCGATCAGTATTGTAAGTAGTATAAACGCCGGAAGTCCACGTACGGAGGCAGGTTGTAGTGGCAGATGGGTCAAAAAGAACAGGACTTTCCCCCAGGAGACCTGTGTTTGGGACCATGTGAAACCAAGTGAACTTAAAGTCATTTGAATATATGTCTTCACCATGTTTCCTAAACCTACCCAAAGCAACTTTACTCCCCTAAACCTAACCTATGTAACTACAATACATAACTTCATTTACATACTGCCTCGTTACAAAAAGAAACCGGGCATTCTCTGTTAGATCCTCACAGCTTTGGAACTCCTTACCTGAGGAACTTAGGTGAGCAAACTCAGTGTCTTCGTTTAAAACACTCCTGAAAGCATACTTTCACAGGAAGGCTCTTTTTTTTTTTTTTTTTTTTAACAGTAAATCTGTTGTGTTTTTATCCTTCTTTATCGATTTTATCATTTCTTTGTTTTTATTGCACACTCTGATTTATCTGGTCTTAGCGTATTTTCAGTGTTTTTATTGCTGTTTTTATCTTTTATTATATTTTATCTGTCTCATTAAGCACTTTGTAACTGTGTTTTGAAAAGTGCTATGCAAAAAAAGTTTATTATTCTTTATAAATTGTGGGGCACTAATTCCTTAGGCATCATACGAACTGCTGTCTGAGGATACATGCACCATGTGCTCAGCCCCAGACAGCAGACAGACACAGTTGGAGACTAGCTGGTACAGAAAGGGGCGCATTTAGCAGCTACAGAGCCAGACAGTTCCCTCAGGGGTTGGTAGGATCCAAAAGGAAAGCTAGAAGAAAGGACATAAACAAAACTCCAAATGAATGATAATGTTGCCTCATAACTGCCGAATGTTTAAATAAACAACTGTTTGCTCACCACATCAACCTAAAATGGTGATTATATTAGTGTTGTGTTTATTACTTGCCCCCAAGTGGCCAAAAAAAATCAGTTATTGCAGGTTTAAGTAGATTAGTTGTATGTACACACAGTTTGAAAAAACATTTTCCCAGTGTTAATCCTGCGTCCCTGTGAGAATTGTTTTTATCATTTATCTCTTTATGCCACATATATGTCTGAAAATCAGTATCAGAGCATTTTTCTATCAAAATCTCTGTCTTACATCCTCCTGTAATATCATTTTGAATGTTGGATGACTCACCCTGCCTTCAGGGTGGATTACAAAAGCTTATTGAATCAAATAAGACTTTGGGCGATTAGCTATCCACACGGGTCATATAAAACCACGCTTTACCATTTGTGGGTGGCAAACGGAGCAATATGGAGAGATATAGGAAGAGATATGCGTTTGGATATCAGTGGAAAAAGCAGTGTGGCTGAAGTCAAATTTATTCACTGATCTCACGACAGGAAGGTGTGTGTGGAGCCAGTGGTCAGCTGCCTACTTTTTAGTGGTCCAGTCAGAATTCCAAGGTTTTAATTTATTTCCCTCTTGTAACTGTACAGTGTTCAAATATTCTGTTTTACAAGAAAATACACCACAGCACAGAGAATAAAGATGCTCTAACATTGGTTTCACTGGGACTTTAAAGAACTGTAAATGTTGCTGGTACATTTGAATTGTTTAGGGGAAGGCAAGATTATTTGCAAAGCACCTTTTCAACAACAAGGCAATTCAGATAGCTGTACTTAAGACATGAAGCACTTAAAGGGAAACTTTGCCGATTTTCAACCAGCTTTGTATCATAGCAATGTAGTGTGTGTAAATGAACTATGATGAACTGCCATCCATCTTACCAGCGCTCAGATCTCCCTGCTCATCTCTCAGCTCAAATCTGCTGGATGACATGTTTCGTGCTATCCAGTGGGTTTGAGCTGGCTCTAGGGCTGTTGATCGAACAGATCAGATCAGATTGTACTTCCTCATTTTTGTATCCTAGCCACCATGGACATAAAGAGTAAAGAAGCAGATCGAGATAGAGAACCGCTCCTCTCTTTCTCTCAAATATCAACCGAGATTCTGTTACTGCATTGCCTAGTTCTCGCTTCAGATGTTTTCAGAAAAATATTTTAGCTCGCTGTTTAACTGTTCTACAAGCCAGCTGCCATGTTGTTCATGGAAAGGAAACCCACATTATGTCTAGGGCTGCCCCTTTAAAGTCAGAGATTAGAATCGTCACTCGGAGACCCTTCACTTTACTGAGTTTGCTTCAAGTCAAACGGTCTTTTTCGCTTGTCAGTGTGCTGCACAGTGTACTTTTGGGGACGTTTTGGTCCCCAGATTTTGCTGTGGAGTGAGTGCTGTTGACTTTGGCACTACTCATACATACAGCTGTGGATGTGATGCAGAAGCACAGAGGCTGAATTTGCAGCTCACAGTTACTTAATTCGACACAGTCTCTGGCTTTTGTCAAATCTGATTTGACTGACGTAATTCTAAGTCGGTTACAGCCCTAATTATGTCATCCACCAGCAGGTGCATTAATTGGCCCAGTGCCAATTAAGTGCAGTGCAGTGCATTGTGGTTTTCTACCTCTTGAGCAAAAGCGAATGCCACAGCCCTTTTTCTGTTTCCTCTGGTCATATAGCACCAATGCCAAAAGTATTTGTGTCTTCCTACAGCATAGACAGCACAGTTATGAAAAGACCATCTTTCCAGCAGTGAAATACGACTTCTTTAAAGATGTAGACAGCATGTAGCATCATGTAAGTATTTTTTCCCTGCTTTGAGAAAACAAACTGTGTGCTCCACAGTCAGTAGTCAGCCCAGCTTTGTCTTGCCGGAATACTCACTTGCTGAACTTTAAGAAATTTTCGATTATCCTCTCTCTCCGACAACAACACTCCTCCAGAGCCCTCCAGTTTCCTCTATGTGGAGATACCCAACACCTATAATGTGAAAAATGGAGAACAGTGTCAGTGCCCAGTAGCTGAGTCATATAGCCACAACATCCCCAGTTTGATTCTTGCATGTCAGCCATTTCCTGTCTGTGTCTCTAATATCTAATGCTGTAGTGTGTGGCATTTGTTGTTATACAAATAAACATTAAATAAATAAATAAATACCAAATAAAGACAAAAACATCCCCCAACCTTTTTTTCTGTAAACTAAAGGAAGCAACCTATTGAGTCTGACCTAATAAGGATTGGGATTCTTGTCCAATTTTGGCCCCCTTCTGAGTGTTTGACAACATCTTACCGTACCACACCATCGTACCGTATCTTACCGTAAAACTTAAATTAACAGCCTAGTCCTAGTTAAAGGCCCAGTCCCCTTTACTAGCCCGGTGTGGATTGTTGGCTACCTCAAATTATATGTCGGTTCCTCGATTACCCTGTAAGTTATTCATATTCCTTTGGTCCGTAAGGGTCCTCAGATCGAAAGAATCAGAATGGTTTTTCATAAAATTTAATCCAAGTTGTGAGTGTTGTAAAGTAGTGTTGTGTCGGTATGCTGGGTGACGTAACTCTCCCTCTCTGATGTGCTGTCTGTCGGAGCTAGATCAAATGAATGATTCATAATTGATATATTATCTGAAGCCAAATTTGTATACAAGTAAGATTCATACTGGTTTGAATAAACAGTTAATTATATTTCCCATCTTTGCTGAGTAACAGTGTGAAAGGAATTAAAGGCCTGTCCCAGATATAGGCCTGTTGATTTCAGTAATTTAAGTGAATAATAGCCCCGGGCTATTAACTGAAGTTTTACGGTGTTTTCATAGTTTGCTCATTATATTTTACGCACCTATTTAATAAATGAGACATAAGGATTCTGTGGAGTTAATCTATGTATGTGATCAAAGTCTGAATGGTTTGGTTGTGTGAAAAGGTGTGTTGGTTTGTCAGTTGCAGTTCTTTTAAAGCTTTCTCTTAGATGTTAACTATTACACTAATGACAAAAATCTCATCAGCACTTACAGGACTGATGGCCAAAAGTATAAAAGCTAGTCTAAGGTTATAAAAAAACAACAGTATTTTTCTCTAAGTGCAGGGCTGACTGTAAAGAGATCCTATGTGATTGGGAAGATATTCTGGTGCCATATAAGCACACCCTGATGCTTTGGGTTTATAGCTCCTGGAAAAACTCCTCTGAAATTGAAAAGCTGGCTATCTTTCATTAAAGCATTGGGGACATTATATCTTTGCCAAACAATAGTCAAGTTTGCAGAGCACGTGCATGTTTGTGTGAAGAGACAAATGTTTGGAGAGCAATATCCTTTCATCCCGTACCCTCCGCGCTAACAATACACACAGGGTCTATTTCCATGAAAATAGAAACTGAAATATGAACCTGAGCTGTTACTCAGAAAAACTCTGTCAGTCATCATTAATTTCTATACTGCGGAGTCTTGTTGAAGTTATAATGATAATACTGCTGAATAAATCCTTTGCCCGCATTGTCTGCAAGTAAAAATTTAGAAGCATGAGTGCAGATTAATCATGTTGACTCTTTGCTCTCAGCGGTATTTCTTGCTGGCAGTTACAGCTTTCTAAAGCAGCCAGGCACCGTCTAAAAATCTGGAGGTTAGGGATAGACCATTAATTCAATGAATTTGCTTAATTAGCCTACTGCCTCATGCCAAACCCTTAATAAAATACCGAGGGACTTATAGTCAGAGGTTGCAAATAACTTTCCAATGCAGCCTTGCCCTGCTTTAGAGCAGGATGTGTTTTATGTTTTTTTATTTTTTTGCAGCAGGGTACAGTGGGTTGTCTAAGAGGTTGTCTCATTTAGAGAAGGATCAATGTAAAGGCAGTTTGACAAATGTTCTCACTCCAAAAAAAAGAGAAGCTGTAATGTCAGTGTGATTCTATATTCAATACCTGATCTTGAACTCATCTGGAGAAAATCTATGACGTTCAGTTCTTAATGCGTTTTATCCTACTACAAACCTTGATGGAGAACAAGTGATTGGCAATGTAAACTATAGTAAGTGTAGCATTTCTTGTGAATTTAGTACCTTGTACCACTTCTTGCTTTGTACGTGTTTCTGTGTTGGCTGGGAGATGATTGAAAAACAGAGCACTTAACCTTAACCTTGAAAACGTTGACTAGCAACCTGACACGAAGGCGAGTGTTTGAATGGGAAAAAAAAACCCCTGAAAGAATTTAGTTCAACGTGTACTTACTAATGTGCAGTGCTGTATGAGAAGCACAACAGCTACATGAAACTCCACTTACCAAGCTTTAGTGACATGTATGTGTCAACCTGTTATGCTACTCAAGAGGCCATGGCTGAAAGGGAATGACTGTGGCATTTAATAACACAGCAGAAGTGCCATTAGAGGCAGATTCTCTATTGTCCACCAAAAAATACAGATTATGGTAAAGAGAATGGGAAAACTAGGAATGCCAGCGGTCAGCTGTTAATTGATTTACTGCTGTGAATGATTTTGACTGGTTACACATGTCAGTTTTTAGTGTAATGAGATTAAATATCTTGGTCATTATATTGTCTATGATTGACGTGTTGACAGATAAGACAGTGTTGCAAGTTGTAGGCAAAAGCTAATATGCTTGCTCGTAAATTTAGCATGTGTTCATTTGATGTAGGGATGCACCGAATATTCGGTAACTGAATATATTCGGCCGAATATTGCAAAAAACCACACATTCGGTATTCAGTGGAATAAATGAAAAGCAAGGCCGAATAATAGTGCCGTGTTTTTTTGATGACGCAATCAAACAGTGTGCGGTGACGGACGGAGTAAAATGTCGGCAGTGTGGCGATATTTGACACAGACACAGACAGGAATGTATTCCTGTCAAATACGGCGGCCATAGTGCTCTGCAGCACAAGATAACGGCTTACCGGCGATGGAGAAGCCCGGCTCCAGGTCCAATAATGTCCTCTTCTTGGTGTCATGACTGCCCAAAAGTACCTGAACAGCCGAGCCGTGGCGACACACAAGTATGTGACTTGTCAGAGGACAAACAAGCCGTTCACATTTCTCTTTGTGGCAGGTAATGCTCCACAAACCTCACCACACTTTAGGGACTGTTCTTTACTTGTCAGGGGAGGAGGGTGGCTGGTTGATTTTTATTTCATTTATTTATTTTATTTTGATCCCCGCTATGTTAATCACTTATTGATGCTGTTTTTGAAGTATGAATAAGTCAATAAGTAATTTATTCCATTGAAATATCATTGATGTATTGTAAAAAAGTGATTTATCTTTTCATAAATGACAAAAGGCACATCTGCCTCATTTTCGTTGTAGTATAGTGATACTACTCAGAACCGTGATACTTTCACTGGTATCGTACCGTGGGTCCCAATTTTGGTACCGTGACAACACTAATCTGGAGGGGGTTCATTTGCAAAAACTAATGAAAAACTAAACAACGGCATTCGGTATTCGGTACTCGGTATTCGGCCAAGCATTTAATTTTATTTGGCTTTGGCCACAAATTTTCATTTCGGTGCATCCCTAATTTGATGTGAAGATGGCTCTTTTTAGAGCATTTTGCACTTTGCTGTATACTGCCCACTTGTTGTGCTCCTATGGGAAGAGCAACATGCAAAGACTTAATGTGGCCTATAATGATGGCATGAGACTGCTTCTTAAACTTCCACGATGGTGTAGTGCCAGCCAAATGTTTGTTAATGTTGGTGTGCCTACTTGTCCTGCTTTGATACGTCATCTTATTTATTGATATATGTGCAGCTCTCTGTCTCAGAAAATAGTATCATCCATACCTTGGCCAACCCTGAGCTGAGACTGGGACCATTGGCACTTCAGCTTGTTGACGGGTACCTTTTATTTAATTTTGTCCATTCTTTAATTGTATAATGAAGTGTTGGGTATTTCTTTTCCTTTTTTAAAAAAAATGTTTTTAGATATTGTATTTATTATATCGTACATAGACGATTGTTTTTTTTTTTTTGTGTTGTATGCTATGGACCTTTCTCTGTGTCCTTGATAAAGTCATTATTATTATTTGAATACATTTTACTACTCTTCAGTTTACTGCACTGCACTTCAACCAAATCCCAGAATTAACATGCCGAAATATAGTGCTCACCCTCCAGTCTCCACTGGTTAGCTAGCTTTGGCCACTCTGCACTGCACACCAGCTCGGTTGGGTGGGAGCTTGCTGCTGCGCTGTTCATTGGGTTATCACTGCTAGTAATGCAATTCTGACCCAACAGTGTTGCTGTGGAAACATTGTGCCCACCCTCTGGTCTGCCTCTACGTGGCCCCGGTTAGTAAGGGGCTCAGTTTTGAGCCTCAAACCCCTTTTAGCTGTGTTTACTATCACTGTTAGTGTTATTAGCACCATTAGCAGTGTAGGCATGGGTACTGATGCTATCATAGTTAATAACACCAAGGACCAAGGAGGTTTTGTGGCTCAAAATGAGCTGCTTTCTCATTGTGGCTACCTGGGGGAAGACTGGAGGGGAGCCATCATGTTTCTGCAACAATGACGTCCCTCCACCAGGACGGCATTACCAATGGTAATTGCAAATCAGTGGTGAAGGAAGGATTTTTTGCTGTGACTAAAAAACCTAAATAAAAATGAACACTATACAAATATTCTCTTATTTAATCCATTCTAGATGATGACTTGAGTCACATGCATGCCTTTTTGCCACTCTGTGTTTAGACTCTGAGATAATCAACAGTTGTGTTGATGCTGCAGGTTTAAGTAGGCTTTAATAAGGAAACAATCGTGAAATTGGAAAAGAATCAGACCAATAAGCAGAATGGACATCGGCATTATCATCAATAAAACCTCATCAATTCCTAGCCCCGCTCATTGTGGAAATCGTTGTGCCATTAAGAGAGCATTAAAGAATAAGTCTTGTGATATTTGATATTATCTTACAACAGTTCCCATGAAAAGACCAAAACCATAGCCAGTCAGATATCTTATTCCCCAGTGCCTTCATGGTTGTCCCAGGACTACTAAAAACACATCAGTTTGCCTTGCACTGGTTGACATGTTCCTTCATTGCGATGAACATAGGCACTGTAGTTTATTATGAGTTAATCCATGCACAGTCCTGCTTATAAATACTCAGCACTGCAACAAATGTGTCTCAATCTGTGCCTAAAAAAGGTCCCAAACAAATGCACTTTGTGCTCCTTGAGTAATGTTTGCTAACCACTGTTGCCAGCTGTTTAAGTAAATTATTTACCCTTTATTAAAATTTCCTACCCTGCCAGATTCCTTATTCATATACACAGTTTGTAATAGGATGCTCACGCACTTGCTCCCATAGTCTAAATAAATGTAGCTCATGAAAAATACAGACTCAGGCTATAGAGACGTGCTCCAGCTCCACTGTGACCTTGAATATTTCAGTAGTGGAAAACTTATTCAGATTTATTAACTATGTGTAATAAAGCTCAGTATTTACGATTTAAGGAATGAGTCTCAGTTCAAGTAAAAATATATTTCTTTGTGATTTACTGTCAGTGCACGTAAACAGAAGTGATTTTCTTTTATTTTCAGCCAGAAATCAAAGCACCTGAGATTTCTGGTGAAGCAATTTTTGAGTCACTGGTATTGATCAAAAACCCTGTCATACTCCTGCAGCTCTATTATAGTCATAAGGCAGACATTGCACAGCACCACAATAGTATGTTTTTTTTTTGCAGTGTAGTGCTGCATTCCTGTAGTCGTCTCAAATACCACCATTGTCTTCTACCCAGCGTTTGTCTTTTGAATCTTCATGTCCATCTTAAATGCTGTTCTGTTACTCTGAAAACTCGAGGGACCTTTTGTGAGACCGTCTCCTCAATGGCCGAGGTTCCGTAGCATAGCAACAAAAATGGTACCCAGGACGCATTGTAATGATTTATTGTTTCCTTTACACAGGACAGGGCAGAAAGTCAAGTGATATGTGTGAACAAACACGCCACACTCACAGCATTTGCTCTTATTAATAAAGATAACTCATTTGAAATGCATTATTTCTCACTTGAATGTGTAAGTTATATCATTTCTTATCATTTTCAATTATGAGGGCTGCTTGAGGGCAAGTTAGTTCCATTTTAAATCCTCTGCTCCCTCTTGGACCTCGCTCTGCTGCTCTGAAATTGGCCACTCACATTACGAATTGTGCTGCATATTACCATGTGCCAAGGGGAAGTGAAGGATGGCCTGTTGCAATAGCATAGGTAGGTCTGTCGGAGGAGAGAAATGTTGGAGAAGAGCAAACCTGAAAACCCAATAACACCATTTTATTCCTTTTGGCAGATCTATATTTGTATAACCCAATAATCTCGGTATCCATGTGTGAAGGCACTAGCTGACTGGCTCAGTTTAACGGGCCTCACAGCAGGCATATTGGGTGTGGGTCAGATGCCTGCAGGCTGTTAATGATTAATGAATTCCATCACTGTCACACTGGGACTATGGTCACACACAAAAGCTGTCTGTCAGCCTGTTCATCTGGTTACAGAATTATCTTAAAATATGCCCTACAGGTGCCATACAATAAGACATTACAAAGCCGAGAAAAAAAAATCACAACATGCCTGGCTAATTACTGGAATAAAAATAAATTGAAACTGCACAGGTCTCATTTCTTAAAATTTTATATTTGCCCTGTAGGTGAATACAAATTCAGATTTATGATAGGTTAAGCATAGTTTTACAAATTTCCAAGTCGGGGGTTTAAATGAACATTGGAATATTTCATTGCTCTAATCATTCCTCCTGTTCATACTGGCCATTAAGGGTGCATTCACACGTTCACGGGTTTGTTTGTCCCGAGTGCGCACCAAAACAACTGAACCGTGACCTTGTTGAAGAGGTGGTCTCAGTCTGGTTACAAACGAACTCTGGTGCAGTTTGTTTGTGGTGAGAACGTGTTCCAACTGCAGTCACATGACACATTGTTTGGGTTAAACATGAGCATGTTACAGTCCTGGAGGATTATTAATGTGCACCTCCTCCTGTACTGCCTTAATATGCACATTCAGCACATCCAATGCATCAAAACATTGTTTTCTAGTTGGAGTCGCGCCTCGTTTTCAAACTGTATGGTTTGACTAAAATGAACAATGACAGCAATATAGTCCACGATGAGCAGCGCTAAAATCAACCTGCGTAGTTGTCCCTCCATTGTGACATTAGAAAGTGTCACATTTATCTTGCAAGTGTACTCTTCACTTTACTTCCTGGATTTTTCCCACATGGAAATTCTGACCAATCGAGCAGCTTACACAAGGCATTTGATCTGGTCCGCTTGTAAATGCTGCCGTGAGAACACAAACCAACTCTAGGCAATTATGCAGCTTTGTAACAAAATTAGTCCCTGATTCAGACCAAAGCAAGACAACTCTAGGTCTGAAAGCACCCTAAGTGATTCGTTCCTGATGCATTTCCAATGTAAGAGATGGGGATAGGGCTGTGGAGATAGCCACACAATTGCAATACGGCACTCTTGACAAGCAAATCATAGTGGATTGCAAACAACCGCCACAACCATTGTGTTCATCTTTTTCCTTGTTTATATGGGAGAGCTTTGTATTTACACTCTGCTACAAATGTCTGCAGCATGACAAGGAGCTGAGTGTCTATTCTGCATTGGGTGCTGCATGTTAGCCATTTTTTTCCAGCTCATTTTCAATCCCAGGGCATCAAATACTGAGACTTTGTCACACCCCTCGGTGTGTGATACCAATGCCAAACTCAGTCTTTGCTGTCTTTAAACTAACTTCTGTCTAAGTTAATTTGTGGCATTACTTGGCACTGTAAACGACTAACGTAGTAGAAAGAGCAAGAAAGTCCACCTAGGGCAAGAGGGAGGGGAGGTGAATGGGTCAAACTAAACCGGACTTTTGTTCAGGAGATGGCAGTTCATGTTCTGTATGAAACCAAAAGTCAGTGTTCTTTCATTGTAATGTAATGTCACTGCTTGACGTATGGTTGTCACTCACTGATGTCAGCCACATGATGTACTTATGTCATGTTGCATAACAAACATACTTTTTTCAAACCAAAACATTTTTTTCTAAACTCAACCGTGACTGTTTCACAACATTAATGGTATAACGTGTTTCAGCTGTGTGTCACATAGATATACTAAACGGTTCCCTGTGTGTTGCTATGAGATGCTGAGGGGCGTGACTAAGCTTCTAAGCTAAGTATTTGACGACCTGTGAATTAAAATAAGTTGCTTTTTCAGGTCATAGAGGAAAAAAATACTCACTTGTGCTGCAGCAGCTTGCCACTGCCTGCGTAGTTGTCCCTCCATTGTGACATTAGAAATGGTGTGACATTCATCTTACAAGTGTACTCTTCTTCAACTTTTGGTTTACATCCTGGATTTCTCCCACATGGAAATTCTGACCAATCAAGATCAGCTTTCTCGTGCAAGGCATTTTATCTGGTCCGCTTGTAAATGCTGCCGTGAGAACACAAACCAACTCTAGGCAATTTTACAACTTTGTAACAAAATTAGTCCCTGATTCCAATCACAATTACAATGTCCAATCACAATGGATGATGGGCGGGACCTCAAAGATCGGCTGTTACATTGCTGAACAACAGTAGCAACAGTGGAAAAATGAATAGGCTACTGATCATACACAGACTGGTGAGTCCGTCCTGTCTCCCGTGCTTCAGCCTTCTCTCCATCCAGAGCGTGAACTCTACCTTGTGCCGACATTTTTACTGCCATGGATATTCAGTATCATAGCAACCAGAACATGTAGGCTGACCTCAGTGCCCTTCTCTGTTCTGCATTTAACAATGAACAAGTGTTTAATTTGTTTTAAAACTGCGTCATCTTTGTCATTTAAAAAGCAACAACATACCTGGTTAATAGCCTAACAACAAAGCTTATTTACAAAGCACAAAAATCAGGATAAATGAAGTCATTTGCAGTAATACAGTACACCATGCTGTTGAGCCACCCTTAATCACCACTGGGGAAATTCCTTCAATGTGACAGTCCTAGAATGGGAAACAATCCACAGTCCTTGTTCTGTGCAAAAATGTATTCCAAAGTGTGTTTGAAGGCAGTACGATGCTTCAGCAGTCTGAGTTATCCTAACCAAGTGGGGATCTTCCAAATGTAGTCTTTTAGTACAAAATCCCCCAGTTCTGAATCTCTCCCTCCACTGTACTGGAGCTCAGCACGAGAACACTGACTGTGGAAACAGAGGGAATTTCATATTAAAAAGACTTTAACTTTGGTAGATACTCACTTGATTTGGCTCAGACTGCTGAAGCCTCATATTAGCCTCAGATAAACTCTGAAATATGTTTGCACAGAGCAAGGACTGTAGATCTCCCCCCATCTCTTACACTGGAAGCTCATTAGGAGGGAATTACTGACCGGACTGTGTAAACAGGAGGAATAATTACTGCAACCAAAACCTGTTTCAATGTTTATGTTGGCACTAGGGGTGTAATGAACC
Organism: Epinephelus moara; assembly: GCF_006386435.1. Taxonomy (NCBI): domain Eukaryota; kingdom Metazoa; phylum Chordata; class Actinopteri; order Perciformes; family Serranidae; genus Epinephelus; species Epinephelus moara. The sequence goes on along the minus strand of NC_065506.1, from coordinate 43,140,175 downwards.
ATCAGTCATGATCGACAAATCAATTTAATAATCAACGATCCACTATCATTGATGCAAAGTCAAACATGGAAGCATTTCATTATCTTTGAGATACACCTTTATTTTGAAATTCTGTGTCCGTGTCAGACAGCGGCAGGCAGATAGTGGCGAGCAGCCAAGAGAAAGATGATGAGGATAATGTTATTTAGTTGGCAATAAATCAGCAATGTAGAAATATTGTGGATTTCAGAGAAAATACTGTAGACTGTATAAATAATGGATGTAGCTTCTGTAATGTCACCCATTGGTTTGTGGACAGATGTTTTGAAGCCTCGAGTTCTGCATTTTGGCCGTTGCTTTGTTGTTTTTTTGGAGCCAGAGTTAACCATATTTGGACAAGAGGTTAGAGCTTTGGAGGGGTGAGGGGTGGATGAGACTCACAGACTACAGTGACAGGTAGTGATGCCTCACAGACAGTCACACAGTCAAGTGACCTGCGCTTAAATATGTGTATTATGTGAGACTTTGGGCCTTAATAGAATTAGCTATAGAGATAAAAACTGTTTTTGTACCAGGCTGTAAACATGTTTTTTTTTTCCTGCTGTGAAGTTGGGTGCTTTAAAGTGGGTTTCTGTGGGGATTTATTCTGTGTTGGAGCCAGCCTCAAGTGGCCATTCGATGAATTGCAGTTTTTGGCATTTCCATGTTGGCTTCATTTCAGGCTAGGAAGTTGCCGCTTGGAAAATATGGGTCAGCAGACAAAAGTATAGTATGTATCCCATGTGCTGTTTCATGTGTGTTAGTGGAGTCAGTTTAAAGTAAACTTAACTGCACTTAACCACTTACAATTACTTACATTATTTATGGGTTGAAGAAAGGATGGCAGCTTTTTTTGTAACCAGCTGTGTTAAATAGGCACATGATATCATTTCATATTGATTGCAGGCCCCTGAATTGAATTGAAATTGTATCGTGTCAGACTTTTTGGTATCGGCAAATGTCGTATAGTTGTGAATTGATGTAAAATCAGATCATGATGAAACTGGTGATTAACACCTCTAATGGGCACCTGGCAGACTTGAAAATTGTCACCACTCAGGTTGACAACAATTCGTCTAAAGTTCTTAATGTGCTTAAAAAGGCTTTATGCCAAATTATTGCGTTGAGTGTATGAGTTTCTGGACACAGCTCTCAGTGTGGAGGTGGCTGAGCTGGCGACAAGCAGCTAACGGTGCTAACTCCATAAACAGGGTATAACAACGGAAACAGTGCTAACAGAGCTTGTAAGGCTTTCAAATAATGGCAGGTAAAGCCAGAACTGGAACTGGATTATGACAATTTGCTGATTTTATTTTTGTAGAGGTATTTTTAGTGCATGAGGTTATTTCTTTATCTTTTTCTGTTTCTTATTGCTACGTTGGGTATAACGTTGATTTGTCTGTGTGCTATGTTGTATTTCTGGGGCTGTAAATTTGGGACAATAAAGTTAATCTTGATCTTGTGTAAACCAGGGGTGGGGGACTGTAGAGTAGGCACCACACTTCCTCTACGCCTCCATCCTGATATCAGCAGTAACCTGCCGTACGAGGACAGTGCAAAGTGGCCATGATGAGCTAGCCAGAAGGACATGTGCACTGACATGCATGTGCCACTGAATTGTCTTAAAACAACACACCACAGGGATGCTCAGATTAAAGTACATACAGGTGACTTCATTCTCTGCTCAGGGTATCATTACTCCAATATATCTTTACATAGCAACAAGTGGTTTGCTGCTAAATTACAGCTCTGAATGTCACATACATAGACTCTAAATATGCACTTATAGAAAAGTAGCATTAATACATAGGTCAAACCTTTGGATAAAAGCATGATGGTAGATTATGTAGGCCTGTTTCAAGTCTGTTACAAAGTGAAATGTAATTATTGGTACCATTAAGTGCAATTAGAAAACATTATACTGACTCCCAACGAGCACAATCAGAATCCAAAACTGAGTGCAAAATGTCTATCAAAGCCACTCCACCACGTGTCACCCCTGGCTAACAAACTCACTAGGTAATAGATAAAACACAATATATCATTGTGATCACTTTGAACTCCAAAGTACCTCATGTTAGACCTAAAAGTAATTATCCATGACTGTGTTTCATTTCAAATATGAGCTGTATCAAAAAAAAAAGTGAAACATGATGGCAGGTTTCACCATAGTGCCTTGCTGATTTGCCAATACCTTTGCTATTTCATAATGAAAAGTAAATTGTTGAATAGATAACAAAAATGATTAGTTCAGTTTCATTGAGCAACCACTGAGTGATTTGAAACTGTGTTTGGGAATCTGAAATCTGTAAAATATCAGTGCCCTACAGAAATGTCAGACACAGTTATGAGGCCACCATCGGACTGTGGTTGAATGTTAATTAGGTGATAATCTGCATGTGTTTGAGTTTTGTCCTTGGATGGCATGAAAAACTCACTGTCTATGCTAATCAGTGATCAATTTTTTAAACCCCAATTTCTGTTTTTTATCCTTTCATTTTTTCACTAGCTTCTACATTTTTCTGGTGAATGTTTTCTGATGGCCATTTAAGGTTACACTTTATATTAAGGTACCCATATTCACTATTATCTAGGTATTTATTGGCATATCAGTAGCATATTGCCTCTTTATTAGTCATCATAAAGTCATCATAAAGGTCTTATTGTGCATGACCATACTTTACAACTGCTTGGTCATCAACATTTCTCCCTAATAATCTCCATATTACTGAAAGAATAAGGAAGTAAAGAACATTGGTATCAGCCGATCTTTGCCTCTTTGACTGTCATCGCCCTGTCGGCAAATAAGATGACATTCACCTATGGCAGTGGCCGATGTCTCTCCGTTCTAGGCAGGCTAAAAAAGCAGGGCTCGAGACTAGGCCTGGGCAGTGTAATGACTATGTATGATATATCATTATATTTTTACATTTTCAAACAAGATAGAGATTTGGATAATACCGTTTTAATCGATATAGGGCCAGGTTGCGTAACATAACACAGTTCTTCCAAAAAGCCATGCCAGTGTGCATCTCTCCTCACTCACACTCTCTGCACATCTCCACTCACTCACTCACTCACTCATAAGTTCTTCAACAACATAAGAGAGACGCAGAGCTGCTCCTCTGTTTAATCTGTCTGTTAATTAGTCTACAGTGCCACATCGGTGTACATGTTGCACGTGCTACCTTAAATCAGTCTGTGAGGTGAACGAAATTACCGCAGCACACGTGCAATACAGCGAGACAGAGCTGCTTGATTGTGTCAGGTGGGCCTTTGTTTGCTAGTTTGTGTGTGAGTTGGATCACAGCGCATCGCCATTCTTCTTGGTAGTTGTAGTCTAATGTGTGACACTGAGACAATGCCTGGATGAAGGTGACAGATGTATTTAAAACAATGCAGCTACAACAAAGATGTTTCATATACAAGACGTATATACCGTGGACAAAGTGTCCCTTGCTCTTTCCCTTCCTCTGCCTCTCTGTTGATGTTCTGTGCATGAATAAGATCAATAGCCTAAATATATAACAAGATTTAAATCATTTTCCAGCATTAGATTCATTTGAAAGGTCATGGAAAAGAACTTTGTAACTCCAAACTACAATGGATTTACACCTACTTGATACCTTTATACTCTTAGTTATAGTTTTGTGTCCTGTGCTGCAAACCTTTAAACCTCTGTAGCTCCTGTGCTGTGTGCAAAAAGTTAACGTACAGCCCTACTACTTATTTTATGTAATTTTTCATTTAAATGTTGTGCAGCTTTATATTTTCAAACAGGGAAAAAAATCCCTGTCTTTGCATTTTATTTTGATCACAGTCTGTTTTTCTAAAAGTCCTGTGACATCTCAAATATGGCTTTGACTTGTAACTGAACACGTAGCCCATTTTCTAGAAAATACAGAGATATATATATCGTATCACCATTCAGTCTGTAAATACCAAGATATGAATTTTTGTCCATATCGTCCAGGCATATTCAAGACTGATGGCTACAGACTTAAATTAATGAGCAGGTAAAAGAAGAATACAATGACTGTCAAATAAGCTCTGTGATCTCACTGTTGTGTGACGAGATAGCTAGTAGCAGCTGCCATCCTGTCGTCCCAGGGACAATAGAAAATGTGTGTAGGATGAACAGAGGTCTTCCCCAGGATGGCTGTAGTATGAAAGGACGCAATAAAGTCACTATTGATGAGTTGGCGAACATACTGTATAGATTGCTCCAGGAATGATTCCCAAAACCCGGAAATGAGTTAGCATTTTAGCACTCCTGTTTCCCTCGTTCTATGACATAAAATATGTCAGTGAATACCCCACTGTGAATTTTGAATCATTTATATGTCAAAAAGGAAGTTGCTAACAAGTGGCGAAGAATGACTAAGGAATGTCATTAAAGCTTTACAGTCTCATTGTGGTGGCGAAATTGAAGTCATGCGACCGTGGTGTTGTTAGTTGATAGCTCAACGTTAGATTTTTACTTCTGGCGATTGCATGTAGGCTACAAGTGGAGAGTAAATATCATAAAGTTTTGTTGGCCACTCATCTTATTTCTGCAGTAATCTAAAATCCCATGAAAAATTCCCATATGTTTTTTTACATTTGAACCGGGGCGGTGCCAACATCTGCGTCAGCCTAAAGGAAAACATCATCCTTGGTGCACTGTATTGTTTCCTTGATAATGCTACTTTGTGATCATGGAACACCTGTCGACACCGGAAGGAGAGCTAGAGAACATTAACATCTAAGCAGCCGGTGGCTGAACTAACAGCTGACAGAGGTCGCATTGAGTAACGTCATGGTGCAATTAAGCTCTGTTTAGTAAAAGTGAGTGAAGGCGGAGGTAAAGTGTAACATTATGTTTGATGAGTTCAAGTGCAATCTTGTGAAATTTAGTTTTTGTGGGAAACCTCCTCTTCACACTTAGGAAATCCATTTAGCACACAACTAGTGCAATTAGCAGACCGACCCTATTCTTAAGTGATAAGGCAGTACATTTTTAATATGTCTGAAATATGTTAAGTGGTCCGTTAATAAAGGAGGTATCTCCGCTTGTGCTTAATCTTCTATCACTGAGTGGGAATAAAACCTGTTCAAGGTGTTACTCATCACTTAAGAATAGGGTCTGTTAAAAGCAGCAGTTAAGTGGTGTGATGGACTTACTAAGTGTGAAGAGGAGGCAACTTAAGAATGGGACACCTGAGTGTGCTAATAGGTGTCAAACCACTCCTGAATTAGTTATGAGCAAAACCTCACTTCAGAATGGTAATCATAATCCTAGTTAGAAAGACTTAATTTAGAGTTAGTTGGACACTACTAATACTTGTAGTTTTGTTACCAAATAATATTTATCATATTAATTAAGTGTTATTAGAAGGGAATGTGGTAATACCATCTTATGAGGCCCATACTGAGCAAAGAGACTGTAATTCATGTACCACAACTTCCTTACTTCCTGTCGACAAGCAATAATTAGTTAATCATTAGTTTATTAGGTAATTAATTAGGTAGATATTGAGGAAGACTGTTGGGATGATGTCACACCCGACCTGTTTGGTTTGGTTAAAACGAGCTCAGGTCAGTTTGCGTGTTATTATGGTTCGTTTGGGCTGGTGTGAAAACTCTCATTCGAACCCTGGTGTGGACCAAACGGATTCTGGTGTAGTTCGATTGTGGTGTGAAAGAAAACAAACCAACGACAGGATTTTATGATAGCAGATATGTGTTTTTAGCAACAGCTAGAGCAATAATAAATCTATCTGCTGATTGTGAAATCTGTCCACCATCCCATAATTCATCCTGATAAAGGCCACGTATATCCCACTGCCTATTTTATGCTAATGAATACATGTAACTATGGTAACATATATGCACGTCAGCAAGGGTATTTTCCGTGATTAAAAAGCTGTTAAAACTGCCATCATCGTATCAGACTGCGTGTACTTTGTCTTATTTTAAGTCCATTAAAAAGTGTGTGACAGTGATCCCACATTATCGAGCCCTGAGTCATTACTGTACAAGACGCCTTTCTTTTCATCCTGTCTCTATGTTAGTCATTTTTCATAACGTGATTGATTTGCAGTCTGATTAAAACCAACTAATAATGCTTACAATTAGTTATTTCTCTGTGTGCTCTTCGTGAAACTGAAGAACATAAATATAAACACTTAAGGTGCTTTCAGACCTAGAGTTGTCTTGCTTTGGTCCGAATGAGGAATTACTTTTGTTACAAAGTTGTGTAAATGCCTAGAGTTGGTTCGTGTTCTCACGGCAGCATTAACAAGCAGACCAGATCAAATGCCTTGAGCAAGAAAGCTGCTCTTGATTGGTCAGAATTTCCATGTGGGAAAAATCCAGGCAGTGAACAAAAGGTTGAAGAAGAGTACACTTGCAAGATAAATGTGACACTTTCTAATGTCACAATGGAGGGACAACTACGCACGTTGATTTTAGCGCTGCTCATCGTGGACTATATTGCTGTCATTGTTCATTTTAGTCAAACCATACAGTTTGAAAACGAGGCACGGCTCCAACTAGAAAACAATGTTTTGATGCATTGGATGTGCTGAATGTGCATATTAAGGCAGTACAGGAGGAGGTGCACATTAATAATCCTCCAGGACTGTAACATGCTCATGCTTGTTTAACTTAAGTTCAGTTGTAACCAGACAAACCAGAGACCACCTCTTCAGGAGGGTCTCAGTCCGGTTGTTTTGGTGCGCACCTCAGGGTGATTGCTGTGTCACACCCGCCCAAACGAACTGCAGTGTGGGGGCAAACAATCTTGAGTTTGATTGAACCAAACCAAACTGTCAGTCACCAGAATTTGATTTCCCCATGTGGGTCCTGATGATGCAGGTTGACAAATGCCAAAACTGTCCAATCAACAAGTTACCTGCCAGTTGGTAGAACTTCGTATTTACTCTTCTTGGTTAATTTGCAAACAGTCAGTGTGAACAGGAACCAAACCAAAACTAAAATACAACAGCGTCTCATTTCCCCCCTCTCTTATAGACCAAATGAACAGAACTACAGGTGTGAAAGCACCCTTAGTTAATGGCCTGGTAGTTGTAGAATATGTCATGAAGCATAAAGGCATTCGTAAGTGCCTTTTAGTGAGAAATAAAGTGCTTGTATGCTACTAATATGCATGCGAATAAGGATTTATTTATTAATTCACTGCATTGTGGTGTCAGCTTCAAAGAATTTGACAACTGAAATAAAACGGTGTACAAAAACAGTGCATAGAGTCTCAGTTAGTGGCTCTGTAATGTAACTAAGCACTCATCCTACTACCTGCTGCCACACCAAATTCCATCCTCAAATTTAGCACTTAAAGTTTCTTCAGATATTTAAAAGTTAGCCAACTTTTCCAAATATTTATCCGTTACTTTTCAAAATCCACTTGAACCACTCTTCACATTGGCATGAATTCGATTCACAGCTCAGCACCTACTTAAAAAGAAAAAGTGTTACTTGAGAGCTGGTTTTTCTGTTACTCCTGTTATTTCTTTCTTCAAAAACAGTGGTTAAAAACACCAGCAGCAAGTGCCAGTAGTTGGGTTTTCATTAACATGGAGAACAAAAAAGCATCACTTCTCTGTTTCAACAGAATTTTCTCGTCTGTCACAGCTGAAAACCTTGAGCAATTTGGCGGGTTGTTCACTGCCAAGCCTGTTTGTAACTGGTAGTTTACTGACAACGTTATCTTTGCATCACCTGTCCTTCAGTCATTTTAGATAACAGGCATTAGACTTTAATGCTGTTATTACATACATGTGAACTATAACAACAGATGACTTGTTTATCATGGACTCATGGCACTGCTGTGCTGCAGAATCAAAATAGGGAAAACGCTGGAATGGATATTTGGCATATTTTGGCCTGGCATGGGTTCCTGTTGGCCTGGTGGCCCACTAGTGGGCCCAGACTTTGGACTTGAAAGATGACAGTTTCTCCTTTTTATACTGCCTCTTCAAGGCGGGAATTTCATGCTCTTACTCTGCCTTGCTGTGCCTTGTGAAGATACAATCGTGGAAAATAGGGGGACAAACTTTTCTCGCCTTTCAGCTGATATCTGAGATAGTAACAGCACTGAAATGATTTTGGATAGCCGGCAGGATGGGATTATGGGCGTCATGGGTGTGATCAATGTATTGCTAGAGGATGTAATATGATATATTGCAGTACTGATATACCATCCCTAATCCTAATACAAGCATTTTATTCGTCATATTTGAATTTAAATATAGCTTAATACTGCACAGATTTTTTGCTGTGTGGCTCCAGTGTGTATTAGGGCTGCACAGTTCATCAAATATTAATCAGGTTCATGATATTAAATTACCTCAAATAAATAAACATGATCGGCTGCGATATTGATGTTTAAAATGTGTGCTCAGCTCATAGAAAACTCAACTCAACTCAAGCGCTTCCTAAATTAACAACAGCCTCCACCGTCATGTCGCTGTGTGTGCGGTCTACAACGGCAGTCTGTAAAAAAAGTCTACAGTAAGTTACAATGCCAGACGAGCAATATGAATATCCTCCATCACCAGCCATCATCATCATCATCATCATCCATTGTTTGGACACAGGAGAGAAGAAATTATATGTCAAGAGTGCCTGAGACGTGTCTTTACCGCAAAGCAACACAACTAACCTGTTCAACCAACAGGAGACACCCCACAATCTGCAGTAAGATGAACGCATGAAGGGCAAGAAAATAATGTTGCCAATGTTACTGTACTGTTACCATTAATCGTTCCTGTAGTTGTAGTAATTTTCAACACATTTTTTTTCTTGCCACGCACAGATGAGTTTAAATTGGCAGATGTTTGAAAGGGAAAAAGATTGCAAACACTTCTCAAATTGCAACCTGGACGATTGTTTGTCTAAAATTAAAATAAATAAATAATTAATCTTGTTGATACTAAATAATTTGCCAAGTATAAATGAAAACACTTTGCGACGAGATGACTAAACAGTCAGCAGACAGTTGGTTAATGAGGAGAAAGTAAGTCTTTAATGAACTGAGATAAACATAAACAAAGACAGCAGTGGACTCGGTGGAGCCATAAGTAGTACTGCACTCAAGATTGGTTGTCAAATTAGTTTTTTTTTTTTTTTTGCAAGTAGCAATTAACTTAAACTGTGTTACCCACATTTACGTCAATAAATAGATGCACATCTCAGCAATCAACTGCGACACATCAACAAATCTTACTCCCATTCCAAAATACTATGCTTTAACCGGAGACAAGTGTGAAAGGAAAGTAACCAGAGACGGCCATTCCCATGTCATAACAGATTAGTCCACACACAGCCCAACCTCCTCAAACACCCACACACACTCTGCTTCTCTCAGATCTCATTTTTATTCCCTGGTTTCTTATATCCAGTGGATTTGTGCTGTGGGACTTCTTAGCTTTTAAGCAAACATGAAGCGGTGGTAAAACCTGAACCTCACAAACATACCTTAAAATATTCTCTCTTTTTGAACACGAGTAATTTGACCAGGGTAAAGCTGTTTTGGCATAGCTTTTGTTTTCTCCACCAACAAAGAAGACTATTACATTTTCACCTCTGTATTAAAAGGAAACACATTTGGCTGCAATTGGAGTGCGGCCAGGGCTATTACACTGCGCTCATAAGCTGATGGCAACGTCCCAAATTATATTATCTACACTCTAATGTAAACTCCATTTTAAACACACAAGGTGCTTAGATGAGGATAAGTAAAACACATTTCAGTGGAGAACATAATTAAGTGTGCTGATTGATCACAAGCAACAACTGCAGTTTGAGCCTCAGTAAGTGTTCAGAGGTGAGGAGTTATACCCGGCCTCCTTTCATCATTTTGTACGAGGTAAAAATGTCTTGATGTTCTCCTAAACTGCATTGCTTTTCACAACTTTTAGATTTTGTTGTTGTTGTTGTTGTTGTTGTGGAAAACAAACATTTAAAGAGTAAATACTGAGCTAAGGTTTTTGAGTAAGCACATCCTCTAATTCTGAGATGGAATTAAAGGGCCACAGGGCTTGATGCTAACTATTTCCCCAAGGAGCACATGTGCTCCTAAGTTGAAAAAGTGAGGAGCACACACAGAACTTTAGGGGCACAATGTAAATTGATCAAATAATGTGTTTTCCATAATAAACGTGATGCAAATAGACATTTACAAGCAAAATTATTTATTTAATTTGTATACAAAATGTACAGAAAGGTAAAATCAAGTTTGGAAAAAATATTGCAATTTAATTTTGTCTTTAATGTTATTATCTTCTGCAATATGATTATCTTATATAATGTTATTACTATCCTAAAACATTCTCCAGGTCCTCTGAAACTCTGCAGGACTTATTTCCACCCTGCCCAGCAGCGGTACCGTGGCGAACGGTCCCTAATTGCGGGGAGAACGGAGCAGGCCTCCCCGGAGGTCCGCCGCTTTTCCCGGTCCGTCTCCTCCACTCTTTGACTTATTTCCAGGCTGCCGACAGTGGGACTTAACAGCCGGGCTCCACCGGCTGCAAACGTAAGCGTCATGTCAGCGTAGCGTTGCGGCGTATTCACTGGGGCTCCACTGACTGCGTATGGAAGCGACACGTAGAGAAGCCAGCGGGGTTGTTTACTGCCGAGCCGAGAGGCTGCATGTAGGCTGAAAGAAATGTTAAAGTATTTTCCACCTAAGTTATTAAATATATTTGAGTTATCTACAAGTTTTCTGTACTGTTTGTTAGGGGTGCACGATAACTATCGGGCCGATAAGTCCGATATCATGACGAATAGCCCCGATAACATATATAATTTTGTCAGCACGGCAGTGCCCACGCTCCCACTATGAGACCTGAATGGCCTGCAGTGAATGCTGCGTTCATGTGACGTCGGCATAATCAGAAAAACTCTTTCTGACTGGGAAAATTCAAGAATACCCCCTCATGTCGGAAAACAACTCGTTAACTCAGTTATAATTTCACACAGACGCGCACACTCTCTCTCTTTCACACACACACACACACACACACACACACAGATGCGCATACTCTCTCTCACACTTTGCACGGTATACTGGTACCAACGGTAGACTGCAGCACTAAAACTCCACAGTACATATCAGTGTTTCTGCTAATTTTGTTATTGCCGCCGCTGCTGCTCCTTCAAAACATTTCTGCAAATGCACCACCACTCTGAGACATCTGTGCACTTGCACAGCGCAGCAGCCAGTATCAGAATCAGAATCAGAAATACTTTATTGATCCCCGAGGGGAAATTATTTATGTTACAGGTGCTCCTTGCAAGAGAGGAAAGATACGTGAAAATATAAGAAATTTAAACAGTAGTATTAACAAATATATAGTTAAATAAACAGGAATTATTAACAAAC